>NC_136645.1:26035226-26087726 GCF_949748355.1 Melanostigma gelatinosum
CCTAAACTTTATGAGTAGAATACATCTTAAAACCTTCTATAAATTCCTTATAATAGTTTTAGAGACTCTCTTTTTAGGCTGTCAGAACTATGTAATTCTTCCAAAGAAAGAGCACCGAGTTAACAGTCAAGCTTTAAAGCAGCTCAGAACATTCCTCACTGAGCCCTGAGGCTGTGTTTTTTAACCTCATATCACAGTCAGTGAAGATCAAAATTCTGACTGCTACCAAAGATATTATGTTGGATATAATGGGTGGTGAGGCTGCTAGGAAGGTTGATACAGCACTGTTCCCAATAGGACAGTGGGCTGCTGCAGTGAGATGCTTCTGGACATGTTTGCACTATTGGAACAGGCGAGGGTTGCTAACACAATACAACTGATTTATTCCTGTACTAATTCTGTTTTTAAAGAAAGGAACACTGTACATGACCCCCTTGCTGTACATGATGTTACTACTTACAGCTACTTACTAAATAAATCAATATTTTGAACAGAAAATATTGATTTAAAAATGATTCTATTGATTCAAAAATGATTTTATTGCTTCTGCTAAAAAAGTGTGTTCTTGCTGTGTATGAAGATCAGAACTGTTACGGTAAGTGAATGGACCGTGTTGGCATCTCCACGAGCATTTTCTAGACTGAACTTATTTTCTAGAAAATAATAAAGTAATATAAAGAGCAACATAAAGAATTAAATCTAATACCAAGTAATAAACAAAGTTATGTTGTTACTTTTTAAAGGAGTAATACGTAAAAAGTGACTCAACACTGAAAAAACAGACCGTAGAATGCTGCTAATTGCTGCTGAATTGTCTTGTAGCTAAGTGTTACATGTTGTGTGTCGCAAGCCTGGATACAATCATTTTAAATATATATACACATTGATATAGTTGTATTGATAAAAGTGGGATAGCAGAGGTTTTTAAGATTATTTGCTATCAAGCTGTAGAACATGTTGTGGGTATTTAGGATGTTGAACCTTACTGGCATCTAGAATCTGCTAACCTGATTAAAACCACACACACAGCAGCTCATGTTTTGAGGCATGAAGAGGTTCTCAGAGAAATGTGTCAATTAGGTGTCCATAATGACAAAAAAAAAATCTGAGAAAAGCATCTGTACTTACATGGTTTCTTTGGACAATTCTGGCATTTGTGGAAACCCCAGGACGTCCCAATGGTCCCACAGCACTGCTCCTGCTTAGTGAGACCTGGCAGAGCCTTCCCACACTGAAACATACCGTACATATGTACACAGAGTGAGAGAGAAATAAAGGAATGGAAGAGGAATTATTATTTTTATTAGAATAAAAATTATGTTTTTGTATAGTCTGTTTCCTCTGCGTTTCTGATCCCCAGGTCAATCAGATGGCCACACATGCCGATAACAACACGCTCACAGTCCCTTATCTTTATGGTAACAGCTGGTCTGTAAAATGTGACCTGGTGATGGAGTGACTCTACATTTATGATGTTCACTTCAACTCAACATTGTGATTTTTTTACACTGAGACAATACATCTGCTCTTCATAATCTGTACAGCATACAACAGCCTCTGTCTTCCCCCCAAAAAACTTTTACTGATCTAGGGATCAACAAAGTCAGTAGGATCCATCCTCCTGGAAGCAATAATGTCCATCCAGTGGACTTACCAACTGACACTGCCATCCATAGAGTCAAACTATATGGCTAAAAACTGACACCCCTGAGATGTTGTTAATGTTCAGCTGAGGTTTCATACAGACACATATGTAAGTAAACACCTGAGCAGGGACAGTATTGACATCAGTGCATCATGGGCGACTGAGGCTTAGTGGAGAGCAGGGTCGTCCTTCAATCAAGGTATCGGCGGTTCGATCCCCGGCTCTGCTGGTTGCATGTCGATGGGCGAGACACTTAACCCCCAAAATTGTAGCTGTGCCTACGGTGTGTGAATGTTAGTTAGTCCTGATGGTGGGCATGGTAGCCTGCCAAAGACTAGAAAAACGCTGTACAAGTACAAGTCCATTTACCATTTCCCTGAATACTAGTGTGTGGGACCAGTGCTCAGAGTGTAGACACTAGCCTCATTTAATAATGGATTCACCACAAAACAATGAATTAGCCATTGTTGTTTATGAACCTGGTACCATTAGATGCTAGATGACAACGTTAGTGTAGGACCCCAATATGGCTATTGGCTATTTTAGTCAAATAGTAAGTTAATATAGCTTATTGGATTTTTCTTGCCCTACGTGAAGCTAGCTATGTGAAGATACAGTGGAGTTGTGTCTACATAAACATAGAATGTAGTAATTATCTCTATGGGTTTTGAACTCCAAGCTTCACTGTACTTAGTTTAGATTAGCTTTCATTGCATTTGTGAATGTGAGCGTGCCCTGGCTATCTCACGGTCGCTGCTCTACACTGCACTCATACGGAGGATTACAGCTGATAATGCTGTTCCGACTAACGACAACGTTGTGGAAGCGTAGCACCCACCCTCTGCCCTCTCAGGTAAGCACTGTTAGCTCTGCCAGCACTTTTGCCGTTGTTTTCATTGTTTGCACTGTTAGCGGTGTTAGCGCCGTTAGCTGCATGTTGAGAGGCAATAAAAATGCTTCCAATCTCGAATATAGCACTTTTGAAGTCCAATAAGGAATACTTTAGGAGTGGGCGATATTAAACATTGTTTTTGCGATACAAAATTGTGACTTTTTTCTCAAATTCCCCTTTCTGAATGTGACTACCGTAAGTGCTCCATTAGCTTCTACTCCTCCGAACTTTGCTAATTAATTACTTACCTGATGCAACTTGTCTTGTAGTTACTAGATGGGGAAGTATGTTGTGTATTGTAGCACCTTTGCTCTTTATCTCTGAAGTTCATGTGATAAAAGCACTTTTTATGAAACTGACTCCTTCAGAGCTGAGCCAGCAGCAACGTTACATTGGCTTTTAACTATTTGTTTTGCTGCTCTACCTGTACGTAGTCCTAATATAAAAGTAATGTAAAGTCTGTATGGCAACAGTTTACTCGAAGGTAATAATGTGACAGGACAAATTTGTATCAGTTTAAAATGGGATTATCATGATTGCCATGACATGGCACACCCTAGTTTACATACTTCCCCTCCTATTGAGAGGCTCCATTGATTGTTTTACATTATTTTCTAAGATGTATTTTTATTATTATTATCTGGAACGTGGTCGTGCCTCTTGTCGTGGCCCTGCTACTTTTTATTATTATTATTATTATAAGTCACATTCCTATGACTGATACCATTAATGCTTTTATTATATTGTTATTTTTATTATATTCACTGCTGCTGTTATTATTAGTAGTCATACCTTTTCCATCATTATTATGGCTACTACTCTCATTATATGAATCATTTATGTCATATGCATTAAATGTGTTCAGAATGAACAGCGTAACATTCTGTCCACGTGACATCTATCACACTTCTGTCCATCCTGATAGAGGGATCCCTCCTCTGTTGCTCTCGCTAAGGTTTCTTCCTTTTTCTCTCCCTCTTAAAGGGTTTTTTTGGGGTAGTATTTCCTGTACTGATGTGAGAGTCCCGGGACAGAGAATGTCGTATGTGTACAGATTATAAAGTCGTGTGAGGAAAATTTGTGATTATGGGCCCTGCAAAAAAAATGGAATTGAATTGAAATGTATTTCATTTGCTACAAGTTACACAAATCATTCTTGTTCCTTCAGATGATTTTCCGTTGAATTGAGCTAGCATGCAGTAGACATTTCTGACAGGGTACCTGACTCCCTGCTGTCTCCTGGAAGCAGCGACCGAGAGTGTTCTTGGAGGTGACAGGCTGGTAGCCATGCTGGCTGGGATAAACTATGTTGTAGCCGTGGTGCTGGATCTTCTGGCTGCTCTCTGTGTGGTGATAGGTGTAACTGGTGGATGAAGAGGAGCCTGACTGGGAACCTTTCAGCTGTTGCCCGTTGTTGTGGTAGTTATCCAGCTGGGACACCTGGTGGACCTGGACAGAGGCCTCTGGAGGATGTTTGATGTGGATGTTGACGATGCTGGGGTTGAACACTGAAGGAACATGGGACAACATGAACAATACAATTATTACAGAACAATGTCATTATAAAAAGGAAGGGGTGGATATTACTGGAAAGAATGTGTAATATTCTTAAGGGGACACATATAGATTAGTCTTTAAAGCATAAGTGGTTAGGGGAGCTTTGTCAAGTCTGATAGCGTATTCACATTATCGCAGAAAAACAGCTTCCTCTATTATTGTGAATGTGGTGTGTTGCGACTGACCACTGCTTGAACTGAAAGATCAACTTGTGCTTTGAGATTACAAAGTTATTGCAGAAAACCTGTGTGACAAACTGGGGGATTAGAGTTGGAAACATGTGAGTGTTTATCCAGCAGGGAGGATCGAACACTTCTGTGTTGCATTATGGGAATTGTAGTATTGTAGTGAGTAGAAATCTGGACGTCATTTTCGATTTTGAGGTAAGACAATTTATTTATTTATTAGGCCATAGGTTGAAATACATTTATGAACTGCATAATATTCCTTCTTAGTCTGCTGTAGTAATCTATAAGTCATGTCCTGAATTTGTGTTTTACATTAAGACATTTTAAGTGATTGAAAATCCCTTAAGTCCTGCTCCCTCCAGAGTATTCTCTGTATGTCAGTCCCTACATCGACAGAGGGCTACTCCAGCAGAAGCTGACACTCAGCTGTCTCTTGCTACTCTTACTACCGGTAAGTGAAGATGGGGGACAGCTAACTAGTCTCAAAAATAAATTTTGAAAAATTATAATTTTCTTGAGCACAAGACTCTTGTCCAACTGGCAGTCCAAAACCCAGAAATATTTAGTTTAGGACACAAAACAGAGCCAAAGCAGCAAACAGTCACATTGGAGAAGTTGGACCAAGTTGGGCCACACAGCTGCGTCTCTCGGCAGTCTGCTGAACTGTGTTAATTCAAAAAATGTCTCTCAACCTTGCTCTCACTATCCCGCCAACTTTATGGAAGTGTAATATAAAATGACTGGAGTGCCTCTTTAACACCAAAATGATGTTCAAATTGAGTGTGGGCCTTTTGCAGGTATTTAACAGCTATTGGAGACGTAATATTTGTAACTTATTATTCTAACTGAAACAGAGCCAGCTAGAGAAAAATCTTTCGAACTAATGCAGGTGGGGAGACTATTACAATGACTAACACACTCACGCCAGTGTTTATACACGTTTTAAGCCATTTACTACAAGTAACCTCAACTCTACATTACTGCTGGCCACATTCCAGAGCTGTAGAATTTCATATTTGTGAGTTGTGCTTTTTACGACGATCAATGCAGCCTTTGCAATGCATGACTTGCAGCAAATGGGCTAAATAATGCATCCTTTTCAGGAAGTTCACTGATAAACAATAGGAAAGTCGTACTCCTCCACTTTTTCCACCCACATTTTCCATCTAGATCATAAACCCAACTGTTTAGCCTTTAATTGTACTGCTAGCATCACAGTTGTGCTTTTCACTCACCGGGATTCTGGCCGTTGCTGTAGGTCAGAGGCAGTGTATGTGTGGAGTGGACCTGAGTTTGTCTGTAGCCGCCTGATGTCTGCTGGTGCTGCTGGTGTCCGTTCTGAACAGGCATCTGACAGAACTTGCCAGTGAAGTTGGGAGGGCACTGACACTTGTCCCTGGTGCTGCACTTCCCACCATTCATACACGGCAGGTGACACACCACTGAGGAAGAGAAAAGAGAACAAGAGGTAGATGATGTTGATGCACTAATGCTTCCACACACAGTTACAAACAAAAAAAGGACTCGCCTTTATAAATACATCTAGGACTGTATTTGGATTCACATTTGTCTGACTTTTCAATGTATCTGTCAATAATTAGGCTTAAGTACATACGTCATAGTTGGATTGGAAGCTGAGCGAATTGAGTGCTGTACAGGGCAGGGAATCTTAAATGTGCATGTCATCCATCCAACAAAGTTGGATTTATAAGCTTTGTTGTCAAAAATCTATCACTGAAAATAAACAATCAGCAACCATGCATGTCACTAATATGATAATATCAATTTTAAATATTATTCTATTTTATGTCATGGTAACTGATTAGTTGGAAGGTGTGGATTAACTTTCAGTAACCGGACGGTATAATCAGACAGGTGCATTTCCAGCCACCTGTTTTTATGCACATTTTCAATTTAGGCATAAAAAAGCAAGAAATTCCTTACATTTTTTTTAAAGGAACAGTGGTGTAAAATGTACCTGAAACTAAGAATTGTAGTGTTTTACTGAGCTCAGAAAAGGCCAATTATCTAACCTCAAATCTTAACAGTTCACTCTCACAAGAAGTAGAACAGGTGAAAAAAATTCCTTGGGAATTGACCCTTCGCTAAGCCCCGCCCCTGTTTCTAATTGGTCAAGCTGTCACGGTTACCATGGAGCCACTGTCACTAACTGCACTCCGTACTAGAGCACAGTGTAAAAATACTTACTAAAAGTCCCATATTTAAAATGTTAATTAAGTAACAGTACAAAATTATTGGAATCTAAATATACTTAAAGTACCAAAAGTACAAAATTATGCAGAATGGACAATTTCCAATATATTTATGGTAGACCTATAACATTGGATTATAATTGTTGATGTATTAATGTGTTCATCGGTTTAATGTTGCAGCTGTTAAAGGTGGAGCTAGTTTTAAGTACTTGATGTAGGTAATAATCAGGCTATAAACTAATTAATAATACATCATAGTTTAACAGTTGATTTATATTTTATATTAATAATCTGAATCTGCAAAGTAGCCTAACAAGTAACTAATGTTGTCGAATAAAAGTAGTTAAAAGTACAATATTTCCCTCTGAGATGTAGTGGACGAGAAGTATAAAGTTAAATAAAATGGAAATTCTCAAGTAAAGTACAGGTACCTCATAATTGTACTCAAGTATTGAGTAGCCTAAATATACTTAGTTACATTCCACCACTGCTGGAGCACAAAATTGTTGACAAGAGTTCAAAGCCCCCGGACCCCTTCAAGGGTTACGAGGTCCACCACCATAGTCTCACAAAATCCGTTGAAGAACACTGAGTAAAACTCTGCATTTGAGGTTTTGAGTTTACCATTATATAACGAGAAACAACGTGACAGAAGAGCCAGCCAGGCTTAGAGACAATCAGACTGGGAAGAACTGGGCCGCTGTCCCAGGGAGCATTTTTCTGCTGATTAGCTGGTGAAAAGCCCTGAGGCATCTATCTGACGTAGAACTAGACTTCATTTGGTTGAAAATAAAGTTTTTGTTCACTGAGATATGATCATTCTTTAGTAAGAAATACAAACTCCACAATACAAGACAATCTAAAATGACAAAACGTTTATATACTTTATACGGCTTTGAGGTTTATATTTTTCCTTAACCTTATCTTCTGGAACTTTTTTGGCTCTGTTAATTGGCCAACATGTCATCATGGGTTGTAGGCTGAGTGTGAAAAGATCCTCCCGTTCCTTCCATTGTATCTTGAATCAACACTCCTCTCTAACCCCTTCTGTCATCGGGTAAGTATGACAAACAAGACAAGTGCAATTTATTGTCTCGGCCCTTCGAGCTCGGTCTGGACTGAAAATAGCTAGTCCAGTTCCCTGGCTCAGGTCGGCCCTCTATCACACAGATGAGAAGGACGGAGGAAGGAAGGGAAGAGTCAAGGCAGGGGAGGAATGAGGCGAGCCTGGACATGCACAGGAGATTAAAGCTCCATTTCTCCCCCTTCAGTCAGATCCATGTGCAGTGTGAATCTGCAACAGCAGGTTGGAAAAGTAACCAATAAAACAAATATCTGGTTTACTGTTCTGTATTTCTAACTGATGTAACCAATAGATGACTCTGGGTTGTTATTATTGCAGTGGCACCTAACAAGTGAACCTGCATATTGCACTGTAATGTATGTGAATTAATTACTTCATAAGAGCCTTTGCTTAGAAATATTTTCCGAAAAACAAAAACAACAAGTAAAAGCAAGCCCCTCTGTTCATTTATTTTATTTTATGAAATTCCATTAAATCCCAGGGACCGCTAAAGACAGAGTGGTCTACCTACATGGGCCAATGGCAAGTCTCTACTAGCTGGGTAGACTCTAGCGTTTCCTTGCCAACCTTCCACTTTTGCAATGCTGTTTTAGAATACATACAGTTTGATGATTAATCATTCACCTCATTCACACAAGTTAACTTATCTGTCTGAGAGGGTGACTGGCTATCGGTACAAACCCAAACATCTGTTCTTCCCCTGTCAGCGTTCGGTTCACCTCTGCCAGCTTGATTAAGCCTGGAGTCAGTTCATGACAGCTTTTCACATTTGTTCAAAATAAGTGATTTATTTTTTCTTTGATTTAGTTTAGTTATCTCTAAAAAGGAAATACAGGTACAGTATTGTGCTGACTGTGGTCAAAAATAAAAAGAATAAAACCGGTTCCAAATTTTTAATAAATGCTGTTGTGAAAAGTTTTTTGGAATATTTTGACTGCCTCAGAGCCTGGTCTATGATTTGGCAGTACAGGACTTCTTTGAATGAAATGTAGCTCACCCACCAACATAATGTAAGTGGTTCCTTTGTATCTACATCTGTCAAAAACCCAATGGATACATTATAATTCCACTCAGAATCAGAGTGGTTCCAGCAGACACCCTGCAGTCTGTAATATGTTAAAATTACTTATTTACTGCATTCCCTCACAGTGCCTGTGCAATGGCAATGAAGTTGAATTTAATGTAATGTAATCTAATACTACAAAATATGTGTGCACAGTACAGTCGCCGCAGTCAAATGTCCTACAACTACAAGAGTTTTATTTTGTTATTCCAGGTTGAAAATGTTTCTTTCCACTACCGTTCCCATAGTACATCCATGTTTAAGGTGATCTATGTTTTCCTACAAAGGACGCCATCGCTGAATAACTGTTTTAAAAACACACATTATGTATAATGACTCATGGCAAACCACGCCAAAAGTTTATTCACAGCAGCATTTCCTCTTCAAAAGAAAAAACGATTTAAATTGAATATTCAAAATAATAGTTTGTCCATTTTAGATTCTACCGTGTGACCACCTCCTCAGAGGTACAGATATTTGGTAATTGGTTCGTGGCTCAAATTGTCAAATTTGATCTTGAAGCAAAATGTATTTAACTGCTATGAGTAAACCCAGACATAACTACAAATCCACTCCAGTAAACAAAAAAACCCATCCCTCCCAGTCACCCACAGATACAAGTCTGGTGGTACTCCAGTTTTACTAATTTGTTCAGCTGAGTCAGACAGGAATTCATCTTGTTCCGCTCTTCCCATGTTTTTGCATGTGTCAGAGCTGGAGATCTGTTCCTTGTAAGGACTGAGGCAAGTTCAGACACAGTTTGCCGGGTCTGTGCAATACATTAAAGAACACCCACATCACATGCTCCATTGCACAGAGCTTGTTTCATGATCCCTGAGGCTGCAATGTTCTTGTATACACTCATTCAAAGTATGTTCATCTCCTATAGAGTTCAAGATGAGGGCTACTCTCAAATCAAAGAGTTTGTCAGGCAAGAAAATAAACAAGCGTATGCTGCCTGGTGTTTACAGATGACAGTACATAAAGAAACACATGTAGAATGGAAACAGAAATCCGAGTAGACTCTTCCAATTGGTGTTTGTAAGCTAAATGATTTGCTAGGATTAAGTAAAAGATTTGAATGTCGACAAACGTGTTGTCCATCAACAGGTCTAATATCACAGCCGGTTAGCAGCAGTACCATCCATAGAGAGCAGTGTGTGTGCGTGTGCGTGTGTGAATTGGTGAATATACAGGGTCTCAAAAGCAACACACAGAACTGTGGATCACTCACCTACTCTGAAGTTGGGTGCTGTCAGTGTGTCTGTAGCGTGGCCGTTCTCACTGATGATGGTGGTGGTGTTTCCCAGCTCGCAGTTGTTATGACATCTGCCTCCTATGCAGGTTAATTTGCAGATGGTTGGTGTGAAGACCACCTTGATCCTTCCTGTATGGTTGCCCACTGCCACCGAGAGCATGACAGAAACCAAGAGGAGGGGAGGGGAGAGCACACCAACCTTTGATTATTCTTTGATCCATTGGAAAACATGAAATCACTTTCAAGTTGGAGCTTGTCATAATCAACTGGGGAGGCTCCAGTCAAAACATCAACACAAAACGTACTATATCATTTTAAATTTAGAGAAACGTGTGATGTGTGTCCCCCTCTCTAACTGTTTCTCCTCCTCTTCCACTGCTCCTAAATCCAGTGGCGCCTCTGAAATGGGAGCAGGAATCAAGAAAAGAAATCTGGGACAGAGAGAAGTCAGCAAACAAAACTCTGGGATGTCTTCCAGTTCTTCATTCTAAGTCTCTGAGAGGTGGATATCAGCATATGAGCATACCAAGCTTTATTCCAGAACAGACAAACAGCAAGCATACCACCTTCCGCTTCTGCGCCTGTTTTCCTTTCTCTCTGGTTTTCTTCTCATTCTATCTTCCTTCATCGTTTTTACTGTTGATTTTCAGCAAACCATTGTCAGGAACTTTAACCCCTCAAATAAAGAGAAAGTGCTCCAAAGATCCTTTGCTATGCGTTCTCACTGAGATCAGGAAGAAGTACTGGAAGACAGCATCTCTGTGTCCCTCTCCACCCTCATAAACCCAGCCCTCAGTACAGACTGACAGGAGGAAGAGGTGAGTGAAGAAATACTGGATCCCATCTCAAAGTATCTGACACATTTAGTCTTCTTCCCTAATGTACACCAATGTCTACATACGTCTCTTCGGGTGCGTTTACATTTTCTCCACTAATTCTTTCAACTTGATTCACTTTTAATAACATCCCTGCCTCAGCTCCAAACCCCTGTCTCCAGTGCTCAGGGCTTTGTTGTGGCTGTCAGCTGTTCACACCAGTGAAGCGTGAAGTACGGCCAAGCAGGCGGAGGAATGTTTTCTAAACCTGAGAGGCAGGAAAAACCACTGGATAAAACACACCTGGCTGCCGAAACATTCACTAATAGGTGCAAAAATTGACTGTTAACGAGATACCTAATATGATGTAGTGGTTACAACCAAACACCAACAGAGAGGTGGTTTAAGAAATGCCTCCACGTATATGGATGTCCAAGATTTGAAGTCTAAACATGGTTTGCACAATTCCCTTTGATGGGAAGATTATTCCCAAAAGGAAGTAGGAAGGAAAAGGCATGGTAAGGTAACTCTGGACGGGCAAAGCGAGGGCTCTTGCTTCCTTAAAAGAACAGTACGTGAGACAAATGTAAACAAAAGGTTCCAAATCACAGACCTGGAACCTCCTGACTCACTTCCACAGTTAAAAGTGACATATTTTCTATCATACTTAAGTGAGGAACACAGATTGCTTATTTTCAAACTCTTCAGTTATGTCTGTTACTATAGTTGTTTTCAGCATGAAAAATCTGTTAAAGATGGATTTTCACAAACTGCTAAGACTACAGCCAATGGCTAGCTGACCACTGACATGCACTTTCTGTTCATTCTGTCCCACTGTTAAGGCAAATAAGTGGAAAGTTTAAGACTGATAGACTCTGAAGAACATCAACAAAAGAAACCAGACATCATTTGTTCATATTCTGCCTCCTAAAATATAAACGTTTTCTGATGATGTCCTGACAGTAGAGGCACACAGAGTGTCATTGCCTTCCATCCCACATATGATTCAAATGACATCTACAGTTAAGGCCTGCTTAAGTTTAGATATCTGAGACCACTGGGTTAAAAAGATCCTCACGCACACTCACACTCACATAAGAAGTTCAGTTTACTGAACCGTTTTAAACTGAAACTCAACTACTACTACTAAACTAAACTAGTATGTCAAAATGTTATAAAGTGAAAATCACTGCTTCACTAAACTGAACAGCCAGTCAGCTATATCTTTCCCCAACCCCAGAATGGACCAAAAAACCAGCTGCTGATAAGAGCTGATCAGTGGCGGCTGGCCAATAGAGGGCGCCCTAGCGCACCCCCCCCCCCCCTTGAGCCACAAAAAATTAAAATAAATTAAAATAAATTATACAAATATTTGTGTTTTTGAAATATGGAATGCATCATTATAAAATATGATATCTGCACAAAATATATGCTTTTCCTCCACGTCCTCTCCGCCTGTCTGCATGTATCAGCAGCTCTGGGGCGCTGGAGAATCTGCCCACAGGAGGCGGGTCTATGAAGCAGTTTAGCCAATTGCTGATTAAAGATATAAATGTGTGACATACAATTTAGCCAATTAGCGTCCTCTTATACATTCAGCGATGGGCAGAATTCGTTCTGCCCCAAGCTGCTCGTTCTCGTCAGGAGTAGTCTCTACAGACCAGTGCCAGCGCCACGAGCACTGCTCCTCCAAGACCCGTTTGAGAGGAGAACTTTTGTAGAAAAACTCCAGGTGAAAGAGCTGATATCAGATCAACATGACCCCACAATCACACAGCAGACTTGCAGGAAAGGGAAGCAGTACATGCAAAGCTTCTCTACGAGCTGTACACCAGACAGGTTTGGCTAGCTGGATGACGTCATGCTAATAACTTATTTAGCTTTTTAGCTTTTTAAAACAATGGGGCTGTCCCCTGTATCCAGCACGGACAGTTAGGGAGTGAGAGACATGAAGCAGCTGTCTGAGAAATGTATATATATATATATATATATATATATATACATACATATATATACGTATATATATATATATATATATATACATACATATATATACGTATATATATATATATATATACATACATACATATACGTATATATATATATATACATACATACATACATATACGTATATATATATATATACATACATACATATATACATATATGTATATATATATATATACATACATACATATATACATATATGTATATATATATATACATACATACATATATACATATATGTATATATATATATATATACATACATACATATATACATATATGTATATATATATATACATACATACATATATACATACATATATACATATATACATACATATATATATATATATATATATACATACATATATACATACATATATATATATATATGTATGTATATATATATATATATATACATACATATATACATATATATATATATATATACACATACATACATATATACATATATATATATATATATATATATACATATATATACATATATATGTATATATATATGTATACATATATATGTATATATATATGTATATATATATACATATATATATGTGTATATATATATGTGTATATATATACATATATATATACATATACATATATATATATATACATATATACATATATATATACATATATATATACATATATATATATATATATATATATATATATATATATTATACTGAATTGCTTGTGAGGGTGACAAAAATACGATGTCCTGACATGTTTGTTTAAGTGTTATTTACTGCTTTTATCATGTTGGAATAAATGTTAAATATTTAACTGCAAAGTACTAATGCGTTTTTGATACCTTAATTTTTTTTAAATTGATTGGATATGGCACAGCCATACCTAGAAAATGTTCCACCAGCCGCCACTAGAGCTGATTAGAGGCAAAGGTGCTGGACACACCGCAAAACCTACAGAAAACATGCAGCGACTCCTCATGGCTAAAATGTCAGTTCTGTATGTCAGTGCCCTTTGGCGTAACACTATGAAGTTCCCACAGAATCCAATCACTTTTAATTAATTGTGATAATTGTTTTCATGGCTGTTTACACCAGTCAGTTTAAATGTGGTTCTCGACAGGTGGTATAAATATCTGCTTCAGGGGAGGAATATGCATTGAAAATCACTTCAAATTCTCTTCACAATAAATGTGTTGTTTTCTAACAGCTTTTCAAGCACCTCTGTATTTTACGTAATCATAACAATCACAGCCTGTCAAAACTACTTTGACAAGTCTCTGAGCAGTAGGTCCCTGTCCACAGCGATGACAAAACATTTCCAAATCCTCTGAAACCTTCCTCCCTCCTCCTCACATCTATGCCTTTGTAAGTATGCACACACTGCTGGCAGATTTCTTTGGGTGTGTCGAGCATATGGAAAGGGAGTCAGGAGAGCATCTCAGACACAACACAGACATCAATCAACTTGAAGGACAAAAATGTTGAGGGTGAGATTCGTCCAGGCTGCAGGAAGGCTGGAGCGGCAGGGGAAAGTGTAGCAGGGAGGAATGATAGTGTTAATACTGAAGTCAAGGGGGGTCATTTCTTTCTGAGGTTTATGTGATCCACGTCAGGGAATAAAAATGCACGAGCCTCAGAGGTAAAACGTACGCAGTACAGACGCTGAAGTCTGGAATGATTAAAAACACTTTTTAAGAGAAGTTTACTGGTACCCAGTGGTGGGCCTTCAAGGCCTTCTCTGCTGGCCTAAACTGAATCATAAAGTTATAGCTGTTTTATAATTTAATATTTTTTCTTAAATACACTACATGTATTATAATTTATAAAAATATTTTTCCCATTATCTTATTTTCTCATTGCACAGCTACTGTCTTCCTCAGTTGCTCTGCTTCCAGTGCAGCTTGTTTTAAGTAGAGCTCTTATCCAATCAGATCTCACCTCTGTGTCTCCAGGTAAGAAGAGAGGCAGAGGCCTGCAGACTCACAAGTGAATCAGTGGCCGAGCACGTGACTATTGAGAAACAAAACTTAAAGTAGCCATCAGAGGCTTAGTCAGAGTAGTAAGAGTTCAAATTGAAAGCTATGGAAGAAATTATGAAATATTTTGCATTTTGCTTGGTTTAGATTATTTATTTTTTAACACTCAATGGCTGAAGGAGGAGAAACGGATTTGTGAGTTGGGATTTAACTGTGGGATTCAACTCTTTGTCAACAAAGAAAGTAGGATGGAGTTTGTCTTTAATTAAGTGAACAGCATTTGGTAAGTCACCTGCGTTTGTTTTTTTACATCTAATATCTGAATGGCCAACGAGTGAGCGCCCGCCACTCGGAACCATAAAACCAAGTCCCGGATTTCACCCGGGGGACATTCTGGAGGTATTGTGGCCGGGTGATGTGCCTCTTTGCTGGGGAGGTATGAGCCGAGAGTGGCGGGGTGTTATGGAGGTATCTTTTATTTTACACGCGGGCCTTTGTGGAGGTGTTGTAGCCGCGTAATGTTCCTCGTTACTCGAGCTGGATGAGCGCATTTCTGCTGGAGACAGGCGGCGTGTTGTGGTAGTATTCTGACCGCGTAATAGGGAGAAGGAGAGGCGGTGGTGGAGAGGGAAAAAAATGTTAAAATGTTGATTCGAAACGTATTTGTAATACGTCAATGTCATAAGTCAAACACAAACGTAATCAGGGAGAAAATATGTTTTTGGTCAAATGTAATTGAGAATGCATTTTAGTTTTGGGGGAATGTAATTTTTTGGAGACAGTGCAGTGAGGTTCTGGCTAACAGTCTGAAGCCTTCTTATTTACGTCGCCACCTGAACACCAAGCATGCCCGTGCAAGTCAAAAGCCCCTTACATTGTTTATATCGAAATTGGAGGAGTTACAAAACAGCCCAAAACAACTGCAGTCTCATTCATGTTGGGTCTACAAAACACGCACTGCAGGCTTCATATCTGGTCACAGAATAGCAAGAAAGGGGCTACCGCACATAACGAAGACGTGTGCTTGCCAGCTGCCAAAGCGATGGTGGAATGTATGAGTGGAGAGAGAGAAGCAAACAAGTTGGATGTGATCCCGGTGTCCAACAACACTGTCGCGCGCATCGATGCTTTGTCCGAAGACATCCTGGCTACATTAGTCGGTCACGTGAAGAAGAGTGAGTTTTACTCTCTGCAAGTAGACGAGCCTACAGATGTGGCCAATCTGGCCACTCTTCTGGTGTACGTCCGTTACCTTTTCGAAGGCGTACGTTGCAGGGAGTTTTTTCGTCGTTTTTGTGTTTTTATCTTGTAAACAAACGCCACGCGCGAGCAAAGTGTTCTCTCATTGGTCCGATGTTTATGCGGCTATACATTTTTTTAAGGGTGTTTGGGGGGGGGTTGGTGGTGCGTGAACCGTGAACCCGGTCGGGATGTAGAAGGGGGTTGCTCTAGACTGAACTGCTTTTTGCACTTTTGGTTAGGAAGTTATGGGCCCAAGGCTACATTGCTACTAGGATAACACTGGAATATCCGATCAAACTGTCAGCAGTCTGTTGCATCGTGGGTAATGTTTGCACCAGGTTATGAAAAGGAAGAGGCATTTCGATTTTTTTATAGATATTTTTGATTGTCCATTATGAGTCCAACAATGCTATAGATAATAAATAGAGAATAAGTGGCGTACTCTATCAACACAACCGTGGGTGGTCAATGCTACAGCAACACTTTATTTAGAGACCAGAACATTTCAGCTTCGGGGCTACATCAAGGTTAATGGCGTAGAAGGCAAGGCAAGGCAGGCAAGTTTATTTGTATAGCACATTTCAACAACAAGGTAATTCAAAGTGCTTCACATAAAACCATTAAAAGCATCAAAACATAAGGCAAAAGAAAAGGAGATTTAAAAACAATTAAGAACATTCATTAAAACATTAAAAAAACAGTGCAAGAAATAAAATGCTGTAGTAAAATGCAGAAATGCAGGAAATTTATTAATATATGAATTGAATGTGGTTCAATTAAAGGCAGCAGCAAACAGAAAAGTCTTCAATCTTGATTTAAATGAGCTGAGGGTCTCAGCAGACCTGCAGCTTTCTGGGACTTTGTTCCAGATATGTGGAGCAGAAAAACTGAACGCTGCTTCTCCATGTTTAGTTCTGACTCTGGGAACAGATAGTAGACCGGTCCCAGATGACCTGAGGGGTCGGGATGGTTTATAAGGTAGCAGCAGATCAGAGATGTATTTTGGTCCTAAACCATTCAGTGCTTTGTAAACCAACAGCAGGATTTTAAAGTCAATTCTTTGTTGGACAGGAAGCCAGTGCAAAGACCTCAGAACTGGAGTGATGTGATCCACCCTCCTGGTCTTAGTGAGGACTCGAGCTGCAGCTTTCTGACGGACTTTTTACAGAGACCTGTAAACACACCGTTACAGTAGTCCAGTCTGCTGAAGATAAATGCGTGGACAAGTTTTTCCAAATCCTGTTGAGACATAAGTCCTTGATATATTCTTCAGGTGATAGTAGGCTGATTTTGTAATTGTCTTGATATGGCTGTTCAGGTTGAGATCTGAATCCATAACTACACCTACATTTCTGGCTTGGTTTGTGGGTTTTAACATCAGTGACTGAAGCTGAGCGGTGATTTTCAATTGTTCGTCCTTGGTACCGAAAACAATTACTTCTGTTTTATCTTTGTTTAATTGAAGAAAATTCTGGCACATCCAGTTGTTGATTTGTTCAATGCAGTTACCCAGCCCTTGTATGGGATTATAGTCCCCTGGTGACATAGTTATGTAGATTTGTGTGTCGTCTGCATAATTATGATAACACACTTTGTTGTTTTCCATAATCTGAGCAAGTGGAAGCATGTAGATGTTGAACAGAAGAGGCCCCAGTATTGAACCTTGGGGAACACCACATGTCATTTTAGTCAGCTCCGATGTGTAATGAGCCACAGACACAAAGTATTCTCGGCCCTTCAAGTAGGATTCAAACCAGTTAAGTGCTGTGCCAGAGAGTCCCACCCAGATTTTTAGTCTTTATAGGAGTATGGCATGGTCGACCATGTCGAATGCAGCACTGAGATCTAGTAAGACTAAGACTGAACTTCTGCCATTGTCTATGTTAAGTGGATGTCGTTGAAAACCTTAACAAGAGCAGTTTCAGTGCTGTGGTGCTGTCGAAAGCCTGACTGGAAAACATCAAAGCAGTTATTTACGGTCAAGAAGTTGGTCAGCTGTTGGAAAACCGCTTTTTCAATTATTTTACTCAAAAATGGGAGGTTTAATATTGGCCTATAATTTTTCATCGTTGCGGAGTCTAAACTAACCTTCTTTAAGAGTGGTTTAATAACTGCAGTTTTTATGGCTTGTGGGAAGACACCTGAGAGAAGGGATGTGTTTACAATTTGTAAAAGATCAGTGGTCATGCAGTTTGAAATATTTTTGAAAAAGTGTGTTGGTAGAATATCCAAGCAGCAGGAGGATGACTTCAGATGTTGTATAATGTCTTCTAGGCTTCTACGGTCGATTGAATGAAATTGTGTCATGATATTTGAATGGATGTTAAAAGGGATTAAGGACAGCCAAAGAGGTTTTATCTGAACAAAAGAAAAAATCCTTTTGAGACACGCTTTTTGTTTTTTTACAATGAAACATGAATAAACACTTGTATGTTATGCTACTGCTGGAGTTTTAGAACTTAGAACTAGTAGGTATGTGAACTAGTCGTGCCATTCCATTCTCTGATTGCACACCATCATGGCACTCTTATTCGGTCATTGCGGTGATGGCAAGGGGATCCTCTCTGCCCAAACCTTCAGTCAGGGCCAAGACTATTAACATTTGTCGGAGGTAGTTTTGATGGTGTGGGAGAGCTGAGGAATAGTTGAGGGGAGACGGGGAATAACTTTCCCAGATGTGGCACCAAAGCCTGTTGTTGACAGGCCGTCTGTCGCGTGAGACTGGGCTGAAAGAAAGGCTGCAAGCTTCCTGTTTTAGAAGAGCAAACGTGTCTGCTACTTTCACAAAGTGTAGCGCTGACTGCATGCTGCGTAAAAAACAGCCGTGGTATTCCCATTAACTTAGGCTCAGAGGCCATAAGTGCTATTTGAAGGTATACAAATTTGCTGTCAGTGGGGAGTTGCTGTGATATACTTGACAGGGGTTCCGGTGCAATGTTTAGTTTGGCCCCCAACCTCATCAGACAGACACACACAGACCCTCCTCCATCACACAAAGGTATGGATGGCCATCATGAGTTACGACAGTCCTGTAAACTGCCGTGAGTCCAGGTCTCTTGACTCCAGGGGGACCGGCTGTCTCTGACTCTCATAGTGAGTGTTGCATCTACGAGAGGGACGGACTGATAAATGACTCAGCACACTGATCTGCACTCTCAGTTTATGTTTGCTGACTTGATATGATCTGGAGAGGTGAAGCCAGAGGAGTCGACTGAACAGTGTGTCAACTTTATTCAGGCTGTTCCTATAGCTAACGGTAACTTTAGCCACCCAGCAGATATTAGGCTGACGTCCTTCCTATGAAACATACGCATCATGTGTGGGATAACACTTATTTTCTGAATATGTATAAGTTACGACACAGCCTTGCAGGTGGTGTGATTCTTTCATTTCCCTTGCTTGACTATCTTGCAGATGAAGATCTAATAAATATGGTCATGGTCCTGCATTGGTGAAGGGGAGAAAAACAAATGAAATCATGACTACTTCCAAAACTTGAAAACTAATGCACAGTGCAATAAGCAACTTGCCAGAATGCCAAAATAAAAAAATGTCAACAAATATTCTGAGCAAGTCTGTAAAAGATGGTTGGTTAGATAAAGAGCCACAGGGACAACACTGCTCAGTCACGTCTTTGCACTTCTTCTCTGGTGAAATTATCTTTCTTATCGTGTCACATCAATTTCAGCAACTCTCAGTGAAACATTCATAAAGTATCAGTGATTGAAGTAGCTTAGTGAGCAGTCTGCACTTTTGTTACTTACTTATGTTGAAAGGTTCAATCAGGGATTCTAAAGGTTTTGGATTTGAAGAGCAGATGTGACACTAGATTCAGACTCGATTACATGCTACTGAACCCAATCCCCAGATTTACAGTATTTTACGACAGATAACTTAACCTTACTTTGTAACAGATTCTTCTGTCGCTGACTGTCAACTTCACAAGGCAACTAGAACGTTGTATTCCTACTTGGTACATATTTATTACTCTGTAGACAACCAATACATGCCTGGAGTGTAATTTATAGAAAATAATTACAATCAAAATCACAATATCCGTGAAAATCGCAATCAAAAATTTATATTTAGAAATAGTATATATAATATTTAGCTCTAGTCCACAGTGTCACAACAATCCTTGTTTCTGTTTGTGAAGACAGTGGCACTTGTGTTGACACCATGGACTATGGTCGACCCATAGCTCCACTCCAAAACACCACATCCTCGGCCCAAACCATCCTGTGAAATATATTGTTATATAGTGTAGAAAATTACAATGGAACAGCTGGTTCCAAAATGACAATTTGGGTGACCTCGCCAGACCTCGCTGTACTAAAACCTCTCTAATTTTGTTCTGCTTCAAGTCAAACTTTGCACAGAGACTGTTCACATATTGTGCTATGATTTGGGAGAGATTTTAAGTTTTAAGCCCACTCTTGATCCAGAGGTATTAGCTAACTATAGACCGATCTCTAACCTTCCCTTCCTCTCTAAGATCCTTGAGAAAGCAGTTACAAATCAGTTGTGTGACTTTCTACAAAACAATAGTTTATTTGAGGATTTTCAGTCAGGATTTAGAAAGCATCATAGCACAGAGATAGCTCTGGTAAAAATTGACCTTCTAATTGCATCAGACAAAGGACTTGTCTCTGTTCTTGTCTTGTTAGACCTTAGTGCTGCATTCAACACCATTGACCATTACATCCCGTTGCAGACACTAGAACATTATATTGGCATCAAAGGAACCGCACTAAACTGGTTTAAATCCTATTTATCGGATCGATCACAGTTTGTAAAATGTAAACGATTAAACCTTGATGAACACCAACGTCAGTCATGGAGTTCCACAAGGTGCTGTGCTTGGACCAAACTTGTTCACCTTATATCTGCTTCCTTCAGGCAATATTATCAGAAAACACTCTAAAAACTTTCATTGTTATGCAGATGAAACTCAATTATATATATCGATCAAACCAGATGAAACCAGCTAGCTCACTAAACTAGAAGCATATCTTAAGGACATAAAAACCTGGATGACCTGCAACTTCCTGATGTTAAACTCAGACAAAACTGAAGTTATTCTACTAGGCCCAGAACACCTCCGACATCAGTTATCTAATGATATAGTTTCTCTAGATGGCATTGCGCTGGCATCCAGCAGCACTGTCAAGAATCTTGGAGTTACCTTTGATCAGGATTTGTCTTTCAACTCTCAGATAAAACTAATTTCTAGGACTGCCTTTTTTCACCTATGTAATATTAAAAAAATCAGGCACATCCTGTCTCAAAGTGATGCAGAGACAGAGTTCATGCATTTGTTACCTCTAGACTAGATTACTGCAAATCCTTATTATCAGGCTGCTCTAATACATCTATTAAATCCCTCCAGCTGATTCAGAATGCTGCAGCACGTGTACGGTACTAACAAAAACAAAGAAAAGAGATCATATTACTCCTGTATTAGCTTCTCTGCACTGGCTCCCTGTAACATCTAGAATATAATTTAAAATCCTTCTCCTCACCTACCAATCCCGAATTGGTCAGACACCATCATATCTTAAAGAGCTTATAGTACCATATTACCCTACTATAATTAAATTAAGGGTTACTTGTGGTTCCTAGAGTCTTAAAAAGTAGGACGGGAGCCAGAACCTTCAGTTATCAAGCTCCTCTTTTGTGGAACAAGCTTCCCGTTTCAGTCTGGGGGGCAGACACACTCACCACATTTAAGAGTAGGCTTAAGACTTTCCTTTTTTAAAGTACTGCTTATAGTTAGGGCTGGCTCGGGTTTGCCTTGGACCAGCCCCTAGATATGCTGGTATAGACTTAGACGACCGGGGCACTTCCTAGGATACACTGAGCTCCTCTCTCCTCTTCTTCATCTCCTTCTGTATGAATTGATGTCCCATTAATGCTCATTACTGATGTTTCTTCTTCACCAGAGTCTTTGTGCTTTCTCTCCTCACAGGTTCCATGGATCGTGGTTATATCTGGACCCTGGTCCTTCCTCCCGCCATGGCCCTGCTGACTCCCACTGCTCATATAATAATTATTATTACTCACATTACTATTTTATATTACCTATAGCATTAACGCACATTACTGACTTTGAATTTAATGGTGAATCCTTTGGTATCTCATGTTGAACCCTCAGACCATCGAAGGCCAGAATCTAGGCCATGAAGTGTACTTCAAATATGGCAAGCCTTGAAATGAGGCAAGGCGTGCAAAACAGTTATTTCTCTCAAATTTCCCGACAAATGTCATGAATATGAATGATTTGGAAATGTTAGTGGCTGTCTTCTCTCCTCTGTATAGAGTGGTCTCACCTACGTCACGATCTCCTTAGTTACGAGGTCGGTCGGCCATGTTGGAGTACATACAGATCCTACATGGCGGCGAGTAAACAAGGAAGTGCGGCGAAAATACCATACTTTGAATCACTGGATAGTGCATCAAAGGTTCGCTACCTGGCCAAATTGAAGGTTATTGGTAACTTGGATCCCTATACGATGAGTGCAGATGGTTTCAGTGCCGATCCTACTTATCTTCCATCGGTAAACTACGCCAACATCTACACGTATCTCGTGAACACCCCCAGTCCTTACACAAAAGACGAGCTGGAGTGCTACAAAGGGCTCGACGCTTATAATCAGTTTGTCAGTGGATGGGTCCGAGACGTCAAAGCAACGGTCGTCGACAATTCTCATCTCGTCACTGGAAGGGTAAATATATACAGATCTGGTCCGATATTTAGCAATATTCAATGTTTACTCAGTGCAAACAGACACGTGTGTTTGTTTACATTGTACATGCATGTCATTGTGTGCCTGTGTGTAGGAATTAACTTTAAACTAACCCCTAACTTCATCCCCCCCTCACACACACACACACACACATATATATATATATATGATCTGACGTTAAACTCATATCAAGCAATGCTGAGGCTGCATCTCTGTGTTTCGCCTGTTGTACACGCTCGACACGTCTCTGGTACCGACTGCTGTCACGGGCCGATGAAGCTTCGGTAACCTTCTCATGTCCAAGTTTAATTTATATTTCCTTTATTAAATACTGTTCACAAACGAATTTGTAAATAAAATCACTGACCACTTATAAAGTGATCCGCATATACTCTAGTGTACGCCAAATTCCATTCCTTTATATCTCGAGAGATGCGTGACAGCCATTTCTCGCGACGTCGCTTGGATAGCTCCTTCGTGTCATTTCCTTGATGTGTAATGACCGCTGGCAAACGAAAGAATGATTTCTTGTCTCTATCAGCTCTGCTGCCACAACCAAAGACAGCACAAAAGTTCACCACCGATAGGTTATGCGACTCAGCCGTGCATGCCAGTGGCTTTGTGTGTACTCCAACATGGCCGACAGCTAAACTGTGACGTCACACGAGACCACTCTATATGTGTTTGTGCCCCATTTCCCCTCAATGGCAGGTCATTTCTCTGGTATTTTCCAACTGCTAGCTGAAGTTAAACCAAGATTGGGATCATATTTTGAAACTGGGTCTGGGTCACTGTGGCCATGTCTGGGTCTACTAGAGTCTACAGCGCTGTAAAACCAAGCATCAACACTGTCTGCCGACCTCACATTTAATATCCCAGAGTCGTTCCGCCTGGCTGTGGCCAGAGGCACAACCACTCAAACAGTCTACAGATTCTTTCAAAAATATTGACTTATTCATAGATGCATACTGGCCAGTCTGACGATGGCCTTGAATTTATGACAAACCACAATAACCAACCACGAGCTGGTAAATTATAGCTGTTGTTGATCTGTCAGATATATAAGAGTGTGACCGCCAGCCAAAGTTGGTCCAAAAACCTTTTTTTCTCGAAATGATTTGGGCAGCTCAGATATAAATGTCTCATAAAAATGTGAATGCCACAAGCCAATGGCATCCATGATAGGAACCTAAGCCTGTGTGGTGTATTAGCTGTTTGTCTATGAATACATTGTGCACAGGGAAGTAACAAACTGAAAGTCCCAGGCAGTGGTCTATTCATGCCTTTGAGTGTCAGCAGCCGTTCAGCACCGGCTTCCACTTGAAACTGTGAATGAAAGATAATGTGTCTTCAGTGGGAAGGCTGTTGAGCAGCATAGAGACTTTAATGGGGGGTAGATAACAGGTATTCAGGCTCCGCTCTCAACAGCCCTCCCCCATCCATATCTATCCAGGCCCTTGTTGTTTCAGCAAATTGAGGGGTTCTCCCCCAGATGACACAGTTATTTTATTCCATCTCTCCTATAACTCTCACACTCTGCCTTGGTCTGAAATTGCCCTCACAAAATGAGACTAATAACTCATATTCGACAGCCCCAAGCAGCAGGCAATGCTTAAGTCTTTATGCCATTACCGCTGGAGCTGCAATTTGAACAAATCCTGTTCCTGCCCAATTGCAAGCTCCATATTCTCTCCACATCCTCACAGTGGTAGAGCAGATGTGTTTTGTGTGCATATATGTGTGTGGCATGTGTATATGTGTATAAATTAAGGTTGAAGGTTTTCCCGTGGTTTTAAAAGGATTACTTTCCGGGAATGTATCACATTTTCTCTGGGATTCACAGGAATTCTCGCCATAAACAAAGCTTAATTACAAATAGTTATTTATAAAAATTACATCCACATTTTCTGCTGTTATTCTTTCATGCTTATTGATTTTGTGGTAATATTCAAGTAGACAGAAAGTGCTCTTTTTTTAGGTGAGAAAAAAACAATAGTAACCAAACAGAATCATGTGTTCATAAACTACTCCATGGAGTTATCAATGACTATTATAACAGAGTGTACAATGTACCTTTTGGCTCACAGGCCAATTTGGCTGGTAGATGAAAACATTTACAAACCACAGATTTTTTACCAGCCAAAAATAATAAGTTACTTTTTACTTTTTCAATTTGATATCATTACTATTAAGCATCCTGGTCTTATACGTGATTCTCAATCAATATTATAGTAGTAATAGTCATAACACTAATAACCCTATGGAGAAATATTAATTCAACTGTTTAAACACGAGTGTAATACATTTGAGTTGATGAATTTATGGGTATCAGCAGGCACATAGAGACAGATATGGTTGGACAGCAGGTAAACGCTAAGGATTCTTTGGACGGCCTACCGATGCTGCAGCTTAAAGGGATTTGTCCCGGTGGGCCAGATGGCCAATACACCACTGTACAGAAGTGACAGCCAGAGTGGCAGGTGGTCTTCATAATGTACTAGCCAAAGAAAAATGTACCCACAATAGGTGACTGGCGATGCAACGTATCATAAAACGGTTCGTATGATATCTTACGAAAACCCTAACCCTTGACCTCAAAAAGGATCAGGTCTGATCAAGGTCAAGGTTGATTTTCACACCAGTGACCAAATCTTTTCCTTCCGAACTTGATTAGCATACAGTGTTTAAATGAAAGTAAAAGGTGATCCGTAGGACGACTTACTCACCATGGATGGGGTTGTGTGCCACTGTCAGGGGGATCGGCCTCTCAGGTTGGGATTGGACGTGTGTCTGTGTGTGTGTGGTGTGTGTGTGGTAGTATTTGGGCTTTAACACATACTGATGGCTCTGACCTGGGTGCATCGTCCGGATCCTGGAGGGAAAAAAGAACATGATAAGTTGTCAAATAGAATATCTTTATAAAAAGCACAAAAAATTAAATAGTAAAACAAGATTCATACACATCAATCATTCCTGTTTTACAGTATCCAGAAACGAGCCTTGGACATTGTTCAGTATCTATGCATAACTTTATGGCTATGTTGACCAAAGGGGGCAATCTCCCCTAAACTTGATGTCTTACAGCAGGTGTTTTTCCTTTGACAGCTGGTATTAACCAGCTGCTGTAAACCAGTGATTCTCAACTGGTGGGTCGCGGACCCGTTTTCAGTGGGCCTTTGCCCAAAATGTGATTTTATTTTGAAGGGCATTTTTTATGCAGCGGAATTATTCCAGCATTTACGGCACTTGTTCAGTGGTGCAGGAAAAACACTGACCAATGCGTTGTGAATCACATCACGTGATGCAGCTCAGCCAATCAAATATGAGTATTCTGACACGTTTCCTGACTTGAGTGAGCTGTACACACCGTCACACACGGGGAGAGACGAGGACATATGAGCAGAGCAGGACTGTTTATTGAGGTGTGAGTCGTGAAAGTCAAATCATAGGACGATCTCCAAAAGAGAGAAATGGCCAGAGAGACCAGAGTCATTAGACTCTGAAGAATTCACCTATATGAGTCTGTCCAGTCAAACACTAATTTCTCTTTTTAGAAGATGAGAAAATATAATATTATGGCTTTTTCACTTCACCCTGAATAAACAGAATTTAAAGCTGCAGGGCAATTCAGTGAAAATTATTTTGCTAAAATGAATTTCGTCAAGGAATTTATTTTTTAATCCAGCCGTTATTTTAATTGAAATGAGAAGAACATTTATTCATGTATTTCTATGGATTATTTATAATCCATCCAGTTAAATTTGAAAAATGAGAATAATATTTGTTAAAATATAATTGATGTGTGCTTTCTTTATTGATTTGACAGTTGTTTACTACACAGAGACGTTACTACTACTAGATGTCTTGAATATAGATATACCCATATTATATATATAATTTGGGTCGTGGGTCCCGGCTTGTCATTAAGGGGTGATGGTGGGTCCCGCAGCCAGACCAGTTGAGAACCACTGCTGTAAACAACAGTGACTGTGGTGCAACCAGAAGCTCTTGAAAGGTCCAACACATAGAGAGCAGTGCAGCAGCATCTTTCTGCCCTCTGCGATTCATTGATACTCTTTGGAGTGTGTGAGCGTTTGCAAGTGCCGGTCTGTAATGCTCAGTGATCTGCTTTAATGAGAGTTTTCACAAAAGACTTCACCTCCTCATGTGTTCTCAATGGTATCATATTGTGATGAATATGGCACCGTTTAGTAGCTGAAGTATCTACTATGCACTGCTCCTAATGCTAGGATGAGATGAATGCAAAATTTGACTATGCTGTGCTGTGTATGATCGTAATAGACAATAAAAATAGATTTACATTATATACAGTCTTACTGGGTCCTGGTAGGGTCCTAGGGTGTATTGCCACAGGTCTCCAGTTAGTGGGTTAATATGTCTTATACCAGAGTGGATCCAAGCAAATACAGAAAAAAGTCAACGGAAGCAAAACAGTTTCTATTGACTTCTCTCTGTATTTGGGTCTGTTGAGGTAAATCACATTTTTGATTGGCTTTAATTATCCTCTGGTCTATTCAAGCCTGTTCTCAAACTTATTATTTCTGGACAGGCGCCTATTGGGTACAACTATTGGATAGATTCCAATGAAAGGTCCCTAGAGGATGATGTAAATAACGTTGGTGACTTATCTCATCTTACACACATTTTGTGAGAGCCTCCCCCTTCCACATGTATTGTCTGAGTGCTTAACAGAGGATTTTGTTTTCCTTCACGTAAATAAAAACATTTCCACTATAAATTGTTGCGGAAAAATTCAATCAAAAGTTCTGATGTACTATGTTCTTTGTCGGCGCACCTTGCTATCTGAATCATGCGCCCTTTAAATAGCAGTAAAATACTTTCACCATTTACTCAATGGTGCACTCGCTTTGTGCTGCCTCAAGATAACAACGCTCATTTTAAGATCAACAGGCGAGTGGGCGTATAGATGGCCGCATTTGCTTCTTACACAACTTGGCCGCTAAAACTGTAAAAACTACGACGGGGTGAAACTAGCAAATGTCCTCTTTGTGCTACTATCCTTCCACTGCAGCTCAGCAAGAAACACTGCCCAGGACTGCTGCTGAAGCCTCATAATAACTTTCAAATATTTGTGCACAGAAAGAGATCAGTAGGAATGATTATTAGTTTCAATGTGCATACAGGTACCTGACTATTTTAAGACACATCTTTTAATATTTTTTATTATGAGCATGTTAACCTGCTAATGTAAACCTTTTACTCACAGCCTATTGTTTGCAAATAATAAAATAATAAAACTAGCCACAACTTCATGACAATCATGATTAGTTTATTTCTCAGTGTACAAGTGCAAAATTCCTCTTGATGGTGATTCTAAAACATAAGGTTAAGAGGTCTCCAAAACAATAAACCAAACATAATCATATAAAGGTTTTAACAAGCCCACAGAAAGGAGATGATAAACGTATTGGAAAAGGTCATTTGTCAACCGGGAATATTTTCATCTCATTCATGTGATGGTCCCCCTGCCACAGTATAAATAAACAGAAAACGATAGCCTTGTAAATAGCTCTGCTATGATCATGTAAAGTCATAAATAGATCTTCTGTTTAGGTTATGCAACTATGTATAGGGTATGACTCTCTCCTTTATGATATACAGTAATGTGTTTACATGTATCATTTTATCATGTAAGATAATCATTTCTAAAACATAGTCATAAAACCATCCTCTGGTAAAAAACCTTCTGGACACTCTTAGGATTATTAGTGAATTTGTATTCACATGGTGGACATGATGTGTCTAAACATGCGTGCAACACAAGTGTACACACACACTGGCATCTAGTGTTATTGGGGGTAGGGGAGGTAGAATCTATATTCAGAAAGGCAAAGGGAGCATGGATTTAGATTTTTTTTTTATCACCACTGTTTACAGCCTAGAGGAATTCATCCAATTTCTTTCATTTGTGCTGCGTGACCACAGCAAACATTGTGCACTTCACATGGGATTCTGATTACATCATATTTTTAAGGACATTTTCTTTTAAGCAGCATTAAAGGTACCTTGTAAGCTGTGGAGAAATGTTTTCACGGGTGGGTCCCTTATTTATTTATTTACTCGTGCACATGCATTGTTTCAGCAATAGTTTCATGCTGGTCCACTTACAGGGGGGCAGGGAAGAAGACAACCGCGAGCAAATAAACAGGAATGTAAAATGCGGAAAAACGATAATTCTTTCGACGATAGTTTTATTGATACGTCCGCGACGAGTATCAATTTTTTTTTCGTTTTTGTTTTTAAATCCTGTTTTAAACAGATTTAAGATGTTTCGAATACCTCGAATCCCGGTGTGGGTCAAACATTCTCCTCCTCCGCATCTGTAACACTAGATGTCGTTGCCTATTGCCTTCTAAACTAAGGCCAAAGACTTTCCGGCTTGTCAGATTATCCAGCCAAAATCAAAACATGGCGTCTCACAAGCAAGGGGCCGTATACTGTAGAGCGGGGCAACGCGATCCTGACTCAGTCCTGCCGACACATGATGGATGTAGCAGTGTAGTGCCCAGGACTTACGATGAGGTGAGAAACGTGTCAAAACATCGCTCTCCCTACATCTAGACCCTTCGAGACATATGTTACGATTACATCACACATGGGAACTAGTTTCACGTGTTTTGCAGACACGGTCAATGCACGAGAGCTGTACAAGCAGTAACATTGCAGAGTTACTGAAAACTGAACCTGGAGGAATGGGATATAAACGGGAAGGACCCAGCCATAGTGACAGACAACCTTACCTCATGCACTTTATTTCATATGATGTTTATGGCATCAATATAGTATTTATTTCAAATGAAGTTGTGGCAAGTGCATTCTAGTGAAAAAGTGTTCAGTGTCACAATGAGAATACAAGATGCAATTTATTTTCATACAATTTTTTTAAGGCGATGTTTTTTTTGGGTCTTGTGTTTCATCTTTGAACGACAGGGTGTTATAACAGCCTCTCATCTTTACCTGCATGTTAAGTCTCCTGTCATTTCCAACCCTGCAACTTCCTCCTGACCTGTAATAACCCCTGTTCCCCCCAATGCCCATCACCTGACGGCCCCACCCACCTGTTCCCATTTCGGGCCCATTTCCACCTGTTCCCTTTCAGATCATCTTGTTCCGCACTAAGCGTTTCAGCCACTTCATCTGCCTGCCAGTAACCGGCCTGCATGATATTCTGCCTGTGCCTCGGACTTTTGCCTTTTTGCTTTTCTCTGTTTGCAGGCCTCGTTTCCATGCCTGCTTTTTGACTCCCCATCTACTGGGTTTTGGATTCATGCTTTTGGGTCCTAATCATTATACTGCTTGCTGTCTACCTTCACCTCTTTGTCTGTCTACATCTTGTACAGGTCAAACTGCACTAAGTTATTCGTATCTAAGTACAGAAATAAACGTGTTGGTACAGTGGAGTTAATGGAGAATTGTGTATGTGTTTTTCTCAAACAAAAAGCCAAAAAAGTAAGTGATTTCAGTATTTGTTGGACACAAAATGTTATGCTACCAGATCAACTATTTCTAGATGCTTAGTCCTAAATTTGGCAGCCACGAAGAGCTTCAAACCTGAGCTGTAAGACAGACAGAATAGTGACAGCCAAAGAGAAGTTATAAATATAAGATCTCATTCCAGTCTCAACAAAATAGCTAGCATGACCACCTGGTTGGCAATGACTGAGCCATCAAATAAAAAAAAATAAGGGAAGAGTTTGGAGAGTGTCCAATGACTGGTTACAAGAGCCTGCTAGTCCTAAATATTAGGGAGAAGATTCCACTCATTTCTACATAAACAGATCGGTGAGTCAGGGTTGAGGGAGTGAAGAGTGTGTGTGTGTGTGTGTGTGTATGTGTGTGTGTGTGTGTCGGGGGCTGAATCGCTTCAGTTTCGGCCTTCACTGCTCTGGCCACAATCACAATCCACAGACTTCTAAACTCAAGTCGTCCAAGTATTCTTCCCCACGAGAGCTGGCATACTCTGTCTACCGTAATGAACCCACTGAACCTCACCAGAGCTCGCTCACAAGCTATCAATATCCTAACTGAGGCAGGCGGACTCCTGGGAGGGAAATGAAGAATATCTCTGGAGTGTATGCTTTGTTCTGGGTAACAGGCTGTCCGACTGGTTGACTGAGGGGATCAGATAGACTTTATATTGGCTCTTACAGTGTGTAAGCACCATTAAAGAGTTTCCCCCTAGCCACTAGCTATAGCTCTTTACGTAGGCTCTTGATGTGGAATATCAAATATATCCAGTGTGTTCTGGGTCTGCCACATTGTCTTCTCCCTGTTTGACCTGCCCTTAAAATCTCCAGAGGGAGGGTTCCAGGGGGCATCTGATGCAGCACATCTGAGGCTGCTTACAATCTGAGAGATCAATAGTTCTACTCTGAGCTCTGAGAACCTGTCTCTCAGGGTGAATCCCCGACTTCCTACAAAGGAAATCATGTTGGTCACTTGAATCCATGATGTGCAAAGCTCATGACAATAATTATAAGGGTAGAGTTGGAATACAGACTGACTTAAGATACTTTGATGATTATTATTATTATTCTGACAACGTGAAGTCAGCAAAAACCAGGAGCCATAGTCACATGGATTCCCGGGGCTAGATTGGGCGACAGTGAATCATATTTCAAACTGCTAGCTAAGGATAAGCGTAAATACAATAAGAATGAAATTCACGTCGGCGACAATGACACCCAATTACGCCATTTGGGGTCACTAAAGTTAATGTGGTGTGTACGTACGCAAAGACAATGTCTCTGGCCCCCTTCCAAACCGGACCAGTGATGACATGTTAGCCGCATGTCATCATTCTGCCGCTTGCTGTCAAGGTGGTGTCCAGCAAACAATGTGAGCTTCATAGACAATTGGCATATCTGACCCAGTATATTAGTGGACCTAATCCATGACAACCCAGAGTTGAGACCAGGAAGCAGAGTTGCAGTCTTACAAACTTCTCTGCACTTCCATGAGAGCAGTTACTCACGCAAAACCCCAGACTGTGTCTGCCTCACTGCCACTTAAATTAATTAAATCAAAAGTAAACAGAGGAGGAGTTGGAGAAAATAACCAAATAATAAGTAACACCACCAATGCAACAGTGCAACAAAGTAGGAAAATTAAATGTGGATCTGAAATATCAGATCTCTGTCATCTAAAGCTGTATTAGTAAATGATTCGGACAATATCAGATAATTGGGGGCGACTGTAGCTCAGTGGTAGAGCAGGGCCGTCCTTCAATCTGAGGATCGGCGGTTCGATCCCTTAGCTCGCCACTCCGTGTCAATATGTCATTGTGCAAGACACTGTCATACGGTGTGTGAATGTTGCGTGAATGAGTAGATAGTCCTGATGGGCAGGTGACACCTTGCATGATAGCCCCTGCTATCAGTGTATGAATGGGTGAATGATGACATGTTGTGTTAAAGCGCTTTGAGTGGTCGGAAGACTAGAAAAGTGCCATACAAGTACAGTCCATTTACCATTTACCAAATAACACGGACGCTCCGTAGTCTGAACCAAGACGGCAAAGTCTCGTTCTTACCTTTCACAATAAAAGCCCTTGACAAATACATTGTATCCCTGCTTACCAGAGGGAACTTAAATTCACTCAATTCATAGCATTTTGCTCAGAGGCAACTCAATAAAATATCTTACACTGGTGTTTTACACTGGAAATTTTGAAAAAGGCCCATGGAGATATAATACCATTGTGTCAAACATCTTGGTCAGTTTGGATTTCTTCTTCTTCTTTTAATTTCTTAATATTTGCATATAGAGTGGTCTCACCTACGTCACGATCTCCTTAGTTACGAGGTCTGTCCGCCATGTTGGAGTACATACAGATCCTACATGGCGGCGAGTAAACAAGGAAGTGCGGCGAAAATACAATACTTTGAATCACTGGATAGTGCATCAAAGGTTCGCTACCTGGCCAAATTGAAGGTTATTGGTAACTTGGATCCCTATACGATGAGTATAGGGATATATATATATATATATATATATATATATATATGATCTGACGTTAAACTCATATCAAGCAATGCTGAGGCTGCATCTCTGTGTTTCGCCTGTTGTACACGCTCGACACGTCTCTGGCACAACTGCTGTCACGGGCCGATGAAGCTTCGGTAACCTTCTCATGTCCAAGTTTAATTTATATTTCCTTTATTAAATACTGTTCACAAACGAATTTGTAAATAAAATCACTGACCACTTATAAAGTGATCCGCACATACTCTAGTGCAGTGATTCTAGAGGGCCGCGAAAAACTTTCAGTTTTGCACCTGTGGGCCGCGAGGGCCGCGGGACCGCATAGGTTATCAATTGAAGATGCAGGTTTCCATACACATGATAATAAATGTCTTTGTGATCATCACATTGTATCATCTCATTTATTTAACAAGGGTTTTGACTGTTCAACACCGGCATCCTCGATCCCCTCCCCTTCCGTTCCTACGGCTTGTTTGCGCAAATACGTCACAAAACATGTCCGTGTTTGGTATCCCAGCATGCCCAAAATCCTCATCTTTGCAAAGAAATCATCGATTTTCTTTCATTTCTTATGGTTTCTCCACAAAAGGAGCCCACACACACACTGTCCAAAGTCGCCATAACCGCTGCAAGTCGTATCTTGTAGCATTTCGACGGAAAAAGACACATTACAGACCCGACAACGTGCTAGCGGCTGTTACCATGGAGCTACTGCCTTCAGAAAACGCTAGTACTTATAGTACAAACCTTATCCTCCTCTTCCATAACCCGTCAACCAACGTTTGCGTAACTGAGCTATTCTCATTCTCGATCGTGGGCTCGGTCGCAGCCATTAAGCACAGCAAGTCCGCTACTCACACACCATGTCTTCGACCATATATTCATAGTTTTTGCAATTTGCAAAGGCTAATAATAAAAGTAAAATAATATAATATCAAAATATAAAGGGAGAAACACCTTTAGTGTGTCAGAATATCATGTGGTTACCATGTGTCCATTTGGGTCTCCAAATGTCCTTTTAGAGCTCCGCCTGGATCTCTTCATGAAGAAACACTGTAGAATGGTCATACTTTGTCCAATCTTCTTCAAATTTGAGGCAGTTGTTCACTGATAGTGTACTTACAGCCCTATACTGCCCTTTACCTGTACAGATACAGCCCCCGGCAGTTATTTATACTGAAAGATACTTTTTTATTTTATGCGGACAAAAATCTTAAATTTTGACTGACTCCAAAGGCCCACTGCTCTGTTTCTGTATGACCTACAGGTTGTCTGACACTTTTGATGCATATAGTCAGAGTGGGCCCCGGGACACTTTGTACTTGAAAAGTTGGGCCCCGAGGTCAAAAAGGTTAAGAACCCCTGCTCTAGTGTACGCCAAATTCCATTCCTTTATATCTCGAGAGATGCGTGACAGCCATTTCTCGCGACGTCGCTTGGATAGCTCCTTCGTGTCATTTCCTTGATGTGTAATGACCGCTGGCAAACGAAAGAATGATTTCTTGTCTCTATCAGCTCTGCTGCCACAACCAAAGACAGCACAAAAGTTCACCATGACCGATAGGTTATGCGACTCAGCCGTGCATGCCAGTGGCTTTGTGTGTACTCCAACATGGCCGACAGCTAAACTGTGACGTCACACGAGACCACTCTATAGAGCAGTGAAGTGAGATCTGATCACAAGTGGTCAATCTTGTGGAGAGGCAATCTAATTCCAGGTGTGAACTATCGTATTTAAAGCTGTCCACTTATGATCGGATCACCCAAGACGTCTGTTAATCCCACGTGTAAACATGGTTAAAGAGTCAGCGTGCTGCTAAACAAACTGCCTGTGTGATTATCAACAGATGAAGCCTCATACCAGGTTAGGGTAATGTTGGACACCATATACCATAGAAGGTGAATGCAAAAACACATGCTCTCTCAATAGAGACAAAAAATGGGAGGCCGAAAGGTCAGCGATATGAGCTTGTAGCAGAAAGGGTCAAATGTGGAAAAGTAAATTAAACGTATCTGGATGTTGATGTAATAAAAAGTGTTACAAATTACAGTTTTTTCATCTTGTGTTTAAAAAGGTAATCTTTCACTTTACCATGCCCAGGGTTATTCGTAGCAGAATGTGTGGGCAGCTCGGCAGTGGAAGACAGAGAGTACTTCTTGTGACCTTCTGCCAGAGTCAGTTAGTCAAACTACATTCATTTGAAGTTGGTGAAATACAGCATGGAGCTCAGACAATTTTTCCTGAACAAATATAGCATGGTACTTACTGTTGTTGGATGTGCTGTTGGATGTAATGTGGTCTTACAAGCTGGGGGGCCGACTTGACACTCAGTTTCATCTGGGCCATGTTGGATGGAGGGGGGGCGGAGTTATAACCATTGGGAAGAACTTGCTGAGGTATGGGCCGCTGAGGTACCATATTGTGTCCGTTGGTGTGTCCATTTGAGTTACCAGCGGTGTGCCCATTGGTGGGACCATTCCCGGGCAGGGCTGGAAAGGGGTGTGTGGCCACCGCCTTCTGTTCGCATGTCGTCCCCTTTGAGCCAGGATTGCAGACACAGAGCTGAGGCCGAAGGCACATTCCTCCATTCTGGCATTGAGGGATGCAATTGGCTATAACACAAAACCCACACAGAGCAGAGACAGAGGAATAAGAGAAAGAGAGGAAGGAGAAACAGATGGAGAATGAACATGAGTGATGACAGTGACTTGACGTTTTATGATTTTAAATGCACTTTTTATTGTATATTCTGAGCATCAGCCCAGAGTAAGGGGGGGGGCTCAACCTGTAGCGCGCACAGGACCGCCGTGACCAGAGGAGAGCTTTAACCTCTTGACAGTAAGCAGCATGGACTCTTGTCATTAAAGCAGTACATTTCCTGTGTCACAACTGCACATGTTATTGTATTTAAGCAGCAAAACTGAAAACTCCCTGTTATAATCCACTTAACACGGCAGAGGGAAAATAGATTCTCTGAAGATTCTCTACAGCAGGGGTTCTTAACCTTTTTGACCTCGGGGCCCAACTTTTCAAGTACAAAGTGTCCCGGGGCCCATTCAAATATTAACACTATTAGTTTAACTAATTGATCTCACTAAAATGGCTGTAGCTTCTGAACCACTCTGACTATATGCATCAAAAGTGTCAGAAAACCTGTAGGTCATACAGAAACAGAGCAGTGGGCCTTTGGAGTCAGTAAAAATTGAAGATTTTTGTCCGCATTAAAATAAAAAAGTATCTTTCAGTATAAATAACTGCCTGTGGCTGTATTTTTGCAGGTAAATGACAGTATAGGGCTGTAACTACACTATCAGTTGACAACTGCCTCACATTTGAAGAAGATTGGACAACGTATGAACATTCTACAGTGTTTCTTCCATGAAGAGATCCCGGCGGCGCTCTAAAAGGATATTTGGAGACCCAAATGGACACATGGTAACCAAATGATATTCTGACACACTAAAGGTGTTTCTCCCTTTATATTTTGATATTATATTATTGTCCTTTTATTTTTAGCCTTTGCAAATTGCAAAAACTACATATATATAGTCGAAGACTTGCTGTGCATAATGGCTGCGACCGAGCGCACGATCGCGTGTGCGGGCAGCTCAGTTACGCAAAGGTTATACATTGGTTGACGGCTTATAGAAGAGGAAGATAAGGTTTGTACTATAAGTACTAGCGTTTTCTGAAGCCACTCCATGGTAACATCCACTAGCACGTTGTCAGGTCTGTAATGTGTCTTTTTCCTTCGAAATGCTGCAAGATACGACTTGCAGCGGTTATGGCGACTTTGGACAGTGTGTGTTTGGGCTCCTTTTGTGAAAAATCCACAAGAAATTAAAGAAAATCGATGATTTATTTGCAAAGATGAGGATTCTGGGCATGCTGGGATACCAAACACGGCCATGTTTTGTGACGTAGTTTGCGCAAGCAAGCCGTAGGAACGGAAGGGGAGGGGATCGAGGACACCGGCGTCCTCGCGGAGTTGAACAGGCAAAACCCTTGTTAAATAAATGAGATGATACAATGTGATGATCACAAAGACATTTATTATCATGTGTATGTAAACCTGCATACACAACAAGAAGCCCAAGACTTTCCCACGAGCGTTGGATGTTTCGTCGCTACGTGTCGCTTTATTTTTGAAGGCTTCAGTGATTCGTTTGATAGCATTAGCCCACATTCCACACACTGAGCCCTCGGCTCTGCCTCGTTGCCTCCGTTCACAAAGCCGTACTTAAGAAAGTCAGGATTGTACTTGCGCACACATTTAGACTTTTGGGGGGGTATGGCACCACTGTCGTCTTCATTTTTTCTTTTTAAAAACCTATCCATAACTTTTGCTACAGGCTAACGGCTAGCTGAGTGTCTTCTTCTGCTTATTGGAGCTTGTTAAACAACTGACTGACGCATTACCGCCACCAGGTGGTGGGAAGCTATATTGTAACTGAGCGTCTCATGTATAACAGTTATATCTCTGGTGTCTTCAATTGATAACCTATGCGGTCCCGCGGCCCTCGCGGCCCACAGGTGCAAAACTGAAAGTTTTTTGCGGCCCTCTAGGTGGCACTCCGGCCCCATGATTAAGAATCACTGCTCTACAGGACATATATTTGGACTTAAATATATGATGCTGTAAATAAAAATGTACTGACAGTGATGGTAGTGCTTGTCTCATCATTCCCAATAATTTCACTGATTTTCAATTTCAGACATGTATTTAGCACAGGTAGCTGGTTAGCTGTCCAGTGAAGCCGAAATGAGAGACAGAGGAGTTCATCTCCCATTCAACTTTTAAGCCCATTATATTATTGTTTTAAGCATATCACTTTTGGAGATCCAAATAACGCCCTCTGGGTTCCGTCTAGTATCAAACTTTGTCAGTGTCAGGGGTGAGGATGAGGGAATCTTCATGCATAAACCAAAAAATAACTGAAACTGGTGCTTCAACAGACGGGCATTGAGACAGGATAATCAGTGATTAAGGCTGGGAGCACACAGTTATAGTATGAGCTTTTTAATAAGGTTCAGCAGCCAACATTGTGACATAAAGCAGTGGTGGTGTAGACGTTTAAATTGCCTGAGCCCAGTTAATAGCTGTTTCTCATAGGATGGACAGTTTCTGGGCATTGCTTGTGTTTAGCATTAGCACATCATTCAGGTTTTCCTTATGTTTACAACTCTTGGTTCATTTGTAATAGACAATGTGAACACAAAGCAGACACCAACAAAAAGGCAACCATTTTTTTGCTCGATGGTCTGGACCCAACTACAGGTGTGAAAGCCATCCAATTTCAGCACTAACCTTATATTGTATGTTCACACACATACACACACACCACACACACACTCACATATCGATGGCCGAAGAGCAAAACCTCCTATCTGAAAAATGCCTGGATTCATTTGCAGATAGGATCTTTGCAATCTTTCCATCATTTGGTGCAAGTTGGAAGAGGTTCTACAACATGATGCTCTAAATTAAGTTTCAATAAAGGGCGGGATTATTTTAAAACAGACTGAATATGAACAGCCTTCCTTGTTCTCATTATCCAAAATGAAATGCGGCAATCAGAAAATTCTGCAGATAGGAGGTTTTGTGCTTTGGCCCTCGATATGTGAAAACACAATGTTGCATCCTAAATGTCACATGTGTGATGTCATCTCAGCTGGCAGCAATTTTCATCTCATTATCTATGAGGCTGGTTATAGAGGATCTTTTTACTTGTGCCTTTATTAGCCTCATCTAATCGGTCAGTCCTGTCAGATACAACGCAACAAATGGTAAATGGTCTGTACTTGTATAGCGCTTTTCTAGTCTTCCGACCACTCAAAGCGCTTTAACACTACATGTTCATTCACACCCATTCATAAGATGATGGCAGGAGCTACCGTGCATGTGCCACCTGCCCATCAGGACTAACTAACATTCATACCCCAACTTGGGGTTAAGTGTCTTGCCCGAGGACACATCGACATGGACAAGTGGAGGATCGACCCGCCGATCCTCTGGTTGAAGGACGACCCTGCTCTACCACTGAGCCACAGTCGCCCTTTAACAACAGCACCACTGGGCTCTAAAACAATTAGCATTAGCAGAATCTCGGGTGCAGGACCACACCTCTGCCATGCCTCTTACGGCATCTCCTATAAATACCAACCTTACCCAACCCTGTCCACTCTCATGTTCTTTACCAGAACTGAGAGCATGCAACACTGTTATAACAATCGAAGGAACTGATCTACTGACGTCAACGGTATCCATTTCAAGCCCCATCTACTTACCCCGTTCCAGCATGATCTAAATATCTCTTTCTGAGGAAGACATACCTAGCGGCAGCCTTACACGAATACAACTGGGCCAAATTACTCTCATGTATGAACCCTGAGAGTGGTGGTGATCTGTTTAACAGGTCAGTCAAAGAGATTATAGCCCCTTTCATCAGTAGAGGGAGAAATAAGGTGAAGAAGGGTAACTCTCTCTACCATGGGTGAATGAGGAATGTAGATGCAAACAGGACAAGGAACTAGAGCTCTCTATAAATAACTTTCTAGTGAGGGATCCCATCACTCTGGCTACTAGTCTAAACCACTTTTTTTCAGTCAGTGGATGAGATAGCCAATCTCTTCTTCTCTCCTGAATGCAGTGAGAGCCCGGTCAACTCTATCCAACCTGTCTTCAAGATCACTGAAATAACTGACTCAGAGGTAGCCAAGCTCATTAGTGGTATGAGAAGCTCCAAAGCCAAGGATGTCTTTGGCTTTAACGCCAACCTTTTTAAAGAACATAAGGACTCTTTGGTCCAACCCGCAACTCATCTGGTTAACCTATCCCTTAAACATGCAGTGGTCCCCTCAGCCTGGAAGGTGGCGGTGGTAACCCCAATCTTAAAGTCTGGGGAAAAATCTGACATGTCTAACTACAGACCAATCTGCATCTTACCGATAATATCAAAAATAGCAGAGAAATGGGTTGCGCAACTTCTTGTAGAGCATCTAAACAAAGACCATCCCCTGTTGCATCCTATGCAGTTTGGTTTTCGTGCCCACCACTCGACTGAGACGTCCCTGTGTGTCCTCATTGAAAAGATCAAGGGTCTGTTGGACAAGAATGCATGTGTCAGTGCTATCTTTTTAGATCTCAAGAGAGCTTTCGACACTGTAGATCACCAAATCCTACTGTCCAGGTTAACCCATTTCAACTTTTCCACCCATGCTCTGAACTGGTTCAAATCATACTTGTCCAACAGAAAACAATCTGTTACTGTAGATGGTGCTAGGTCTCCCTGTCTTGAATGTCTTGTAGATGTTCCTCAAGGATCGGTCCTTGGGCCGCTTTTATTTTCCGTGTTTATTAACACACTACCCAACTCCTGTCAGAATATACATACACAGATGTACGCGGATGATGCTGTAATCTTTACATCAGCTACAAACAACCAAGACGCTTTACGCATCCTATCATCCGCTATGTCTGATGTCCAAGCTTGGCTCACTAAATCCTGCCTCCTGTTAAATACTAAAAAAACTGTATGTATGATTTTCTCCAAACGTGCCCAACAAATAACACACTCGAACATATTTGTAAAGGGAACAGAGCTAGACTTAGTAACCGAGTTCAAGTACCTAGGGGTAACTCTAGACTCCACCCTGACCTTCAAGAGCCATGTCAAAAAGCTAGCGACCCACATCAAATTCAACCTTCTAAACTTCAGACACATCAAAAACAGCTTGACAGAAAACGCAGTCAGGACATTCCTACATTCCATGATCTTCGCACATTTAGTGTACTGTCTGACCAGCTGGTCACTCACGTGCACAGCAACACTCAAACCCACAGAATCTCTGTATAATCCATTGTTAACTTTTTATTATCGAACTATTGTGTATTGTCAGCTACAGACTGTAATTGATTTTAGTTTATTACTATTACACTTTGGCATGACCTTTTCCTTTAGGACACTCAGCCTGTACATTCTGGCAGGGGGAAAGACAATGGAAATCAGCCTTGCGGCTGTAATTGGGTGCATTTACATTTTAATTTAAAGTGTTCATCAATGTACATTGTCCCTCTTGAACAAAGAAAACTAAACGAAACTAAACATCTTTGGACAGTATCAAAATGACCAAGTCAAAAGTTCCCAGCAATCGCAAGCAGGCCCAGCTACTGAATCTGATAATTCCTCCACCACCTCCGTGCTTGAGACATTGTTTTATACCATCCAAAACTCATGGACGCAAGTGAGTCCAGCAAATCCTTACAAAGTATCTTCAATGGTCCTTATCGCGGCTAGCTCATCTCTCTTCAACTTAAAAAACTACTACTGTTCAATCTACAAACCCTCCACATCTCCTGGTCCACCTCCCCCATCAGAGACAAGAGGACAAGTCCATTCAAGGACAGCCTAGAGCCGACGCAGTTCCCCGACCCAAATGTCTCCAAGAAAAACGCCAGGCGTCCGCCATTGACCCAACTATTCCAGCCTCACTCACTACACGCAGCCAGTCACAGCATCACCAGGCACCCCGACTTTCCCAGGCCATAGCGCTCATCACGACTATTCTCCAATGAGGCTGTGTATAAAAAAATGTATACTATACAGGAAATAAAAAAAGGTATATGGAACCCAGCGCTGCAATAACTGACTCAGTAGCATTAGAAGTGGCCACTAACATGTCAAACATTGCTCAAATTGAAATGTTGCTCATTCAGAAAAGTTTAAATGAGAAACTCATTCAGCACAATATACACAATGATTTACTTAAAGCAGTTTTGAGCATATGTGCACAGAGCTCCATTCTCCCCAAGCAGATGATAGGGGCATCCATTTATCAACTATAAAGCCTGTCTCACAGACAACACAGCCATGTGCATGCATGCTTAGATGCGTTTGGATAAAACCATACAGAGGATGTTGATTGCAGATAACACACACACACATCCGGACTGTTCTCTGACTATATTCATTCCTCAACATAAAAACATTGTTATCTTAATTGTAATCTCACTGATATAATAAATACTGAACCCAAGTCCTAACGTGTTGAGATAGTGAGGTTTGATTCGAACGCTCTGCTGAAAGAGACACTCTGTGTGTGTGTGTGTGTGTGTGTGTGTGTGTGTGTGTGTGTGTGTGTGTGTGTGTGTGTGTGTGTGTGTGTGTGTGTGTGTGTGTGTGTGTGTGTGTGTGTGTGTGTAAAGCCAGCAGGAGAAATGACTCAGAAAGAGGCCCTCTCTTACTCCCAAGAGTCCCTCAGGGTGTGTCACCTTCTCCCTAGGCTTGTTAGTCTAATTAGTGGCTTTGAGATTTGTGAAAATGATTAATGAAGGGAAAACTAAATGGCTAATGAAAGACATCTGCTGGCATGAGGAAAAGTTACCTCCTCTGTGGTTGTCCAAATTCCTCAAGACAATCACAATGTACAATCAACGTACCAAGTTTATCCGTTTGGATTGTCTTGCAGCATCTGAAAAGTTTCAGACGCTGTTTTCATAATTTTTCATATGCACAACTGAGGGCAACATAAAAGTCAGTGAGTGCTTCGTGCTATCCACTTCACACATTGGCACATCTGTATGATGAGGGCATCATACGCATCATACCCTGCATTTTAATTTGGCCACACTTTTGCTTTAACTCTATGTGTTGTGCAACCTAGTTAGTTTGAAGCACGCTGAGACCCTGACACGTATGTTTACAATGGAGCACCCAGCCCCACAAGCTGACTGAAACAATTCGTTGCAAGTTAGCAATGCAAAAACATTCTGACATCGCAGCCTGAATTGAGGTTTACCCAAATGGCCAGCCACAGTTTGCCCACTTAAATAGCAGCCAGTCAGAGGAAGTGACAAGAGCTGGGGCACCCGAAGGAACTGTACTAGCAAGGGTTGGGCTGGTGTAAAAATATGTTCAGAGCTGCTTGGTATTAAGCCAAACACTGGTATATATCGTATATCGTTTTACCTCTTGATGTCGCACTTGACTCAGCAGCCGCTCCCGAGCCGAACATTATGAGACTGAGAGAGCCCATGAATGAGTGTAGTGACTCCCGCAGTGTTTACACGTTTGCCACATTTATGTTTTTCGGCTCGGGTCTTTTGTTGCCTTCAAATCCCAAATGTTGCCATATTGGCACAGTTTTAGTTTTCTTTGAGACTGACTGCATGTCTTGTCTCGCCATACCAAAAAAACAAACAAACACAATGTGCACCATGCACATCTTACCCCTCCCCTCCTCTGAAGGTTGCTGATGTGGGGCACTTTTCAATACACCAGATAATCTCATAATGACAAATGCGTCCGGCAAAACCTGAAATGGACCCATCTCGAGCACAAATCCTCTTCAAGGCCTACACCCTTTTTCAATTTCAACTTGGGAACTTGCCACCATTACCTCCTCCATTGTGTGATGCATTAACGAGGACAATGCGAAGGCGTAGAGAGATTTGTTATATGTTGCAACAACCACTAATAAATTGGTGGTTGCCTCCCTTGAAGCATACTGGTGGGGGGGCTTTATGCTATGATAAAGCAAGTGTTTGTCTGTATTAACACAACAGCATATAGTGCAAGTGTAACATATAAACATTATAATATGTTACATTATGATATATTGTGGAAGACACAGTATAAGGTGTAGTATCAGAGTAATAGAATAGCGTAGTATACCATGATATATAGTCAAGTACAGCGATACAACAAAGTATATAGTATAACATAGTATAAGATATAACATAGTACAGCAATATAACGTAAAATGTAATAGAATATCAAATACATGGCAGGTATCATATGGTATAATATCATTGGAATATATCAGCATGGTTGGGTTTATAATCAGACCAACAGAGAGACAATGGAGGAAAGAGGTGAGGTGAGTGTCTCTAGTGAACCAGACATAGTGGATGTCCCCCTTATATTACTTTTGTAGCAGTAAGATTACATTAATTGTAGGATGAGTTTTTACCCTTTATCCTCATGCACCCTGATGAGTTTGCACCTGTAGAATAGTACCTTATTCATCCCCATAGGGGACTTCATTTTCTGCATTTAACCCAACCAAACACCCCATACAGAAACACACGGCCATCAACTGGAGAGGCCTGAGGGCACAATACCCGAGTTGATCTAGACTCCGACAACCCTCTAGTTGCCAGCTGCCATTTTGCCAGAATTTTTGTGCTATCTGTACCGGAATTTGAACTCGCCACCTTTGGGCTAATTGTCCGTTTCTCTGACGTCTAAGCTTTCTACTGCCAAAGTCGCCCACCTATTGTTTCTACCAGATATGTTTCGCAGATATCACGATACTATCCTGTATCGATTACCCCCCCCCCCTTAAATACTTAAATAAAAGGTCATGGCTTGTAGGTTTCACTCTTATTAAGGCCCGAGCCGCTGACGTCGGGCCTGGCGAAGGCCCTCTTGAAATTGTAATGTTTATTATTATTAGGGCCCGAGCCACCGACAACGTCGGGCCGCGAAGGCCCTCTTGAAATTGTATGGGGTATTATTAGGGCCTAAACATATGCATCATGCATAAACTTCTTATGCATGATGCTACTTCAAGCTGGAACATATTTCAATTGAAAACAATTCAATACCTCATAGCGCCGCCCACTGGCTAAAGGAAATGTCATATTTTATACTTTTCTTTATACCTCCTAACCAGGTGACCTGATGACTTTCAAATTTGGTAAGGATAGCCATAAGACATTGATGATGCATGATCATGAATATTGTGCGCTTTCGTTGAATGCTGTTGCCGTGGCGACGCATCGTATTCATGAAAAAGGAAGCTGATGGTTGAGTGTGTTGGGATGCTCAAAAACTCATGAAACTTTGTACATGTGTCGTAGGTCATAGGAAGACATAGTGTATATGGTTTTTTGGCTTGGCTGTTTTAAATTGCCTCTATAGCGCCCCCTAAAAGATTTCAAAACAGCAGCCCCAGCGCTACGTTTCAGCTACATATATGAAAGTTGGTAAGCATATGTATCCTATGGAGACTTAAAAATAAGTCTCTTGAGACCATGCTCTAAACCCGACCGGAAGTCGGCCATTTTGATATTTGTGTAATTTTTCCATAGATTTTGCCCTATTTCTAGTCGCTATACTTTAACGAACTCCTCCTAGGGACTTCATCAGATCCACTTTAAATTTTGCCAGTACCACGTCAAGACCGTTGTGATTAAAAGTTACTCAAAGCTTTACGTTTGACGGAATCGTTTAGCCGTAGCGGGCGTTTACTTTACGTGATTCCCCGTGAAAAAAGCTGTTGTAACTCAGCTGCACTTGTTCCAAACGGTCTCAAACTTCACATGCTTGATAAAACTCATGGCCTGAGGATGTCTACAAGCTTATTTTCACTAGTACTCACAGCGCCACCTGCTGGCGAAAGGAAATCGGCGTTTTCTGACAAACTGCATTCGATTTGCGTGACTTTTACACTACGTGGTTCACACTTGACACAGAGCAACATGACGCACGCGTTCTGTAGCGCCAGGCAGAGGACGCAGGAAGCGTCGGACTGTTTGCAAAGCGTCATTTCCGGCACCAGGCGGTCCACGCGGGATTAAACATGTCTCACTCGCGGACGCGCCATCCGACGGTCGCGCCGTCCGACGGTCGCGCCGTCCGACGGTCGCGCCGTCCGACGGTCGCGGACGTTCTCGGTCGCGCACGCTCTCGGCCGCGCAGGCCGGAGTCCCGCCGGCACGCCGACGCGCGCATGGCGAGGGCCCGTTCATCGCTGCTTGCAGCTTTAATTTGATTTAAGATATGTGTCGATTTCGATTTATCCACAAAGGAAAAAAGTAATTCAGCTTTTAGTGCATTTTACAACTTTTAGGACCTAATGATTCAAATAACGGCTATTCATGTGTTTGTACTGGGAAGTTGATTAAAAAAAATAATAATTATCCACTGATTTACAGATGTCGCTTTCTCAACATAAGTATGGCATTACTTGACGGACTAATTTCACTGTTTGGCCACGATGTAAAATTTCCTTTCACTTGTTTTCTAGTCTTCTGACCACTCAAAGCGCTTTAACACGACATGTCATCATTCACCCATTCACACCCATTCATATTATGATGGTAGGGGCTACCATGCTACCTGCCCATCAGTACTCTGTCTAATCATTCATACCCATTCATACACCGCATGCAGTACAGGGGTACCGCAATTTGGGGTTAAGTGTCGTGCCCAAAGACACATCGACATGGAGTGGGGATCGAACCACCAATCCTCTGTTTAAAGGACGACCCTGCTCTACCACTGAGCCACAGTCGCCCAATAATATGATGGCTTCCTCCATTTTGGTCTCTGCTAACTCAAAGCTCATGAATGTGAGTTCTCTTATAGGAATTAAAACCCTGACTGACTACAAGAGCAGCACTACACAGATCAGTCAGGACAGTGACCTCCCCGACACCCTGAACCGCTTCTTCGCCCGCTTTGATAGACAGCACAGCGGAGCAAAAGCTGAGAAAATCCAGCCCAAGGAGGAGCAGACACTCTTCTTCCAGCACCATCAGGTGAGGTCTGCTCTGAGGAGTATCGACATCACCAAGACAGCGGGACCAGACAGGGTGTCGGGCCGCACACTGAAGACCTGTGCCGACCAGCTAGCAGAGGTGTTCACCAACATCTTCAACCTATGTTGTACTATTGCACATCAAGGACGTCCTCCCAGCAGATCTGGACAGCCACCAGTTTGCGTACAGAGTGAACAGATCTACGGAGGACACAGTCTCTATCAAACTTCATATGGCCCTGTCTCACCTGGAGCATCCTAACACATACGTCAGGATGCTCTTCGTTGACTTCAGCTCTGCCTTTAACACCATCATGTTCATGGATTTTGGACTTTCTCTCAAACAGACCGAATGTCAGGATAGGGAACCTGACATCGACGACCACCATCCTGAACACTGGTGCACCCTCTTCACCCAGGACTGCTCCCCCACCTATTCCTCCAACACCATAGTACATTTTGCAGACAACACCACTGTGGTGGGACTCATCACCAACAACAACGAGATGCATTACAGACAGGAGGTCCAACATCTGGCTGAGTGGTGCTCGAACAACAACCTGGTCCTGAACACCACCAAGACCAAAGAAGTCATTGTGGACTTCAGGAGATCCAGGAAGACCACACCCTCTCCTCTCTACATAAGTGGGGAGGAGGTGGAGAGGGTGGACAGCATCAAATTCCTGGGACTCCACATTACTGAAGACCTCACTTGGTCCCTGAACACATCCCACCTGGTGAAGAAAGCCCAGCAGAGGCTCTTCTTCCTGAGGAAGCCTGTTCCCTGAACTTCTGGTAAACTTCTACAGAAGCGTGATTAAAACCATCCTCTGTCAGTGCTTTACTGTGTGGTATGCCAGCTGCACAGCAGAGAACAGGAGGGACCTGGCCCGTGTGGTTAGAACAGCTCAGAGGATTGTGGGAGTTACCCTCCCTGACCTGGACACTGTGTATGCTGGCCGCCACCAGAAGAAGGCAGGCAACATCTGCAAAGACATCACACACCCGGGTCACTCTCCTTTTGTTCCACTGCCATCAGGAAAAAGATACAGGACCATCAAAACCCGGACTAACAGAATGAGTAACAGCTTTTTCCCCAGAGCGGTTTCCTCCATCACCACCCCACCCAGCTCACACCGGACAATGCTGCGGGAAAAATAAAAAAGGCAATAAAACGACACTTTAACACATTTTTGTGTCTAAGTTCACCACATTTGAACTCTACGTAATTAGATGTGGTGATTTCCACTGACTGAGTCTACTGATGAATTATATGGCATGGATATGCTCAAATTCCAGAACATTAACAACACAACATATAGCCTATCAGCAACCTCAGTCCAAAACAATGTGTCCCTTCTTTAAACATCTAATATCAGTTGAGTTACACCTCAAAGATGACATCATTGCTCCCCCCCCCCCAAGAGTTAAGTTATGTTCGAGTTTTGAAATAACCCCACAGTTAATTTTCCACTTTGGGCGAAGCTTTTCTGCTTTCTTTTCCGACGAGCGTAAATAGACTTCATTCTCCCACCCCTCTCTGGCCTGGAGCTGAGGCTGCCATCTGTTCTGTGAATAGTTTTCTCTCTTCTTCTCTCTTAAGACTGAGGTCAGCTACATAAAAGCTTGGTTCTGTGACAAGGGTGATGGACTAAGTGATGGTAATTTACTTGTTCGCTGGGGACAAGAAATAGATCAGTCATGTTGATGTCCTTGCCCTTTTGATGAAACCGTGCTGGGCCTGGGTGCTCAGGGTCCCACTCCACACTCACACTGAGGTCTGCAAGAGTTAAAAATACTGAGGGTGTGTGTGAGTGAGTGCGCGGCTGTGTTCATGTGGTAGGGATCCAAGGTGAGAAGCAGAAACTGGGAGGCATAATGATTTTCTTTGTGTCACTGCCTTGATGCAAGGCCTTAAAATTCCAAAGCAAAGGAGTGAAAATTGCTGAGACTTTGTGAAACTGCAACAGCCTGTTTAACCTTGTATGTGGCTGGGACAGATGTTCACTAAATTCAGAAGTAGGTAGCGGTGGAAAGATATGACATTGATTTATGAGGTCTTGAATTCCACATTATCTGAGTCACTGCTGGCCCTCAGAGTTCAGATTAGCTCTGATAAGACAGTCTGTTGAGAATCTATGGGCCTCACTAATGCTCTGGGCGAGAGATACACTTATCTCTCCATAGGCCAGCAATGACACTATGGAGACCCAATCATATTAAACATCCTAGCTATTCACTGAATCCACTTTGACTTTGAGAACCACATACACAAATAAAAACAATTCTAACCTAACAAGGAGGATTCAACAGTTTTGTGAATGTTGTTTGCTGTCTTACCCAGAGCACATGGCCAGTTTAACCTGTTAAAGGTCGCCGGAGCAAATGTTTGCTTTTGGCACCTTCCTGAGCCCCCCAACCCAACTCCCACTTCTGTGCAATGTGTATGTACTGTGTATGTCACCTTCAAGTTTCCAGTAAAGGAAAATTATGGTTTATTTCAATGTTTTCATCAGTTCTATCAGATATGATGACGCCATGCTCACCATAGTAATTACTGACACCTTGAAATTTTAGAGAATAAGAAAAGGCAGATTTTGTTACGAAACTTTTTTTATTTCACTGTTTCTTTAAGATTAGGAACGTCATCTACCTACATACAGTAGCTAGCTAGCTACACAGCTACATCCATGAAAAGCAACAACAACCATGTGATACACCAAAGTGTTGATGAGACACAGTTGTCAACCTCCAGAAATAACGAATCTTAAATCAGCTTGGTTCTTTGAACATGAACTGTCCATGGAGATGATGTTGATGTGACATGTTACTCACTACTGATTGGTAAAACTACAACTAGAACTAGAATTTAATAAAAACATAGTTCCAAACAGGAACTGACTAACATGAACATGATGTCAGGCTGAATGAATGAAAAGAAAGAAAAAGTCAATTCAGTCTGAATATCAGGTTAGTCATAATTCTGTCTGACAACTCTTCACTCATATTTGTTTCTTGACAGGAAAACCTGATTCATGACATCATACTGGCCATCTGCTGTTGACTTCCTCACATATTTTTTGTATTTCCTTGTTGTGTCATAGCCTCCAGGTGTGTTAAATCTCTGTATCCGCTGTCTTTAACTCGGGCATTCTTTGCATTTCTCTGCAAGCAGCCTTTTCCGATCTTCCAGTCTACCCTATTCTTACCGTAAAGGAAAGCCATTAAAAAGAGAATGAGGAAACACCAACAGATCTTATCACGGATAATCAGCCTCTCCTGTTGACAATGAGATGACCAATGCTGGAGACTACTGGGGGACGTTACTACCTGCTGCGGGCCATTAGCTCCTGCAGAAGGAAATCATTCCACTGTTGGAGAACTCATTCAGCGAGCTCGTATGTGCAGCAGGTGCTTAATAGGGGTGAGCGTGGACATCTTCCAGACACAATACCCAGTGACAGTCACGTCTTAATCGACTTGACTCCCCTACTGCCCAGTGAACTGAGATGTCAGGCACATAGTTGAACAGTCATTGTGACTCCCCTTTCACTTTAGAACACTTGCATTCAGCATTCAGCATTCAGCACACAGCCCTCCGGTGTCAGTGCTGCTGATGGATACAATAATGAGCTATAATGGACTTGGCCACTGAGCAATGAGCAGAAAACCACTTTCAGCAAGTTGGAAGGCTTTCTTGTAGCTAACCCACATGGAGAAATATCTGTCTTATGGGGGGGGGGGCTGCAGCACCCCTAGATGTGTGCCATGATCTCCAGCACTAACAAACAAGACCAGCTGCAACACTGTCTGTATATTTTGACAACCTGAATTCAGAATTCTGAGTTACGCACTGTCTCTCTGCACTGTCATGTGCAGTTAACTGCTGCACTGAAGGCTGTGGTAATGTAGAGCAAGGCTGCATCACATAGCTCAGTCTGCAGTAGATTAGGATCTGTGTTTGATACCAATCCATATAATCCCTCTGTTGTATTATTTAAGTTAACATATACCCAGTTACATAGGAAGATGTGGTCCATACACCAGCATGTGTCTCTTATATTTAGGCTGCCTTCTTTCAGGAAAGTAAACTGAGCGATTCCACAAAGTTACAAAGAGGTTTTGTCTGCGAGATAACCATGATGTGTTCACTTTAGGTGATTTCGACAAAGTGCCATTCTGCCCTGCAATTCAATCATACGCTGACATTTGACTTCATCCAGTTTGGAGGAACTAGAATGTCTCCTGATCACTTCTCAAATTAATCACATGTTGTTAACTACTGCTGCCAAGAACGAAGCAAACTAGAAAAAGCATTTCCTGCTGAAAATGCGTTGGAATGCTGAAAGCTGAAATTAATTGTGAAAAATTGCTGAAAATTAAGAAATGGGAGACTATCTGTCTGAAAAATGTTGAAGCCCGAAAGCATTTAAACTGCACTGCTGAAAAACCTTCTCGTTGAAATGTCTAACTATGGTGTCTGTAGCTGAAAGTATGAGGAAGAAGAAGGCTTTGAAAGTTGAAGTATAACAGGATTTGAAGATTTTCTCCATAGAGATCCCATTCAAAAGAAAATTGCAAAAAGCTTAATTCAAAAAGTTGAAAGATTACAAATTTCTGTAGCTTAAACAAATTTCAGAAGTAGTGATATTTGTAGTAATAGTAGTAGAAGTTGTCGTTGAAGTAGAAGTATTATTAGTCGTAGAAGTATTAGTTGCATTAGAATAAGTAGTAGTAGTAGCAGTAGTGATATTTGTAATAGTAGTAGTAGAAGTCGTAGTTGTAGTAGAAGTATCATTGGTAGTAGAAGTATTAGTATTTAGAAGAAGTATTAGTATTTAGAAGAAGTAGCAGCCTAGTATCAGTAGTAGTCGTAATAGCTGTAGTAGTGGTCGTAGTATTTAATATAACAGTAGTAGTAGTAGTAGTAGTAGTAAAAGTAATGGCAGTATTTGAAGTAGCAGTAGTAGTAGTACTAGTAGCAGTCGTTCTAATAGCTGTAGTCGTATTAGTACTAGTAGTAGCATGAATAGCAGTAGTAGCAGTTGTAGTATAAGTAATAGTAGTAGTGGTAGTAATAGCAGCAGTGGTAGTAATAATATTGATGGTAGCAGTAATAGCACTAGTAATTGTAGCAACAGCAAAAGTTGTAGTAGAAGTAGTAGCAGCAGTAGTAGTAGTAATACTCGAAAAATTAGCAGCAGTAGTAGTTGTCGCAGTATTTGTAAGAGCATTCATTATTTCAACAAAAAAGCCTAATTTTGAGCTTAATGTTTTCATACAGTTAATCCATGGGGCTTTTATTTGGAAAGGGTGGGGCTGGGTGGGGGAGGGAGGGGAGAGGAGACATAATCATAATGTTTGACACACATAAACAGAGGTTATTAAATGACAGGCTTCATCACAAGCAGTTCAGTTAGAATTCACTCTCTGGGGCTTTTATTTTGAAATGGGGTGTGGGGGGTGGGGGAGAAGGGGAGAGGAGACAGAATCATGATGTTCGATAAACACAAACCGGTTATTAAATGACAGGCTCATCACAAGCATTTCAGTTAGGATTCATTCTGTGGGGCTTTTATTTAAAAATGGCGTGTGTGTGTGTGGGGGGGGGGGGGGGGTGGAGGAGGGTGGAAAGACCTCTAAAGATCCCTAAGACCTGAAAGACTGTATGAGAGAGAGACACACAGAGAGAGAGAGAGAAGAAAGAATGAGTGAGAGAGAGAGCGAGAAGAAAGAAAGAGAGAGAGAGAGAGAGAGAGAGAGAGAGAGAGAGAGAGAGAAGAAAGAATGAGAGAGAGAGAAGAATGAGAGAGGGAGAGAAGAAAGAATGAGTGAGAGAGAGCGAGAAGAAAGAATGAGTGAGTGAGTGAGTGAGAGAGAAAGAGAGAAGAAAGAATGAGAGGGAGCGAGAGAGAAGAAAGAGAGAGAGAGCGAGAAGAAAGAATGAGTGAGTGAGTGAGAGAGAGAGAGAGAGAGAGAGAGAGAGAGAGAGAGAAGAATGAGTGAGTGAGAGAGAGAGAGAGAGAAGAAAGAATTAGTGACAGAGAGAGAGAGAGAGAGAGAGAGAGAGAGAGAGAGAGAGAGATTTTTTTGATTTTTTAACAAACCTTTATTTTACGTTTTTTTTTTGGTCTTTCCTCAAGTCATCTGAACAAACAAAACATCGCTAAACTGTTACAATCAGTTCAACTTTTTCCTGAACACGATACGTTATCATTTCAAACGGTCCAACAAATACGGTCCATC
>NC_136645.1:26092726-26222726 GCF_949748355.1 Melanostigma gelatinosum
GTGTATTATCAGGTTAGCAAAACATTAGAATGTCACTTTTCTTGTTTAAAGCTGTAAGAAAACCTCATTTAAATAATCACACTGACATTTATGATGATGATAATAGAACATAACCTTACCAGAATGCAGTCTGGTCCCCTCTTAATGTTAACATAAGGATGATCTAATATTGTTCTTTACTGAATACTTTCGTTATTAGCGGCCATTAAAGAGACAGAGTGTAACTTTTAGTGGCATCTAGCGGTACACCTTTGCTCTGAGTGCAAACCTGTAGTAACACTGTCTGCATGCTCAGAGGTCATCATCACCATAATAAAACTACCCATGCAGCAATGGAAGCCAGACGGTAAAATTGTTCCTCATCTAGCCTCTACATTTTGTGTGTGCACCTAGATTGATACAGTTTAACTTTAAAATGTATACATCTTTCTATAAATGGATGATTGTTCCAAAGTCAATGAGTAATCATGTTAAATAATCGTGATGTCAATATTGACCAAAATAATCGTGATCATCATTTTTTACCTGGTACAAGAAATGGTTTTGGACAACTGTTGTGGGAACTGGAAGAATTTCTAGTGCAATATTAGCCATAATGTCTCTTGCTGTGCAGTTAATTGTACTCTGTGCATCCTGCTGGCCATCAACCCAAATATTTTATGAACCAACCAACCAACCACAATCGTCTTGGGCGGCACCAAGTACAGGATGCACATATGGTAACCTTTCAAAATAGTCGCGGAAGGGGAGAAGAATGATATATGAGGCACGCGGCCAATAGCAGGCTTATATCCACACACTACAGCCGATGAGTCAGACTTTGGTATGGGTGGCTGTGGCAGGAGGCTAATCAAGGTAGGACAGACCACTATTATTAGGTTATTAAGCTTAGACTATAATATAGGCATACAATGAACAGAAAAAGACAATTACATTTCTTCTATGGTAGCAGCGGCGCATGTACATGCTGTGACCTAGCCAGACCTGCCGGACCAAACGCCACCGAACTGCCGCAGGGAGGTGAGGGAGGAGAGCCGTGATGGAAGCTAAGCTAACCCAGCTAGGACCTCAGGCACTCCACTACCCAGCCTACTTGTAGCAGTCTGAGGTTCGGTCGCAGGAAAATAGGATGGATGAAATAAGACTTCTGGCTAACTGAGCGACAGGAGGCCAGTGACTATTGAGCCCACATCTTTACAAAGACCTGGCTCTGATCTGATCAAGCAGCACTTGACGGGCAGACAACAGAACAGAGAGCAGGACTCTGGTGGGACCAGAGGAGGTGGACTCTGTGTTTACATCATGATGCTTGGTGCTCAAACACAGTCAGAGTTAATTGACAATGTTTTCCTCATGTCGAATTATAAATGTGAAGATGTCGGCCATATTATCTGCCCAGAGAATTGTTTTTATTGCTGCTGTTTACATTCCTTATGACGCACATAGAGAAAATGCACTACAGGAACGCACCACTGTTTTCCTTTGTCTGTCATGTTTCTCTTGTGTTGCAAATGGGCTACAACTGCATTTCGTTGTGCATCCCTGTGTTGCATAATGACAATAAATGATCCTTGAATCCTTGAACTAAAATGTAATGATTGTGACAGCCCTTGTCAGAGCCAGACTATCTGATCTATTGAACACAGAAACATGGGAGACTCCTGGTGCTCTCCAGAAAACTTCAGCAGTCTTTCCCTCTCGACACTCCAACAGAGCACAGCACTGGAGAAGAGCTGTTTACTTCTTAAATAACAAGTTGGCAAGACCTTGCAAACAAGAAAGTGATCTGACTAATGGGCCTGAGCCAAGAGGTACGATCCATTTCAAATCTGTTTCTCTTTCACTCTGAGACGTGTGCTCTTTCCAGTCAGACGGTATTAAAAACTGTCCAGACACTGGGCCTCATTCATGAAATGGATGTTTGCACAGATTTGCTCTTAACTTATGCATATGCACACACAAAACAATACTGGATATTTTCTTAATTATAAAACTGTTGTATGTAAGGACAAATTGTGAGTCGTTGGAACAGCTTTGAAACTGATATGCACAGTCCTTTATGTATTCTGTGGAAAATGACATGAGATAACAAAGATATAAACCCCCAAAAACTGACAGGTATCGAATAAAGCAGACTTAACAATTATGCATGTGCCAGCTTTCATTTTGTATTTTTTAAACACACACAACAAGGAGCCAAAATGATATTTACTAATTTGCAACAGCGAATATGTTTTATAATATATTCCACAACGCTGATGTGTTTAAAAATGTACTGTACACTTACGCTTTGTGCACCGCTGCGATCCCTGAGCTGCACTCCATCCATGACAGCACTGCCCTCCACAGACGTTCACCCTGCAAACAGAAAACAAATCAGTTGAGCTGTGATTGAAGATCCTAGCACAGAACTTTCTCTTTGCTCAAACAAGATGACTCTTTACCTTTGAAGATATGTCATTTCAAGTAGAACTTTACATTAGATGACCGGCACTTATCTCTTTTACTCAAAGAGTACACATGCCTGAACGTCATTGTTTTAAGCTGCAGGCTGTTTCTGAATACATTGTAGGTAAAAAACAGGCCACGTCAAGCTTCATTCAAGCTCTGTAACCTAGTTGTTGGAATGCTGTTAAGCACTATTGTTATCCTGTTTCTTTATTCCACTATTTCTTCCGTCCCCCGTTTCGTCGCTTCTTCTTCTTCATTTTATAAGCTACAGAAACCGTTCAACTATCAAAATGTTCAGCTCCTTCAGCTCATGACTTTTTCTATTTCTAACCTTTAAACCTTTTGAATTATTAAGCTTTTAGCAACTTTTTTTGAATGGGTTTCTATGGAGAAGATTTTCAAATCCTCTTAAACTTCTTCAACTTTCAAATCCTTCAACTTCCTCATACTTTCAGCTACAGACACCATTTCAACTTTCAAATGTTGAGAAAACCCTCAACTATTGCCAACATGATTCAGCTTTTTGATATCTTTTAAACTTTTTGAACTGCAGCAATTTAACTTTTATGATTTTTCAGCCCTTTTCTGACTTTATAATGGGTGCGTATTGCGCAGCTTAGAGTGCGTGATTTCACCACTAGCGTGAGGAGCAGCTTGAGATTCTTGTGAAAAAAACATTTGTATTTTGCCACTGTGTCCACAATCTTCACTCTTCATGCATAATTTCTGGATGTAGAAGTAGCTAATATTGTCCTTGTCGTAGAAAAATTACTGTGGAATCCCACAGATTTCCACATTTGACACGGAAGCCGTTAATTGAGAGGAAAACCAACTTTCTGCTCCATAGAGACCAATGTTAAATTTTGCTTCAAAAACATCTTCCACAGAACACGGTACCCCATTTCTAGATCGCTAGTTAAGCCACATTTTTTACACTACAGACACAATTTTTACAGGATCTGTTCTTCAACTCATCCTTCCCCTCAATTATTAATATCGGAGCAATAGGAGCTACGGTTATGGGAGTTTTGATGATTTGTTTGAGAGGTGTTTCCCTGTTTTATCTCCATGAAATGGCTTCAGGTACACAGGTGTTTGCGATTGAGCCAATTAGTGATGTTTATAAACACACAGACTCACAGACGCATGCGCACATACACTCCTCTCCCTCTATTTCTCTCTGTGTCTCTCTCAGTCAGTCATTCAGGTCTTAGGGATCTTTAGAGGTCTTTCCTCCCTCCTCCACCCCCCCCCCCCCCACACACACACACACACACACACACCCCATTTTAAAATAAAAGCCGCACACACATGATTTGTTGCAGCTGTTACGTGTTGCATCTCGGCCAATCAGACATGAGTATTCTGATAAGTTTCGTGATTCGAGTGACATTTACACACACCGCGACACAAGAGGGAGAGGTGAGGAAAGACATGGCAGAGCAGGACAACAGTCATGTAAGCTGTAAAAGATAAAACATCGGACAATCTCCAAATGAGAACGTTTGCCAGAGATATCAGAGCCTCTCTCTCTCTCGCTCTCTCTCTCTACCGCTCTCTCTCTCACTAATTCTTTCTTCTCTCTCTCTCTCCCTGTCTATGTCTCTGTCTCATACAGTCATTCAGGTCTTAGAGACTTTTAGAGGACCCCCCCCCCCCCCACACACACACACCCCATTTCAAAATAAAAGCCCCACAGAATGAATCCTAACTGAAATGCTTGTGATGAGCCTGTCATTGAATAACCGGTTTGTGTTTATCTAACATTATGATTCTGTCTCCTCTCCCCTTCTCCCCCACACCCCATTTCAAAATAAAAGCCCCAGAGAGTGAATTCTAACTGAACTGCTTGTGATGAAGCCTGTCATTTAATAACCTCTGTTTATGTGTCTAACATGATGATTATGTCTCCTCTCCCCCTCCCTCCACCACCCAGTCCCACCCTTTCAAAATAAAAGCCTCATGGATTAACTGTATTTTAACGTTTCGCTCAAAATGAGGCTTTTTTGTTGAAATAATGAATGCTCTTACTAATACTGCGACAACTACTACTACTGCTAATATTTCTAGTATTACCACTACTACTACAACTTTTGCTGTTGCTACTATTACTACTACTGCTACTGCTATTACTGCTACCATAAATATTATTACTACCACTACTGCTATTACTACCACTACCACTACTATTATTACTGATACCACAACTGCTAATACTGCTATTCCTGCTACTACCAGTACTAATAACCAGTACTAATACTACTACAGCTATTAGTACGACTGCTGATACTACTACTTCTACTACTTCTTCTAATTACAAATACTTCGACGACAACTTCTACTACTACTGCTACTACAAATATCACTACTGCTACAACTAGTACTTATTCAAATGCTACTCATACTTATACTGCGAATAATACTTCTACTACTACTACAACAAATATCACTACTGCTGGAATTCTTTTAAGCTACAGAAACCGTTCGAATATCGAAATGTTCAGCTCTTTCAGGAGAGGGGTGACATAACTTCACATTTGTAATCTTTCAACTTTTTTGAATTATTCAGCTTTTTGCAATTTTTTTAAAATTGGATATCTATTTTCAGCAATGTTTTTGAGATTCATTTCAGCTTTCAGCATTCCAACGCATTTTCAGCAGGAAATGCATTTTCTAGTTTCAATTGTTGTCCACCTATAGCTAGAAAGACTTACAATAACACCCTGAGGTGGACGGCCAGGCCGCGCCTTTACTTGAAGAGTTTACCAATGTTTATTGTGTAAACGGTGTCGCAGCACTTTTGTCAATCAGTTGTATTTGTCTTTTTAATATCTAACTGAACAAAAAGGAGTTATTTCATGTACCTGGAGTGTGAAAATGTCTCAAAAAAAAAATGAGTAAGGCACTCAATATAGGTGTCTCAAGGGGTTTGAGACAAGTAACGTCATCATATAAATGTTCCATCATAGTTATCTGACTTGGCACAAAATCTGCTGGCCTCCAACAATTCTCACCGGATGTTTTCCAGACATGAGTGCCGTCCAAAACACAGAGCTCATGATATGTGGTTTGGCCTTGTGATACTAAATATGACGGGGTAGGGTTAGGGTATTTTCTATGGTAGGAGGTATCTGAGGTGTAGTGTTGTGGTTGGTTTCTTAGCCTTGCACTGCCAACCTGAATCTCACAAGGTTAGTTTTACTACAGAACTTTGGTTTGGAAAAGTTCCACAGAGACTTGATTGAGTCAGGCTGTTGGAAGCTGGGCCGACCCGGGAACTCACGACTTGCATCATCATCATCAAAGAGACCGGCTTAGATGATGACGTGAGTCACCGCCCCTTGGACCTTTCAAGACACAAAATGAAACTGAACTCTGCAACACTATAGGTGGAGAATAATACAGCACATATTACAGTCTGAGCGGGGTGATGTGAGTGAACATTACAGGGACTCCCATTGTTTGGGGATTTATTTGGATGGGAGAGGGTTGTTCCTGTGCTGGTGAGACGCTCCAACACTTGAGAGTCAGCTGTGAAACAGGATTGCATTTATGAGTTTGGCCATTTCTTGCCAGTCATTTTTTCTTATTTTTTTTTTTCTTGCTGCCATGTCTAAGTCACCACACATTTTGCTATGACCCAAGAAAAAGACAAAGTTGATGAAAACAGTGAGCATGAATCAATGGCAGGGGGCCATTAAACTGAACTCACTTTGCTTTAGCACTGAGCAAAAACATTGCTCGTGTAACATTGATTCAGTGATGGGCAGCATTACCAGCAGCACCTGCTGCACATGTCCACTCTGTGACATTTTCTTATTGAAACTGCAGCAACAAAAAGCCTTGCAACCTGGTAATGAGTGAGCCGTTTGCTTTTGTGAGGGTGACAGCAATTCACAGCTGAACTGTATTCACGAATCACACATCGAAACGCTCTGATGGACCACAATCTGAGCAGCTGAGGTTAAGCTGCCAGACCACCCACGGCCTGCTGGCCTCTCGTTACTCTACTGGCTGTTTTCCCTCTTCTTATTCTGTTTACAATGTGTTTCAAAAACACTGTGATATCAGCGGCCTCACCCACCTCTCTAAACATTATACAGCACATTTCAGAGCTGCAATACCAACAGGTAGTAATCAAGACTCAAAACCGGCGTAATCATTTTGAGGATATAAAATAAACAAGGACAAACTTGAAGTTAAATGCATATTTATGGGATTTCCTTGGAAAATTCTACGCTCAGATCACAGACTGGGTTTTATCTTGTAGTTGGGTTTCTTGCACATCACAATCTTTTTTTCACCTTGAGCTAAAATCTCATTTAGGCATAACGGTCGAACTAAAGAGCATGAATGTGTAACTTAAATCTCCTAAATGCAAACTTGCACCAAAATATTTTTTTGTGTATCTATCTCACAAGTCTAAAGTATAGTTGACATGGTTTTGGGAATCTGTATCCATCCATTTTCCATACAGCTTTTCCATTTTGCTTGGCTCTCGTGCCTATCCCCGCATTGATTTAGCATATTTATTATGATATTGTTTTCTCTGAATTATAAATTATGGATACAGAATTGTTAATGATAAAAATATTTGTGCAAACATTAACCACGGACATATGCAAGGATCCTGTTTGTGGACTTCAGCTCGGCGTACAACACCATCATCCCAGTCATTCTCCACTCCAAACTCACTGAGCTCACTGTGCCAGCCTCCACCTGTCAGTGGATCACAAGCCTCCTGACAGACCGGAGGCAGCAGGTGAGGCTGAGGAAAACCACACCCAGCATCTGGACTATCAGCACTGGCGCCCCTCAGGGATGTGTACTCTCCCCACTGCTCTTGTCCCTCTACACCAGCATGTCAAGAGACCCGTCTGTTCAACTACTGAAGTCAGCAGACAACACAACAGTCATTGGCCTCATGCGGGTCGGCGATGAGTCTCCCCAGGAAGACTCATCAAGAGTTTCTTCCCACACGCCATCACTTGTCATGATGCGTGAGAAACAATCTCCCTGCAATAACTCTTGTGTACAGCAGAGAAAAACAGCGTGTAGAGCCAGCATTTTTCACATCTAACTCTTTCACATCATGTGAATTAAGGTTTTATTTCAGCCAAACCAGAGTTGGTGATTGTTGGAACAGTGGACGGACTAACCAAGATGGTTTAGGTGAGTTTTCTGTTGTTTCTGTTGAGTTTGAATGATGTGTATTTTAAGATGAGTTAACAAGGAAATTAGGCCTGTTTGGCGAAAGAGAAAAACTTGAATTCAGAAGGTGTTCATAAGGAAAATGTGTAAGAATATTCCACATTTTGAGTTTATTTAGTTTTTTTATTAGACTTAAAAGCCAACTTGTGATAGATAGATATAGATAGGTAGAGACGCATATCTGTGTTTTTACACGTACACAATAGTCCTGTCTATCACTTACCTTTATTTATTCTGCTTTCTTAGCCTTGTTCTTAGCTCCTATGTCCATTTCTGTGCTGTCAAAATCATTGCTAGTGTACGCATACTTCACCAATAAAACTGGTTCTGCTTTTGATTTGAGCAGTCGTTTATATATGGGCTGTAGGGGAATCCAAGTACAGCCTGTAACCTGTTGTGTGGGGAAAATATTAGGTGTATTGAATGAAGCCAGTCGTTGAAAAAGATGTATTCTGAGCCCACGGTTTCTTCAAAACTGATCAATTGACTCAAATGCTCTACAATATTATAAATATCAAATATTTCATTTGTCTACAAACTAATCATATGAATAGTTAGATGCTCATGTGGGTGATGATTTTTCAATGATTTTAAAAACTCTGCAAACCCACGCAGGTGTTGTTGCAGGTGACCGCTGTTTGAACTGAAATATGGATCAAAAAATCTGTTCATTGTGTTTTTGAAATTCCAGAAATGTACGATGACAAATTGGCCTCATTTCAAGACCAGACCAAAAGATAATTTCTTGACAGAATATCAGCGTGTAAATACAATTATCAGGTTTGTTGCAAAAACACATTTTGAGTCTCTGAAACGAAGCATCTATTGCTACCAACATTAGCAGCTGTTTTAGTACAGCGCCACCTTAAACAGGAGTTCTGGAGAAGCATTTTAGAGACGGTGGAAACTGCAGAGCTGCGAGGTAGTTATTATTATATAAAACTATGTTGGTATACCAACAATGTGCAGGGCCTTTACAACAGTTAACCAATTGCTATGTATGCCGATTTGCTGTGTGTCCTTTGACATATCCATACCTACTGGTATAAATACACTACATAGATCCTCATGCGATTCACAGCTTCAAGCACATCTATCTAAGGTTGAAATTCATCTGCCTTCGAGATAGGAATAATTGCATTGTAGTACATTAGGATAATATCATCAGCATTCATTTAGACCAACACCAGTCATTCATCATAGTTCATTTAACAGGTCACACTGTTTGAACCAGCCCAGCGAGGGTGCTCGCAAACACAAACCCATACTGTCAACTGCAATTAGTGTCACTGAAGTCGGCACATGGCAACAATGGTACATTTGGTGTTCTTGAGTACACTGTGGGAGCACCATAGAGCTGATCCACTCAGATAAGTTAGGCTGAAGGCTACTATTAACCTTATCAGACTAGTGCCCAACTAGTAAAGCGTAGGTTACTTTTAAAATGCTTTCCCTAAAGTGGCTGCTTGTTTGGTCATGACATCACAGGAAGTCATTAAGTTCCTTCTCATTTTCCCACTAGCCTACATTCCTCCCTCCTGACACTTATCCAGAGTTTCTTACCCAGACAGCTTCATGAGCTGCTTCTGCTGGCTCTGCGCCTGCCCGCTCTGCCGACCGACCGGCTGCTGCTGACTGAACTGCGGGGCTGTAGCCGCTTGGTTCCCCATCCTGCGGGTCCGGACCTGGCCGCCGAAGTTAGCGGTGAGCTCCACGTTGTACGTGTGCGGCTGCCCCGCTGCGCCGTGACGCGTCGAGATGGAGCTGACTCGCACCCCGCCGTTCGCTCCGGCCGACCCCGGGCCGGGCTGGAGCACGTACAGCCTCCTGAAGCCGCCCCGGCTCTGCTGCTGCTCCGCTGACACACATACAGGGGCGAGAAAGAAGCCGAACGAAAATAAGAGGCCCCATCTTATCCAAGCCATATCCACACCGAATATCAAGTCAAATGAAAAATAAAAACGTCAGGGAAAAAGGGTCCAGGTTACGTTCGGCTCCGTAAAAACACTCCTTTCACTTCTTACAAGCAAGGGAAACGATTGTATTCCTGAGCATGTCCCTGTAGGTAACGCTGCCGACCTCCAGCACGGTATGTTAAAACATTAAATAAGCTAATGCTACCTAAGAAAAAACCTTGTTTTTACTTTGAAACTTTGAGAAAATTATAAATAATGGGCATGTAAACGTCCAACGGGTGTAGAAGTGAATGTAGCTCCGCTTTCTTTCTTCCTACACCATGGAGGCCCTCCGAACTGCTGCGTCTTCCTCTGAGCAGGATTGGACTTGGTCCGCAGTCAGAATAGCCTGAGAACTCCAGGAAAGTTTGCTGGAGGTGAACAGAGTGAGCTCAGCGCGAGCAGCCAGCCTCCAGACGTGACGTCGGGGGGTTGGAGGGGTGGGGGGCGCTACATTCGCTGAGATGTTGTTGGGGCCCAAGGGTGTCAGGGGACCCAAACCAAAGCCCCCGCCCACACACAGGCTCACTGACTGACCCACCCCAACACACACTCATTCTCCAGTCAAATGTCTGTAAGCTGATACCGACTTGCAGTATAAATGTGTAAACTCACATATATAAGCAGACTGCGTTAGTTCCACTCATCCCTCAGCAGGTGGTAGTGATCACTCTATAACTGGAAGCCCAGAGCAGTATATTTACTGATGTTATCGGCCTCTTTGCACTGAGCTCACCACTTAATCACCCCTTATCTCACAACATGATACCACTATCTTGTGTTCTTATTATCTTAAAATAATTAATTGTGCTTTTGTCTAAGTACAAGATAACAATTCAAGTCATTTTTTTTGTTTGTTTTTTGTATCGGCAATGGAAAATCATGAATGCTTTTTAATGCTGTTGAAGCAGTTCACATTAGATGCCCTTGTTTTCATCAGCACTGTATTTGTCTCCTTAATTTATGAAATGCCTCCAAAAATCTGCAGTGTGTTCAGTATCTTGTTCTCAGAGCTGTATTCAAACACTGATTCCTCACATGGACCCATCAGGCTATTGTGTTGCACAGTGCCAATACTAACTGTTACTGACCTATGACCTATGACTACCATCTTGATTTCTACTTTTACATTGATATAGCACCAGATGCAGTAGAAGGACTCGTTGCAGGAGTCTGTCTGTATTTAATTTCTTAGCATGTAGGAATGGGAGGATGATGATTGCCATGTCGTGTTTTTACCTATGTGAGTAGTCACAGTAAGCTTTGTTTCTACTCACAGGAGACACCGGCATGGGCCTTCACTGATACTAAGGAGGATCAACGCGCTATGCGCTGCAGTGGAGGGATTGTAATTAACTGTAAACTCATATCTCATATCAAATAATAATGAGCATATTGCCTTCATACAATTCCTTTCAAAAGTTTGTCAAGTTTGTGCAACAACACATGAAACAAAGGTTGTAATGTCGAATATATTGTTAACAATTTGATTCTGCTTGCAAAATATTTACTTAAATGTAGGTTTTTATGAACTCCTGTTTTCAAAGCATTACATTTAAAAATCATTAAAATGAACTCATCATTTGACCTCTCACCGCCTGGTGTAGCAGATGCATCGCCCTGACTGGAGGGTGGCAAGAACTACTCAGCACATCACGTAGCCCCCATCCATGGAGGACTTCTACACCCAGCAGTGCAGGAAGAAGGCCAGCAGGATGCTCAGATACCCCATGACCCCAGACCCAAACTGTCCTCCCAGCTACTGTCCAGCAGACAGTACAGTGCCTCAACGCAGCATCTGATCCTGCACCACAGGGCTCAGGGACAGATCATTACACTGATGAACCGTTGAGCTCTTGAGCATTTTGCCATTATATACTTATACTTCCTGTTTTACAACCTATTTACATCTCTGTATATATATTTATTACTTCTCATCATGCACATACTCAGGGGTTCAAGTCGGTCTGGAACGGCGCTCCAGCTCCTTCGATTAATAGGTTAATTAATTCTCAGTTTCATACATAATAATGTCAAGCGAGTTCATTTTTTGTGTGCTACAGTCTGGTGTTCCTTCCAGCTGATTCTATCGATGTACTGTACTCTCTCAACAAATGAGAAGGTAATGTCATCAGTACATTTTCCCTGCTGTACCACTACACTGGGTCTTACTTGAATCCATTTTGTAAGCAAGACGTAAACAACTCCCACTGACTCCGTCTTCCATGACGAAGACTCATGAAATCAATCGTAACATGTATTGATTAATTCATTTTATTTGCCCGCCCACCATAGTGCTTGAGTGGAATCTGCCTGTAGTGAAACAGCGAGCTCACAGATCAATGAATGTAGATACAGTTAGTAAGTTAAAAGCACATGAACAGCAGGGTATTTGTGTGATTTAAACAGCTGGCTGCTAAAAATGCAGGGGGTCTCTGTGAGAGTGTGGGGGGGTTATTAGCAAGGATGACAATAAAATGATTGATATCAACACAATTATTGATATTAATATATGTTGACAATACTATTGATATTAATAGAAATAAAAATATGATTAGTAACAAATAATAATAACGGGGCACCACCCATGGGATCAGGAACCAATAACCAAACTGTGGATATAAAATTGATGTTTACTTAAAATGTCAAAGTCAAAGAACTATTCCACATTCAGAGTGAACAGTGAAGGTCAGAATCTGAGCACTGATTATATAACCAGCTATTATCACAACACATACGCACAAATAATCACAGAAAACTGCTCTTTAAAACTAGAACGGAGTTTATTTCTCTTTAACAACACTGATCAAAGTCAAAAATATTATAGGTCAACAAACATCTACAAGCATACTAGAAGCAACAAGCATTCACGTAGTGATGGGTGTGTGTGTGTGTGTGTGTAGGAGAGAGAAAAAGAGAAAAATGGCGGATGTAGTCTCGTAAGTGACACACAATGGAGGCCGCGCTTAACCGCCACGTGTTTATGAAATAAGCACAACGGAGTACGTGTGTGTTGGAGTGTGTGTGGGTTAGTGTCAGGATCCCTGTCAGACCAGACACCTCCCATGGCCACACAGCTACAGACACTTCACTGAATTACCTCCTGCGGGCTGACACACCAGACCCAGATCCCACTAATGAGATCTGGGCAGTATTTGAACCCTGGTCCTCCAGACCTGTGTTGTCAGTCCGTACAGTCTTCATACAGGCTTCATTCCCAAACCAGCTTCAACCCGGTACCGTCTTCTGCCTCGTGCCTGCTCTCCGGTGTCGATCCACGGGAATCACACCGGCGATCTGCCTGCAACCCTGTGTCGGACCAAGGGATCCACACAGTAATCCTGCCTGTCTTCCGGTATCGGTCCACGGAGAACCACACCGTCGATCCTGCATGCTCTACCGTATGAAATAAAGTATTTTCTTTCCCTCAATTTCTGTCTCGTGGTCTTGCTATTGGGTCCTGTCCAGAACTCCCTTGACAGTTAGTTTGAAAAGAAGGTTGACTGGTGAACTCGGGTTCAGCAGTACCGGCACTGGACCTTGAATTAATAAAGTACAGTTTAATGACTTCATTCGTGGCGGCAGATTTAAACAAAACTCAGCAGCTTGGAACAGCTGTTCTCTTTCTTTGCATATGTGGATGTTCACATCTGCTTTCCCAAACCGGGTCCACATCTGCTTCCCCACTTCAGGGTGAAGGCTCCACTCATCTGGTTGGGCTCTGCCCCCAACATGAGGTCGGTACCCTTGTTTTCCAGTTCTAAAATGTGGAAGGCCTTCAGAGACAACAGGTGCTCTGAGGCCCACGACCACAAGTTCTCGGTCACCTTAAACAGGGCAGCTGACCGAACTCCACCTTGCCTTTTGATCAAGACCACGTGGTGCGGTTGTCGGTCTTCACCGTAAGTGCCTCCCCTGTATCAGGGTCAGAAGTACTGGAGGACCAAAAACCATGCCTGTCGCTCGAGGAGATTGATATGTCGGTTTCCTTCTGCAGGAGGCTACACACCACCAACCGCTCCCCAGCAGGTCCCCCCCCCCCCCCCCCCCAACCTATCGGAGTTGCATCCGTGAACAATGTGATGCAGGAGGTCACTCGTCCAAGTGACCTCTTGCTCACTGTGGCGTTCTCTCCTCCAGATGTTTAATGCGTTGAGTGACAGATGAACTCGATCCTTGACAACAAGGGCTCAAAGAGGATCATCCCGGTCCTTCACGCTGCTGTTGCAACTCTCTGAATCTGAGTATTTATTTGGCTGATTCTATGGTCCAGTCTGACCTTAAAACTACAGCCACTAGCATGAAATTCAGTACCAGAACTAGTATTTCTTAAAAATTTAGTTTACATGTACTTCACCTACAATAAACTCATATTCAGTTGTTTTTATCAATGTGGTAAACTCTGGGCACCTACTTCATGGCATACTACTGAGCTCTTATGAGGACACAAAACATATTTGTTCAATGTTTTGATGCACATGAAAAACTGTACAAAAAAACTGCCCAAAAACAGGAAACTATCTGGTGCTCACCCGAAACATTTCATATGCACCAGTTCATCCTTTTCACACATATTTGACGATATTTTCTAGACCTAAGATATAGTAGAGTAATGTCTACCTGAGCAGAGAATGAGCATAGAAATGCTCCCAATCACGTATATAGCACCTTGAAAGACAAATTCCAGGAACCATAGCACAATCTGTAGAGCAGTCTGAAGTATGATAAAGAGCATATATTCATTACAACCCTTTCATAAAACATTTAATGCATGGATAATGTTGCATACATGGGTTTTGTGCATACACATTAACACATCTGATCCCTGTGTGTTTTAACAAATAACAGTTGCTTGGCATCTTTAATCCCACCACATACTTCCCCTGTAACCAAAAATGTCAACTTTTTGACAAATATCTGCACCATGGATTTTTTGCTGTTTTCCTCGACCACATGCCACCAAGTAGGCACAATTGTGGGTAAACAATACATTGATTCAGCATGCGCCCCATTTCCTGACTCGTGTTTATTTATTTCATCTATTTTATCAGATCAATGAAGTAATACGTGTACTCATTTTGGTTGGCAACTTTCACACATTTAACCAAACAGCCTTCCCTCACAGAACATGGATGGAAAGTGTGTGCTTGTGTTTGTTCGTGGTTATGTGCTTGTGAGACGGATCTGGGCTGTGGAACCTGCTGCTGAATTTGTGCCCATGAAATGTGATGGTTAGCAGAACCTAGAGACAGACAGCTTCCTTGGGAAAGAGGGTGGAGGCATGGAGCCCTTTGCCAAACTTGTGGGGAAAGACATGGCAAAGCTCTGAGGAGGGCTGCAGTCATGATGCGTAATTGCAGATGATGCAACATTTTAAAATCTGGGAAGAGAGTTCATTCATTCAGTCAGCCTGGATCTGAGTCATCCACACAGAGGCTGCTTTCATCAAGCACCAACATGTTTGAAACAGCTGTAGGAAGGGTAGTTCAATAGGAGGAGATCAAATATGTATCTATATATGATGAAATCATGTTCTGTGTTTTTGTTTCTTCTTTACTCAGATCTCATTTGTGGTCAATACTTGTTTGTGTGAATGAGCCCCATGACCAGACAGCAACATGACCTGTGACTGGATGTTGGCATCATCATTAAGACCTGAAGGCATATTTGGCTGCAGAAACTAACCTTCAACTACTTGTTGGGGCCTCTGATGATAAGGTGAGGGTTGGTGTGAACCTATCTTAAGTCCTCCAAATGAAACAACAATATATATCATTTGTAACTGACCCCAGAACAAGACATATAAGCGTTTTCTTTATATAAGGTATTTTTATTGTTGTTGTTGTTGATGTGCATCTCTCTCTCTCTCTGTGTGAATGTTGGGTAAATGAAATATTCAGTGCATTAATATAACAGCAAACAACTATTTGCAATGTAAAGATATAGTTGAATAATGTCTATCTGAGCAGAGAATGAAGTTGCTCTCGCTCTGTATGTGTTGCATACAGTGCATGTTGGTGCATGTGAGAGTGCCCCGCTGGCTAGCTCATGGCCACCGCTTTGCACTGCTCTCAAACGGTGGTGAAAAAGCTCTGATCAACCCACTGTACACTACCGGCCCAGCAGCAAAGAGTAGCCAGATACAGTTAGACTAGCTGGGGAACACAGTGGAGCATTTAGCAGCTAAAGAGACCAAAACAGAGCAAAAATCAATCTGTTAATGTTGTGTCTCTCTTTTTAACAGGCTATTGCTAACATGTTCACCATAACAACTTAATCAGTTGATAATATGTAGATGTGTTATTACAGCTTCCTCCATAGCCCCCAAAAGGTGGCCAAAAATAAGATTCATGCTTCTTTATGTCAGATCGGCCTATTAAACACATCCAGCAGGCACATGGACACATGAAATATTTCAGGGGAAAATAATGAACATCCTGACCCAGGTTTGCATCCAAGAGATGTGTTAGACCTCATTATGCGAGGTTTTTGTTGAATAACTCACAAGCTGGTCGGCATTATCTGTGTCGTCTAACGAGACGTGATTGGATCATTTATGGCAGAGACAGGATCAGAGTTCCATTAAACACTGTGGCATGATTAAAGCAGCTATAATCAATATTTTATGATAACAATATAATTCATACCAATGTTGAAACAATGTGACGATGTGAAAGGGGTTGCTCGTTGTGATGAACCTACAGAGAATTGTCATCTGACTTTCCAGCTCCCCTTTACAGAGCTGAGAGATGAATAGAGAGTTTCAGCTCATGTTTAAACATCAGGCCCACAACTGTACTGCGCTGGTTCAATGTCACTGTATTCAGTGTCATATTCAGTCACAGCAAGCAGACATAGTGAGCACCTAGCTGGTGACCACACTGGAGAATCTCAGGAGTTGGTAGAGACCAAAAACAGCTAAAAAAAGGAGACAGCATATTACATTTATCAGGTGATTAGAAAGACAACTCCAAATTAATTTGAATTGTTCCATAAATGCTGGATGTGTAAATAAGCAACCATGTTCGAACACGTTCACCATATTAACATAAACGCTGATTATATACTGTGTTAATTCTTGCTTCTGGTGCCTCAAGTGGCAGAAAAAAATCTTAAATATTTAACATGTAATAAATAATCAGGGTCATTCCACCTCAATACCATTTCACTATTACTGGAAAAACATGAAACAATGATATTTAGCAATGATTGTGCATTTAGGGCTTCATTTAGGAGTATCAATACATCATATTAAGTTGTTTTTGCTCAGATAATTGACCGACTTTTTTGGTATCATAGAGTGATACGGAGCTTATATCGATACGTTTCATTGTAATCATCGACAGTAAGTGTAGAAACACTCACAAAGTAAATGGTTAGTCTATTAAAAAGGCCTGATGTGACAAGGCTTCATCAACAAATGAACATATCCATCAGAACTACACAATGTCCCATTCAAATGTCCCACACATGGAACTATTCTATATGGAAAATAATTCTGATCCAGTTTTTAAAAAAGAAAAGATCGTCATGAAACAACCCTGACAATCTGTCCAAACTGAAAGGGTTTCTCTCCTCGTTAACTAAGTGTGATGTAATGCTGGTTTTGTGACGTCAGTGCTTCAGCGTTAGTCCAATGAGGAAGAATTCTGTGTATTCTGTGAGTGAGTCTGGGGCAGAACAAGCTAACTTGTGTTTGCTTCTATCAAAGCTCTCCTCTGGGTGATGATAACAGCAGCAAATCACTCTTGTATGGTTGATCTAGAAATAGCATTCTGGGAAAATGATAGAACATTAGTCACCACTTCTGACTGACCCTGTGATACAATGTGGGGATGAATAAATGATACAGGGCCTGAAATGGGTCATTATTATTCCATGACTGGTGTGTGTGAGGCGGGGAATGTGGATTTAATGCCCCCCAAACCTGAGTGTTACTTCATATAGCATGTTAGGCAGATATCTGAAGCAATGGGAAAACACTAACCAGTGCCTTTAAGTACTAAAATATATCCAACATGCAGTACCTGTACGTTACACATTGCTGTAGCTTTCCAATCCCTCACGATAACAGCCATATCATCCATGAACAGTGGCTTTCATTAAAGCATTTATGTATCCTGATCTGAAACAAGTCCTTTCCATTCTTATCAGTCTGACACAATAGGCTTTCCCTTCAAAGCAGAGGCTCTGTGTGCTGTGATGAAATGGTCCAGGCAAAATAAAACACAAGCTCCATTGTAGAAAAAAAAACAAGCAAGATAAAAACCCTGAGCAATGCCACGGTCATTTCCTGCTGGGTGAGGAGACAAACTGGAAGGGCGATTGTGGGATCCTCCCTGCACTAACTGCAGGGCAGCAGGATGAGATGGCCTCTGACTGTGTGTGTGTGCGTGTACTCACCATCTCTCAGGAAATGATCTCTTAGAGCATCAGTGTGCACTCTGGTTTTTAATAGCTGAGCACACAAAGTGGAGTTGGTGCAGAGTACTGAACTCTAAAATGGAGTGTCAAAAGGTGACCTCATTGGCAGAATAAGTTGTGGGATTGTTGTCAAAGCTGTGTTTGAATCCTGTTCAGAATTGTATTACAATTCAGGGATAATGTGAATTTGTGACAGTTAAAATATCTCCCATTTAGCAAGAGGAGCTACAGAAGTATCAGCAGACTCCTGGCAAAATGGCAACAGACGGAAGGTGCAGAAGTAGCATCTTATTGGGGTGACTAGGAATAGGTAAACAAAGCATGGGACTACAACATCCATTTCTTCATATACGTTTACGTTCCACTTCCTTTTTTTGTCATTTGTTTTACAGTAAAGACAATCCAAACATCGATTGCAGGTCTAGGGAGAGGGATCCCTCCTCAGTGGCTCTTCCTGAGGTTTCATCTATTTTATTACTGTTCAGGTTTTTTTCCTTGTCCAAAGCAAAGCCAAAGGACAGAGGTTGTCATATGTTGTACAGATTGTAAAACCCCTTGAGGAAAATTTGTGATATCGGGCTAAATAAATAAAAAATAATAAAAATAAAAATGACTTGACAGGATTATGCTGCCGTTTCCATGAGTCAGCATTCCAATCATTTTACCATGGCCCTATCATTTCCTTAACGTAACCATAGATACAGCAGGTCAGAAAACAGTCTGTCATCGTGCTGATAAGTTCTCAAATCTTCAGTCAGATTGTTGTTAAATGTTACGCACCTCCCGTCATGTCAAATTCCTTGCATGTTCAACATACAATGGCAATAAAAGTTTTCTGATTCTGAGGTTTAAGAGTAATCTAAAGGCTAACTTTGGAAGATTTCCACTATATTTGACAAACTGACTTGAAGCCTCATGTTGGCTTTAGATGAGCTGTTTGATTACAGTTTTGCACAAAACAAGGATTTCCATTTGGAAGCCATTTAAGAGGGGATCTTAATACGCTTCCGTTTCAACGGTTTTAAGACAGACTTGAAAAATGGTGAACTTTATCTTTAACATCTGTCTCAAGACCGCTGCATCTTTGACAGAAATGCACACTGGTGCACTTGGTAATGGTGAACGGCTTTCTAGTCTTCCGACCCCTCAAAGCGCGTTAAAACTACAGGTCAACATTCAGCCACTCACACTTACTCACACACTGATGGCAGAGGCTGCCTTACAAAGCGCCACCTGCACATCAGATTCTAATCGAATCCTTCCCACACCAATGGCACAGTGAACGATAGTCATGTCACATTGTACTGAGTCACCTTGGAGTACACTTTACACCACTGCAGCAAGGTAAGAAATACAACCATGACAGTGAGCAAAACCTACATTGTTAGCTGCTGGTAAGCTGCTCTAGAATACTGCACACAAATGCATTCATGACAACAGAACTTGTCAAATATAACAGACTTTAACTCAGCAGATCAGCCTGCAGAGTGCCTGAATGCAGAAGTACAGTAAACTAGCCTCAGACTGAGAAGAGGCAGCACTTTGTCTACAATGTAAGCAAATGTAACACTGAAACAACTAAATCATTTACTTTATCTAATGCCACAGAAGAAACAAAGGCAAGCATTCACAATTTTAAATATTTTACTATTTGATGCCTTACAGTCATGGTTTACATTCCAATGTGGATATAGAGGTATAAAAACATCACAATTACAAAATGAGACCTTTGGCTTTTCACTTCTAATTTGATCTGTTGTTATTCTCAGTTGTCACATGAGAAACTCATCCAGGCTGATGACTGCAGCGGAGTGTCTGTCTGTGATGAGCCTTCACTGCCGGCGAGCCTTCAGCTGACGGTCACTGTGATTGGTCACGCAGCTTCCCGCTCAGCTCCTGCAGCTCTGTGATGAGTTGTTCCAGAGCAGCGACCCCGTCCTGCAGCTCGGCGTGGATCTGACCCGTCGCCACATCTGTGTGCGTTTGCTGGAACAAAGTAATGCAGAGGACAAAGATAAAATAATAATGTAATTCATTGAAGGCTCAAATTGTCAACATTGTTCATTTTGGACTTATTAACAGTGAATGATTTGGATGTGCAGAGAAGCAGATTCCTTAATATGCTGTTACCATTCATTCATTCTGAGAGTGGACTTAAGAGTTGGAATCCCTCAGGTATACTTTAAAGCACATCACATCAAAATTGAATCACCTTATTTAGGACCTCTGGCACAGTGTGAGCTGAGCAGCAACTCCTCAATCAGTGAAAGTATATTATTAGCTAACGTAACGTTAGATCAGCAGCCGGAGTGAGACCGATAGCTCTCGACAACATCAACGTACCGGAGATCTGCTGTCCTCAGCTTGGTCAGAGGAGACTTACCAGAAGTTTTTTTATTATTACACAAAGTATATGTAGCTGGTTTATCTAGTTACAAATGAATTATCAAGTTATTTGAAGTTGACAGCAAAATAATGTTGAAACCTTTTGTCAGTGGCAGTCCTGAGGACTCTGTTGATCCAGAACATTCATTTCCTAAAGATTCTCCTTTGTTTCTCTAAAGATATATGGCTAAAACCACATGTACAATATCCATTCTCATAACATTGTAAAATGATGTAGCACTCATCGGGTGCACAGTTTTCACAGCATCAATGCTGGGTTGGGTTCCCACCTTGAGGTTTCAGACCATGAATCACTCAAGGTTCCACCCTGGATGACCTGGGTCTTGTATGCTTGTAAATCTGCATCTCCACCATTTGTCTTAATGGACCTGTTTAGACCGGCAACTTTAATGATGTGGCCCAGCAGAAGTGTTGTGGATGGTCCACGTGAGCTCCCTGCTGCCACTGTTTACCTGCTTCTTGTGCAGATAAAGAGCCACGGCTTCATAGAGAAACTATGGACATGATACTTCAATGCCAGCTCCTGCAGTATTATCAAGCAAGAGGCAGCTGTATTTCTGTTGAAGGACGTCACATCTGTCCTCTACATTTTACAGTTTGTGGTCGACATTTCCTTTACGACACTGACGCAAGAGAACAGCAATAAAAGGCAGTGACGTCTTGATGCCATGCGCTCTACCATCAGCCTTGAGTCATGGGAAGTGTGTGTGTGTGTGTGAGGGGGGGGCTGTACCTTAGCTTTGGTGGCCAGACTCTTGAGGCTGAGGCGGGTGGAGGAGAGCATCTGAAGAGCTTCTGTTGGATTACTTTTCTTCTTACAGCAATTCATGGTCACTGAGAAACAGAGAGAGTCAGAGAACTGATCAAGCTGGTTGGATTTGTTGCTTTTGAGTCTCTGTTGTGTTTTGTCCTGGATTTCACTTCTCTGCATGTTTAAATGGTACTACCGGTAGTTCAGTGCACATTCAAAACTTTCCGGGACGATTGCAACTTGACATTACTTTCCTCTGGTAACCAGAAAGAGGAGTCCTACGCTGCACTGCAAAGCCAAAATGCTTAAAATGAGTACTCTACTGATTCAGCATTATGTAATTTGAATATGAATATCTACTGAAGAGGATTAGGGCCCCGATTGAAAAATGTATTTGAGTTCAGAGTTTAAAGTGGATGAAATTAAGTGAAAGTTAGAATTCTGACTTAAAACTGACTTTTTTCATTTCCCCATGTGGCCCTATACCTTTAAATATCAATAGTACACAACAGAAAACACTTGATTGATTCATTCATTTAATGTTCCAGAGGATTTGAAACAACGTTTGGACTCTCAACTTTGGTAAAGAACCTAAAATGACCCGTTGGTTTCTCCGGTAGAAACACAGGCAGCGTTCTTGAGTTTCTAAAGAGGTCTGTGGTTTACTGGACGAGGTTCTGCAGTAGAAAAAAGGTTTCGGAATATGAACAATAAAGTGGTAACTTAATGTTGATTACGATTGCTACGATTGCTACAAATCCTTATTCCAATACTCAAAAAGTTATTGTGAACATTACTGCTTTCAATTTAAGCTTTCATCCTGTCAAATCTGCATCATTTTGTCAGCAACACGAGGCAGTTCCTGTTCGACAGATGTTACTACTGTTTAGTCAAAAGGTATTCTTCATGGTTTAGTCATGGCAAAGTGAGACTCAGTAGCAGCGTATCAAACGCACAGGATCCCTGGAAGAAAACAACACGATGGTTTCTGAGTCTGTTTCTACAGCTGGAGGGTGCGCTCACCTTCACCCACATTGATGGCTCTTTTGATCACCTCCTTGAAGAGACCAGGTTCTTTATCCCAACCACCAACCTGAACCTTGCAACGATGGGCCTTGGACAGGAACTGGATAGCCTGAAAAGAACCACACCATAACACCAGCATCGTATTAGGTGGCTACGCAGAAGTCAAATACAGTCATGTCTGTGTATTTTCTTTTTTGCTTGGCTGGCTACATTGCAGGCAGCATGTGAAACAATTTGGCTGAAATGAATTCAATCGTTGCAGGTGAAAACATTTCAAAGATCATCTTTAGCACCAACCTTTTCGTTGTCATCCGGGTTGGCGCTGTGCCCGTCTCCGTACAGCAGAGCATACTGCTGCCATATCTCACAGTCACTACTGTGCCGGGAACTGATCCGCCCCAGGAGCTCCTTCAGTTTGGACCGGAGAGTCTCTGCCTGCACACCCTGCCTGTCAGTCAGGTTTTCAACAACTGCTCGAACCAGGATCTGTAGAATCTGCCAGGAGAAAGAAAAATAGTGATACATACATCAACATCAGGTTTGTGTTCAAAGATAAATCACAAGTCATGAAGTTTCAGGGTTTGAATTACACATGGAGTCCTTTAATTACTGATAATTAAAAGCTCAGTGCTCAGGACTGCCAAAGAAACCAATGAAGGCGCAACAGGATGGAAAGCAACTATGTTTATGGGAAATGTGGTTGAAATTTTCCCAAACAATTGCACTCATGATGCCATTGGCATGAGACTGCATTTAATCACTGTCGTGGTCTCCAATGTTTATCGTAATCATGCCACAGTTATCGAGTAATGATACACGAAAACTCACACTGCTCTCTATAAATTGAGTTTTAATGTTTCTGGTTCCAATCATTGCGGTCAAGTCAGGTGTTTTAAATCAGCTTTGAAAGATGAAACACCATTCATTTCAAAAACATTATGTATGGAACTCTTTATTATGATACAAAGCAACGTTATATGTAACAATTTCCAATAAAACAATGTCTAGGTCATATACACAGCGAGTTCTCACTAACCTACGTCCCCATCTTCATTCACTCTCTAGACCTCCGCTATGCTCTCTCCCTCTCTCACTTGCTCGCCCATTGAGCTGGAGAGGAACAGCAACCAACAATGTGACTACATATCATGCCTTAAATGGTGAAAACGAGACTCAAACTGAATAAAAAGTACTCATTGAAAATCAGAACTAAAAAGAAATGCATTACACTTTTCATCACAAAATCAAAACTCAACGACAATGTGACAGATGGTGAAATGAACTTATTACTTAGTCCTCCGTGCTGCTTTGGAAGAAACTGATTTATGGACCAAATACAATCCACTGAGTCTTAGATAAGAAGTAGCAACAGAAAAGCTGTGACCAAACATGCAGGCAGCACGCAGATTTTCTTCATCTTAAGGCGCAGCTAATGCAGATAATGTGGTTCCATAAGCACGCCACCTTCAGCACGCACTGGGACGGTGCGAAGCGGTCCGGATGAGAGTCTACGGTTCTCTGCCGGTGGATTACGATCTTCGGGTTGGGACTGATTTATTGCTCCCAAGCTAGGGAGTTCACGTATCTTGTGGTCTTGTTCATGAGTGAGGGTAAAATGGAGCACCAGATGGACGGGCTTGGTTCGGTGCAGCGTCAGCAGTGATGCGGGTATAGTACCAGACTGCAGACTGAGTTGGAGAGATTTACCAGTCCATCTACGTTCAGACCCTCACTGGGTAGTGACCAAAAGAATGAGATTGTCACTGCAGTGACAATTAAGGTAGATCAACTGAAAGGCACACAAACTCTGTAACATCATGTTAGACATCATACAAGACGCCGCAGAGGAGTTTCTACAAAAGTATCTTCCACATCCTCTCACACCTGAACACAAAGGCTACCAGAAACTGTCCCCTCAAAGACCTCATGGTTTTATATATTTTCTCTGGCATTAGGGTGAATGTATGACTTATTCAGGTTCCTGCTGGATCCAGTTAAAGTGGGAAATTAAGTGGGAAAGTAATAATCTCTCTGTTGAGAAAAAAGAGAAATGAGACAAATGACGGACTTTTGATGGAACAACGGAAAAGAGGAAAACCTCTACTATTTTCTCTCAAGGGATCTTGGGTATAGTGCCTGTGTGTGACTACGGTTCTTGTGTATCCTATTTAACCCCATGAGGCATAAAGCTGAGCCATGTGACCCTCGGCTCCTTTGAAATCTATCAGCTAGTCAAAGCCCTTCTGTCATCCTCTACAGATTCCATAGAGAGGAATTCATGGTGGTCCCTGTCATTATCTCCCCTTCACGACTGATCCGACTCTCGTGCTCTGGGACCTGGGCTGAAAACAACCACAAGGAGGAAAAATTAAATATAATAAGGCTTTGTTCAAATGGGACTGAGATCTGATTATGTAGTGATAGGAGCACTATTTATGCAAAACACAATTGAAAGGAGTGAGATGGATGTTAGTAAAAATAGAAGGGTAAAAATGGAATTGTCGGTTGAAGTGATGAGACTACTCTTATGTAACACTTTGACAGGTTTGTTTCACTGAGAGAGGAAAGTGAGAGAGACAGTGGTGGATCTAATTAAAGCTGCACTGCAGACAAAAAACATCAACATGAAATAAAGATACATTCTGCTTCGGTATCACACATGGTTAGTACAATTGCAACGCAGTGTTCTTAGGTACAGAAAGACATTTAAAAACAGTTATGTCATCGGACCGCATGAAAATGATGATTGTGTCCCTCATGAGTGCGTCGTTTGCTCAGATCAACACCTTCTTACTGTGGAGAGTAACCAGCTGCTACACCTTCAAGACCTGGCATATCAGAAGTGGCAGAAAGAAGTTCCTCTCTGCGTTTTTGTGAAATAGGTTGTGCTATAGGTCTCTTTTAACCTTTAAGGTTATGAGTTTGTGTTGTCAAAGGAAATTTAGAGAATGAGGAGGAAAACAGGTCCAGAGCCAAATTCCATGTACAAAGTGATCTACTTAGAACCATATCTGCTGCTGACCTTTTCAACTTTCACATCTTGCAGCCTAATTGATGCGACTGATGGTGGCACAACCAGCAGAAATGAACATGCTGGGTGAGAAGTTGTCTAAAACATGGATACACCAAAAGGAAGAAACGTGGAAGTAGTTTGGGTCTTAGTTGAACACAGGATGTCATTTCCGAGTCACAGTTGTGAGTTCAACCAGTCCCACTGAGCTGAAAGATGATTCCTTTAAATTAAACTGCTCAAAGCTACAAGACTGAAATGAATACAGGGCTGCAGCAGAGAATTAATAACGCCGCCTCTGGCTGTGTTGGTTTGTTTATTCAAGGCCGATGGTTGATTTTCTACTTCGAATGTGTTGGTGGGTGTGCAATTACTGAGGTGTGCTTTAGCGAGGCTTTTCCTTTAGCTGTTGGAAATGACTCTGCATGTGGCCACGATGAAAAAGATTATGATGCACGTCAGGAAAGGAAAAACAATTAGTTTGTCTTTGGGCTGGATTTTACATGCTGGGTGTAAGAATATGTACAAAATGAGCTCTGTGTTGAGACAAACTTTGTACATGAACGCCTCACTCACTCACACACAAACACTATTTTTGAACTTTTGTTATTACAACAGCAACTATAACAGCAAAGTGTGAATTGTCATTTTCAGGAAAATTTGAATTGTCCTTTTGGCCTTTTTAAACTGATGTTAGTCGCATTATAGATTTGATGCAGAGCAGAAAAGCTGCACATACCAGTGTGTGTATGTCTTATATTCACGCTGCATGAAATGCTCATCACAACCACAACTCAAGAAAGATTATTTTCTTCAACTAAAGCTTCCTCACAAAGCTCGAAGACACTCGAAAAAGCATCGTCACCAGTGTTTTGCTTCCAGAGACATGAAGCAGATAATGGCAGAAAGACTTCAGTCATGCGTGTGTGGCAAGACTTCTTGTTGACACTCTTATAATTTAATCAACTTATTATATATTTTACGTCCTTTAAAAAATAAAATGATTTCCTTTAGAACATAATAATGTACCCAGTTTCATTCTTTTCAAATTCAAATAAAATCTAAAGCTTTATATACAAAAGTGATTACAAATGACTGTCATCTGCAATGTAGGAGGGCATAAGTTAAACACTTCTCACACAGTGAAAGCAAGTACAGTATGCAGAATGCTGTCACTGTAGAGCCCAGCTGCACTATTTGAATCTGTGAAGGGTGTATGAGCCAAGTGTTCAATTCACTTTCTCTCCAGCAGGTGATTTAACTTGCCCATCTAAAAACAACTTCAGTCTCATTGTAGAGAGTCTTGTGGTCAGTAGAAAACATTCCCCAGTTCATTGTTGGAATGCTGTTAAGCATTGCCGCATAATTCAGCTTTTTGATATCTTTTAAACTTTTTGAACTGCAGCAATTTAACTTTTATGATTTTTCAGCCCTTTTCTGACTTTATAATGGGTGTGTATTGCGCAGCTTAGAGTGCGTGATGTCACCGCTAGAGTGAAGAGCAGCTTGAGATTCTTGTGAAAAAAACATTTGTATTTTGCCACTGTGTCCACAATCTTCACTCTTCATGCATCATTTCTGGATGTAGAAGTAGCTAATATTGTCCTTGTCGTAGAAAAATTACTGTGGAATCCCACAGATTTCCACATTTGACACGGAAGCCTTTAATTGAGAGGAAAACCAACTTTCTGCTCCATAGAGACCAATGTTAAATTTTGCTTCAAAAACATCTTCCACAGAACACGGTACCCCATTTCTAGATCGCCAATCGACAATTTTTACAGGATCTGTTTCTCAAGTCATCCTTCCTCTCAATTATTAATATCGGAGCAATAGGAGCTACGGTTATGGGAGTTTTGATGATTTGTTTGAGAGGTGTTTCCCTGTTTTATCTCCATGAAATGGCTTCAGGCACACAGGTGTTCGCGATTGAGCCAATTAGTGATGTTTATGAACACAGACACACATGCACCCCTCTCTCTATCTCTCTCTCTCTCATAGTCATTCAGGTCTTGGAGACTTTTAGAGGACCCCCCACACACCCCATTTTAAAATAAAAGCTGCACACATGATTTAGAGATATACGTGTTGCAGCTCAGCCAATCAGATATGAGTATTCTGATGAGTTTCCTGATTCAAGTGACATTTACACACACAGGATCCATGTTTACGTGTTTCTATTGATGGTTATGACACAAGAGGGAGAGATGAGGAAAGACATGGCAGAGCAGGACAATAGTCATGTAAGCTGTAAAAGATAAAACATCGGACAATCTCCAAATGAGAAAGTTTGCCAGAGATATCAGAGTCTCTCTCTCTCTCTCTCTCATTCTTTCTTCTCTCTCTCTCTAATTATTTGTTCTCTCTCTCTCCCCATCTGTCTCTCTCTCTCGCACAAATTCTTTCCTCTCTCCCTGTCTGTGTCGCTCTCTCTCTCACGAATTCTTTCTTCTCTCTCTCTCTCTCTCTCTCTCTCTCTCATAGTCATTCAGGTCTTGGAGACTTTTAGAGGACCCCGCCCCCATACACACACACCCCATTTTAAAATAAAAGACCCACACACATGATTTAGAGATATACGTGTTGCAGCTCAGCCAATCAGATATGGGTATTCTGATGAGTTTCCTGATTCGAGTGATATTTACACAAGAGGGAGAGACGAGGAAAGATATGGCAGAGCAGGACAATAGCCATGTAAGCTGTAAAAGATAAAACATAGTACAATCTCCAAATGAGAAAGTTTGCCAGAGATATCAGAGTCTCTCTCTCTCTCTGTAACTCATTCTTTCTTCTCTCTCTCTCCCTGTCTGTCTCTCTCTCTCTCTCTCCCCCCTGTCTGTCTCTCTCATACAGTCATTCAGGTCTTAGAGACTTTTAGAGTAACCCCCCCCCCCACACACACACACACACACCCCATTTCAAAATAAAAGCCCAAAAGAGTGAATTCTAACTGAAATGCTTGTGATGAAGCCAGGCATTTAATAACCTCTGTTTATGTGTCAAACATTATGATTATGTCTCCTCTCCCCCCACCCAGCCCCACCCTTTCAAAATAAAAGCCCCATGGATTAACTGTATTTAAACAAGCTCAAAATTAGGCTTTTTTGTTTAAAAAATAATGCTCTTACTAATACTGCGACAACAACTACTGCTGCTGCTAATATAGTATTACTACTACTACTTCTACTGTAACTCTTCCTGTTGCTACTATTACTACTACTGCTATTACTGCTACCATCAATATTATTACCACCACTACTGATATTACTACCACTACTACTATTACATATACAACTGCTACTACTACTGCTATTCATGCTACTAAAAGTAGTAATACTACTACAGCTATTAGTACAACTGCTACTACTTCTACTGTTATATTAAATACTACGACCAATACTACAGCTATTACTATGACTACTGATACTACGTCTTCAACTACTTCTTCTAATTACTAATACTTCTACTACTAATAATACTTCTACTACAACTACAAATATCACTACTGCTACTACTAGTACTTATTCAAATGCTACTAATACTTCTACTACAACTTCTACTACTACAAATATCACCACTGATGAAATATTTTAAGCCACAGAAACCATTATAAAACCGAATATCAAAATGTTCAGCTCTTTCAGGAGAGGGGCGATATGACTTTTCATAGTTGGAATCTTTAAACTTTTGAATTTTTCAGCTTTTTGCAATTTAAAAAAAATTGGATATCTATTTTCAGCAATGTTTTTGCAATTCATTTCAAATTTCAGCATTCCAACGCATTTTCAGCAGGAAATGCATTTTCTAGTTTCATTTGACTTTTACTATCTCAGCATTGATTTTGTAAATCTTGACATGTACTCCCTGTTCCCACTCTTCACTTTCATAACGACCTCCACTCCTGTGAGGCACTCCTGGTACTGGTGTTAAGAACAATCATGCACTATGACAGCTGTATGATGCATGAATTCCTTCCATTACATCGCGTCAGAGAGAGAAGTATGATGTCGCCCAGGACGACATTAAGTGCAGTCCTTTACCTGGATGTCCTTGTAGTTTTCCCTGAGGTCCATCAGGCGATGGTAGGCCTTTATGGCTTCAGCAAACTCCCCAATGTCAGTGCTTACAACGAGAAAGTTCTCCCAGATCTGCCATTGTTCGTAGTTACACTTCAGTGCTTCCCGCAGCGTACAAAAGGCTTTGTCTCTGCCAAGAAGAGAGACAGACAGGAAATGACAGAGCAAAAGAAGAGAAGAGTTAGCAGTCAATAAACTGACAAAACCGTGAATATACCAAATACACTACCATCAGTTATAGTAGTATTCATTTTTAAACATCTGGTGAGCAAACGGTTCATTAAGAAGATAGACACCGCCACGAACACACACACACACAGTAAAAGAGCTGTCCCCTGAGACCTGTTTGCCTTGGGAGACCGTACCAGGAGCTACTGCCCCGGACAACATAGCTCTCAGGATCACTGAGCCACTCAAACCCTCCACCACATTACGGTTGACAAATTTCCCCTTGGGGATGAAGAAAGTATATTTCTATTCTTCTATTCTAAGGTGGTGATTCGCGGAGGAACAAGTTGTTATTAACGCTCTGTTGTGTTTAGGTCCTTTGTGCCTGGAGATAACTCTTGACTAAAAATATGCATACAAGTTTTAAATTTCGGGATATTTCCTGATTCATTGTGGGTATGTCATTTACAAACATTTACAACACACACCACATTCATACTCATACTCACTTCTTTTGGAGGCGAATGTGGGCTGTAGAGAGGTTGTTCCATGCCTCTGCATTCTGAAAAGTGGAGGGAGTAAAGAAGCAAAAAAGAGGGAAGGAGATAGTAAGGAGAGTTGACAACACAAATAATACACAAATTATAATCATAGTAACAATAATAGAGCATATGGAGGAATAGTAGAGACAAATCTGTTTTAAGTATCCACTCATTTATGCACAGAGGCAGTGAAAGAGAGTGGTGTAGCTGATTCTGATGCGTGGTCTGTGTGTGTGTGTGTGTGTGTGTTCAATGTGTGTGTGTGTGTGTTAGACAAGGACTGTGAAAAGGATGAAGAGTGTTACATGAAAAGTGAGAGGTTCATAGGAATGCTATTTTCTCCATGCACAAACTTGTACTTTTCCACATTATGATGTAGTTACTGACATTGTGCGTGTGTGTAGCTACTTACATCTGGCTCGAGTCCCACACACCTCTGGAAAGCCTTGGCAGCCCCCTCATAACCCTCCAGGGCAAAGTAGGCACAACCGAGAGAAAACCACACTCCGAGCTGCCCAAACACGCACGCACACACACACGCACACACACACGCGTGCACACGCACAACACATATGGGGTGAAAGCATACAAGTAGATCCATGTATTAGATCTATTCAGAGATATTTCGTTTTTTCATTCATCCAAAAGTTGTTTGTCAGCAAAAGTAATGGATCATTTTAATCCTAATAAGACTAGTTCTGTGAGGCTGTACTTGAGACTACCTTGATAAGATGTCAACATGCTCACAAGCTCATCATTCAAACAGAGGAGCTTCATGCGTCTTGAGCGAATCAGATAGCTGTCCAATCTAAAAAAAAGAAATGTGTACTGCATCCAACAAGCATTCAAGCTAATTGAAATCCAAATGCTCAAATCATGAGAAGGTGGTAAGCAGTCTGTGGAAATAGCATCTTCAAGGTCTGTCCCTGTGATAATGGAACCTCAGGTTATACTGAATTTATGCTGAAAAAGGCAATCCTTCTCTTTTGAGCCCGTTACCCTGCAGCTTTTAGCCATTTAGCCAAGCAGCCTCAGGGGCATTACCAGTATAGCATGTGAAATGTGTCCACAGAGAAGCGTAGAGTTCATCACATCTGGAATACGAGGTTTCCAGAAATAAAGGAATTATAAGTGAGTAATCATTTAATGTAGGTTGGTTTTATTCACTCAATTCCTATTCATTTTAAAGTGATACCAGAATCTCAGTACAATTTCAAGTATCTTTTACCTGCATGGTGTTGATTTTGAGCGACTGCTCAAAGCAGTCCACACACTGCTGGAACTCCTTGCTGCGGAGGTGCAGCAGGGCTTTGGAGCGCATAGCTCTGGCACTGCGTCGGCCTGACAGCTCCCACGCCCGGTCGTAGTACTGATGGTCCCTCAGTATGTCTCCCAGTAGGCAGTACAGACTGGGCTTCTCCTTCTTCTCCAACTCTCTGCGAACAATCTCCTCAGACTGAAGCCAACGGATGCGAAAGGAAACAGAAGAGAGATGGATGAGGAAGAAGACATTCATTGTAAGGGATGAAAGTAAAGATGTAAACACAAACTGTGAGGTAGTGCTGGTGATCGAGCAGCAACAGAACAAACTAAATAAAGTGAAACAGGTAAAGAGTAATAAAAGAACATAAGAAAGACAATTTGGTGTAAAACAAGAGGGGATTTGGGAACAAAGTTTGTGAGAAAAAAAATGAAGGCAGGGATTATGTTACGAGTTAAGCGACCGTCACATAACCTGTGGACATTTGCACTCGTTGCACCTCACCGTGCCACTACATGCTTTGGATTGCTCTTGGACGAGCTGAGGATTATTTTCTCCTTTCAAATCTCTGTATCTTGATTTAGATTGTCAAGAGAGGAGGTCTAACTCCTGAAAGGAGCCTTAGTTTCACTGCATTCCTCTGCTATATCCTGCTGTCAGACGGCTGACGCTGGGCCAAGAGCCTACCCCTCCTGGAAAAAACTCAGAAACAACATTCTGGTATTAAAGATAATACACAAAGCTTGTATTACAGCGTGTACACTGAAGATAATTAACCACACGCTATCATGTTCCTGTTGGCATAGCTGCTAAAATAAAAGTTACAGTAACAAACACAGATTTGGGCCATCACTGTTTATTTGAAATTCAAACTACCGTTCAAACAAGGAAAAAAACTCTGCATTTAATCTCTCTGAATTCAAAGTTTATTGTGTGTAACTAGATGTTGACTAGACGCGTCTGGCATGAATTTAATATTCAATGATGCATAATGGGGGAATGCTACAGCGTTCATTCTGCTGTACATGATCAGAATGATGAGAAGTTACTTTGTTGGAATGATCCCTGGAGCAATGTAACATCTTGTGTTGTCTCGTCCCCTCTTTATTCAGATGTTCTATGTGATAAGTCAACGTGTATGTTGTGGAATCCTAATGGTTTTGTTTGACGCCAATCTGCCTTTATTGTTGGATTGTCTTGCATCCTCTTTTATGTCTAATCATTACATAAATGCTGATACTATGCTTGTGTGTTTCAGGCCACAGTCGGACTGACTTGAGCCCTGTGTGAACGAAACGCAGCCCTCACAATCTTTAGAATGAGGCCAGTCCCGTGGCAGAGCAAAACAACGCAGGGTTGCCCCGCTAGACAATTGAACCAAGCTCAACTTTTGCTGCAATTAAATGCAACGTCATCCAGCAATGTACTGTGTTCAAACCCCTTAAACGCTGGTTGATTATTTTGTAACGCAAATGCAGTCTTTCCACAGTTTCCCTGGCAATCATCACAACGAAAGATAAAACACAGTAGTTGCCCATGTGATAACTCTCCAGAGTTGTATGACATACAAACCACCGTGCAGTGTTTGGGCCTCTGCTAAACCTTTAAAACGCATTCATCCATTATTACAACTGGACTTCCTGGATGGTATTTTATTGCTTCACCTTAAACAACGCAGTCCCCATCATTGTTTTAACGCAGGTCGGTTTTCGGTCTCAATCCCTGCTTAGGTAGCAGGATGTGTCAAAAGGTTGGACAGCAAGCAAGTAGAGAAGGAGCAAGGGATCCGTTTATGGTGCTTTCTTTTGTAAAAATTCAAAGCACATGACTCAAATGATTGTATATTACTATGCATTTTAATCTTAATGCAGATCCAGGTACAGACTAAAACATTTCCATCTCCTATTATTACACCAGATTTAGAGGATTTTGCACACTGGTGGCTGGTTTACTACTCCTACATATGTGGCTGAACTACTTCACCCTTATTCACGCTCTCAGGTCAAACATGTTAAATGATCTGTCTGACCCATGGTGACCAAGCGTTTGAGGCAGTAGCACCAAAGCTGTGGAATGCTCCGCCTGCACATCTATGTTTTGCTGTTTCCGTGAAATCATTCTGTTTTTTGTGCATTAATGTAAATGATTGGCCCTTATATGGTCACATTGTGTTTTTTACGTTTGTAATTCTGCTCCTGTTAAGCACTTTGTGACTAATGTCTGTGAAAAGCACTTTATAAATACATCTTATTTACTTACTTACAGAGCAGGCTGTATTTGAGGAACGGAGGCCTGGCAGCCTGTAGGAGTCCCACTGAGGGTTCTGCACAGTCAGGAGTTAGACATTCATGTCAGTGATCAGGATCCACAAACCTGATGTCTGCACATCTCTAGGTCATGGAATTTAGAAAACTTTGTTATTTTTTCTACGTCCAACAGCAATCAATAAATAAATGCTCCGACATAAAAATAAATAATAATCCTGAATCTGTGGCTGTCACAGGACCGTAATAAGTTCAATCATTTCATTTGGCCGACTGAAATGATTGGACGGGCTACCTGCTAGCTGTGAGTACTAACAATGTTCGTTGTTATGTTCATAAGAATTTTTCTCCAAAGTTGTCAACCCTAGATTGAATGAGTGTGTTAGTATCCAAACACACGAAGCTGGTCAGCCATTTGTTGTGTATGAATACTAATGCATACTAGAGTTCCTCATGGCTACATAATGCATGCATACATACTTAGCATGCTATGCATATCAATGTTAATACAAATACAATACATAGTACATTAGTGAAAATCCAAGTCTGCACAGTGGGGATGTGGGTAATTAGCCAGAGTTCATGGCGTCCAGTTTCATTGTCTGTTATCTAGCAAGTGCCAATAGACGAAATATAGTTTATAATGGCCATGAGACAGATAGTCCAAAGATATTATGTGGGATGATCATGTGACAGGTTCACATACAACACATAAGCAAATTGTGTTTGATTTACACTGCTCGATCCAGCAGTTTTTCCCCTCTGTGACAGAACAATACGGCAGAACAATGTCCCTCGCTGACACCGTTGTGATCTGGGATGATACATACATCCATGAAGATCTTGTGTACTGTCTCTATCTGTATGTGTATGGCCATCAAAATGAAATGGTTCAAGATCCTCCTCATAATAATGGTAATAATCCATGGTTATCGGAGCCTTCCTGTCAACTACAACCCATCTGGCCATTCACCACTGGCCTCTCATTAACAAGACATTTTCACTTTTAGTTTTTAGCAAAACTCTCGAAACTCTGCTATACGTAAAAATCCCAGGAGACTGACACTAGCCACAGTCACCAAGATCACAATTTCATGTTTGGTGTGAACTTAAACTCTGAACCATTTTCTGCATGCCTTTATACATGAAGTTGCTGCTTTTATTCATTTATTGGCTGATTAGGTATTTGCATTATCGAGCAGGTTTAACAGTGAGTAACACCAAAAATGAGGCTACTGCAGAGTGTACATTTTAAACAAGATTCAGCTTCATCCCGAGCATCAAACGGGAGTTGAGTCAAAGGGACAGAATACTGCAACAGAACATCTATTGTTCCTGTTGCAGTTGTGTTTACCAGCATGAAATCTGTGCCATGTGTGTTTTAACTTTGCTTATTACGGACTGAACTTATTCATATATCATGTTTGTGGTTTTGTACTACTGCTTCATCTTCTCTGCATGCGTTTCAAGTTTCAACTAGGGGTGTGTTAGTCTTGCTCAGCTGTTTTCTTGATCGTGGATAATACCATCTTTGTACCTTTTCTGTAGTTGTACTGTTTTTGTGGGAACACTTTTGGGCCCTGACTTTTCATGAATACTAACGTTTGACTTGAAAACCATTTTATAAATCCTCCTATATACCCCACAGCACTCAAATTGGACTTTAACCCTGAAAGGGTATGGGTGATTTTTCAAACATTTCTACACACCTCTCTGGTCTTCTATTGTATAACGCAGATTAAGCGATGTGTTAAAATCATTTATTTTCTTTACATGCGCACTTGGGACATGTAACAGCCTTGCGACCATAGTTCTTTCCCATTTTTTCTTCACTGCCAAGCAGTCAACAAGTGAAGAAGTAAAGAAGATGAAGGTTTCTAGCGGTATCCCTCTGTGTCCTGCTGCCGGATCGGCTACATCCTCCTGTCAGACCTTCAAACCTTCGAAAGCTGCCTTGGCGCTGTTCACGACGAGCTGGCGCTTAACAGCTGTGGGCTGTTATTTATTATTTTTTAAATAGTATATAAAAAAGAAACTATCGAGTAAGGAAAAATAACAGATAAGAGTATTGACAAAGAACCAAAACGACAAGTAGCATTGAGAAGAGTATTAGAATCGCTAAAATCAACACCACGTGTCCACACAGACCGCATTGGACACAGTGACCGTGACATTTGACCACTAAATTCTAATCAACTCATCCACAGGTCAAAGTGGACATTCCTCAGATATGCGTGTCTTGGGGAAAGACATGACTAATGTTCATGGTTTGAGCTCCAGGCAGCATCAGAAGTCACTCAGCTCATAGCTGTGTTTAGTGACAAGCAGAGGGGTGGACTAAACCATTTTGTGCCTTTTGGGAGGACTTTAATTATTCAGTCTCTCAGCAGATGCATTCAGCCAATTATAATTTAGTTATAAAAATAATTACTTTATTAATTAAATGTAATTACTTACTTGCAAATGCAAACAAGAACAAACTTTTCATTCCTGGCATTTCACTCTTGGGTGGAACTAAACTTTTCTACAGCTTAACAACGAGGTACCATTATTGTAGAGTCTGTGTTTGGTTCTGAAATGGGCATATTTCTAATTGCCAAATGTTTTATTGTTACTATTGTTAATGCAATCCTGCTGATATGGGGGATGTGCTCACATCAGTGGAGCCATACACAGGAACAGGTAGAACATATTGTCTTTTTCCAAATGGGATGAGCAAGGCTTCATCAGCCCTTAACCAGTGGTTTAAAAATAAAAAGTAAACCTTGACCAACAAATTATAATCACTTCATCCTTGAGTCCTGTTGGACATGTGTGCCAAATTTGAAAAGATTTGCTCCAGGCATTCTAAAACCACCTTTTTTATTTATGTAGGCACAACAACAAAAAATTACCTAATTTGCATATTTATTGGTTTGGTATGTTGCGTGTGTGTGTGTGTGTGTGTGTGTGTGTGTGTACCTTGCCATGTTGGCCCAGCCTCTCATAGCAGATAACTACATCTTCCCAGAGCTCTAACTTTTCATAAATGAGCAGAGACGAACTGGTGCAGCCGAGGTCTGTCAGCAGGCTGGCCAGCTGTTTCTGTAGAGCAGGAGAGAACAAGACTAAGAGGCTATGCAGTGTTGTCAACATGCTAACAAGCGCACAGTAAAAATGCTAACATACTGATGTTTAGCAGATATTTTGTTTACCTGGTTCACCATCTTAGTGTGAGTTGGCATGTGTGTTTAGCATACAGCTTATAATGATGGAAATCATCAGTTTGCAGGTATCTGGTTCCCACAAGCCAATGTGAGCAAAGTCATTGTTCACCAAATACTGTGAGGGGGACATGATTGTCTGAACCAAATTTCATGGCAATCTTTCCAATAATTGTTCAGATATTAATGCTGGTGGCGCTCGAAGAACAGTCAGGGATCATCAAACGATACATTACGATACATTATTTAAGAACAATGTCATGACAATCCATCCAAAATGTGTTGCGATATTACAGTCTGGACCAACCTCGTCTTCCCTGAAGCCACATCACTAGTGTCTAAGTAACGACTATGAAACAATGAGCTGTACTGTAGGTTTGAATGTTGTTTTCCATACCACTGTAAAAGGAATGTTATCCTCTGGCTGCCTGGTCAGCAGTGATGTAACACATACAGTGTGATGTGTAGTTATAGGCCGGAAATGTTCAAAACCAACAGTAGTACCTAACATGTAAAAATGCCTTCACTCCAAAGGCATTTACTAACTGAAAGCAAGTCCCGGAACAGCTAATGAACCTGACTTACTTTGGTGATTCTCTGACATTTTAGTTTTTAATGAAATTGCTCAGATGGTTTGCAATGAAATTAAATTCAGGTATTCAATGTCCCAAGAGGATGAATCGTGTGACTTTTCTCTTGCTCGAATCGCCCAATCACTTTTGCTCTCGTGACACCAGCAGGTCAAAGTTTTCACTGATCCAGTGAATTTCTCAACATCTACGAGAGGGATTGATTCAAAGTTTGTATCGACATGCATGGTTCCCAAATGATGTATCCTAATGACATTGTTGACTATTCATCTAATGCAACCGTGACATTTGACATTTCAGGTTGTTGGTGTTTTGCAATAGAATTTGGTCCAGACTCACGTCAGTCAGTCAGTCCAATACTTTTGTTTATGATCAAACACTTACTCAGCTAATGACATTCCCATCAGCCCCAACAGTATTTTGTTTAGTGCCAATTAGTTAAAATTTGCATGCTAACACCCTTAACGAAAACCATGGTAACCACATCTTACACATGAGAATGTTTGACATTAAAACAAAACAGGCTGCCAATGTTTGCATTTAGCTTAGCTGCACCCCCTCTTCACAGAAAAGTTAACAGTCTTATTCATGTCGGGAATTTTCTCTTTGTTTATAAAAATGAAAGACATTCAAATTTGGAATGTGTTTTTGAAAATAAAGTGTTTCCTACCTGGACATCCCATCTTGGGGGGGCTTGGCAGGAGTAGAACCCTTTGAGTCGCTCGGTTACGGGACAGTTCTTGTCTTCAAAGTGGTCTACTGTCGCCTGGAAAAGGAAAACAGAAGATGACATTCGGTCCGTTATCCGTTTGTCAACTTGCCAAACCGATAACAGACTGATCTACAGGAGAGCACGAGCACTGCTCCTCCATGACCCGTTTGAGAGGAGAACTTCAGCAGAGAAACTGCAGGTGACAGAGCTGATCCCAGATCAGCCTGACCTCACAATCAGACAGCAGACGAACAGGAAAGGGAAGCAGTACATGCAAAGCTTCTCTAGTAGCTGTACACCAGTCATGTTAATAACTTATTTGGCTTTTTAAAACAACGGGGACAGATCCAGCACGGACAGTTAGGGAGTGAGGGATGAGGAGGTAAGGAAACATGAGAACACCAGGGTAGGGAGTGAGGGATGAGGAGGTAAGGAAACATGAGAACACCAGGACACACATGAGAACTCTGTCAAGCTACATATTATGCAAAGTGAACATCTTTTCTTCTACATAGTTGTCCTCAGTCTCATCTGCTTAACTTGGTCATGGAGGCATCAACATGTAATAGAGATGTTAAATTAACAGTGAAAACTCATCATAGCTTAATTTAACATCAGTATTCATAATTACACTTCATGTTTACTTCTCCTGATCTTTACCTCCCTATTAGTTTCCCCAACAAACATGTTTTTATATATATATATGTTTTATATTATCGTGAACATTAATATATGATATATATATTATTGTATTATACTGAATTGCCTGTGAGGGTGACAAAAATAAGATGTCCTGACGTGTTTATCAAAGTGTTATTTACTGCTTTTTTTCGTGTTGGAATAAATGCTAAATATTTAACTGTAATGCGTGTTTGACACCTTAATTTGTTTTGCATTACATCATTCTGGGATGTTTGCTGAAATTGATTGGATGTGGCACAGCCCTACCTAGAACATGTTCCACCAGCCGCCACTGGGGACTAGACAAGAAATATACACTGTTGATTAAAAAACACGAGAACTGAAAAACCATCTCAGTAATACACCAGGTTTACGATATATCGGGTTAGAATAGCCATATTATTAAAACTCAGTTTTCAGCTTAACAGATTCAAATAAAAGGTAAATCCTCCATTAACAAAACGTAGAGACTGATGTGTACAACAGTCCGTCCAGCAGGGACTATCAGGACATTCTGGAGACAAGTGTTTAGTCTTAAAGTTTACACGAATAACAGTCCTGCATTAAAACAATGCAAGGGTGGTGAAGGTGTGTTGCCCCAGGTACAGGCAAGGCATTAAATAAAATGTGAAGGAAAGATCCTTACGTTTGAAGGCTGATCAGATAAAGGTTTCATGTATATTTTTACATTTAACAAATCGCAATGCAATACATATATATTGGGATTAACCCTTAGTTAAAGCATATTTCATACAGTATTATGTTGATTTATGGTGTATTTCATCATACATGATATCTTCTGTTGCTAAAGAGACTAGAAGGATGGAATGCGTTTCATTTGTTGAACCTTCGATTCAATTTATTGCTTCTTATATAGGAAAATCACTCCAACTACATAAAGTACTTCTAAATTACAGTAAGTGCTTCCAATTGTTTTCTCAGAACATAGCCTCAGGATTGAAACGTTGTGTTAAAAATAGAAGAACAAGCCATGTTATATTTATTAAGTTCAGCATGAGCAGAGCAACTATCATCTTCCAACCAGGGGTTTGCGTCTCAGAACATCTTCACCAGCTTTTCATAATCCCATAACGACGTCTTTCACGGGCTTTCTGTGCTTCGGGTTGTTTTGAAAGAGAGCACAAGGTTCCTCAATAACTCACAGGCACCGTGAGCCAGGTCGAGCGCTGCAGCTACTTACTGGAATGTCATTTCCATCTAACAACACAGACCATTGCAGTAACAGTCCCAGTGTTCTGGACTAGGGAATAAAAGCAACACATGTGTGTGTATCCAGGTAATTAGATGGATATATTGAGAAGTTTACACGAATAACAGTCCTGCATTAAAACAATGCAAGGGTGGTGAAGGTGTGTTGCCCCAGGTACAGGCAAGGCATTAAATAAAATGTGAATGTGATTCAAATCAAAGTGGTGCAACTCAGTGGGTCATAATCTTAGTCCATACATGAATCCTGTGTGTTTGGAGATTTGTCTGCAGTTCAATGTTTTCCTCACTGAGCCGAGTGTCACAGGCTCACGTTTTAACGGACACTATGAGATTTAGCAAAATATGTGTCTCAGTCACTTTGTAGCGTCGCTAGATTTACGTTTCACTGAGCAGCAAACAAAGTAGACCTAGCTCGCCAACGTACAACAATTAGTGGCGTGACTGTCAAATAAAGGCAAAATACCAACATAAAAATCTTTTAAAACACACAAAACTGAGTTGAACAGAGTTGTTGCATGTTGTGCACAAATAAGCTTCTTCTTAAGGGCTGGCAAATACAAATACTGAATGAGACACAGATCGGTTCCAGCCAATATATAATTGCCTTGACCTGTAATCTCCATGTCCAGCAACAATAATCAGACAGTGGGAGCAGCATAGAAAGTCTCTATAATAATGTTTTCACTGGCTGGTTCACAGTAGCTGTCCGACCTCTTCCCTGCACGCCATTCATGTTCCTGCCTGTAGTTGGTTTATAACGGTTATATAGTTAGAACATATAGCATCTCTGGTTTTACTGCTTTTTTGTTTGTACCATTGCACCTGGTGAGAAGCAACTCAAAACCTGATTCCAACATGAAGGTTCCAATGTTCTGGGCAGATGGAGAAAATACCGGTAATTCCCTGTGAGGGAGGCCCATGCAGGTCAAAGCCCTTTCTGTAGCTCGTCTACCTTTACATTTCCACGAGTGGTTAAGTTGAACTGCTTTTATAGAGAAACACTTTAATTCTTCATTAGAAAAGGCAGACTGTGAATCCTAACATGTAAATAATGTGTCCAGTGCTCCTAAAGAAAAATAGAAATACAATCCCCCATCACACCTCCTTACCTGGGTTTGCATCATGGCTCTCTCGACACATCGGGAATTCCCCTTTTCCAGTTTGGTCCTGAGGCAAAGTGCTGTGACTTCTACAGCCCAGAACTTCGGCTGACGGAGGATACACTGCAGACATACGAGGGAGGGACAACGTGTGGGACAGTCTTTTAGACAGCATGAGGACATTCAAAATCAATCACAATCCAGGACTACACTCCAATTCTGATGATTTAACAAAGTCAAGGTTTGTTTGTTCAGTAGAGCTGTACCAAATGTATTTTTTTATATATATTTGAAGCTTCTGAGGTTTTAGAATGAAGCCTCAAATGTCTATTTTCCAGTGGTGGGCCGTCAGGGCCAGCTAAGCCTTCTCTGCTGGCCTAACCGGAATCACAAAGTTACCGCTATTTTATAATTGAATCTTTTTTCCCCCTTTATCTTATGTTTTCATTGCACAGCTCCAGTCTTCCTCTGTTGCTCTGCTTCCAGCACAGCTTGTTTTAAGGAGAGATTCAGCCCGGTGTTCAGTTAATGCCGGCCGGTGTTTCGGTAACGCAGGCTGGTGCTGCTTTCGCCGGCTGGTGGATTTATTTGTCACGCTTACCGTTTGATGCGACTGGTTCTAGTCACTGTGTTAATTACATTGATTCGGATTTGTCCGTTAATGACTAAGCATCCCGTCATCACGGGGTTATTTCGGTTTTTTGTTATTGTTCCGGGTTCAAAAGGTCACACATCCAGTTACGTGAGCGCAGTCCACCGAAAATATTTTATTTACGACAAGTTAAGCTTCTGCATTTTCCAAAGGTATTGTTCTCATAGCAAACTGTTTAATATGAATATGTGTATTATTACACCAACAAATAACCGTAGCTCAGTAGGACAGCACAGAAGGCCCAGGTATAAAATGCACGGCCCGCCACTGCTGTTTTCATATTTTAAGACTTCATCACCCTAAAAAACAAACGCCAACAAAATCCTCAATTAAAATACAGTGATTCATCGGACTCAATGAGTTAGTATATTTTTTTATCAAATCAATACTCTAGTGAATATAACTCAGTTGATTGCTTCTAGACCAGCTTCACTCAGCTGCATGTCACTTTGCATTTTTTTAAGAGCTATTAAAGTCAATGCAACTTACCACTTAGTGACTGTTCCATTTTAAACCAGTAAAGTGAGGGTTAATGCACTTTGAGCTGTTCGAAGATGTTTAATGGGAGGAAATGGTTGAGTTTTATTGACAGACGCAAGACTTAACTAGAAATAAACTTTAATCATCAGGGTTCATTTACTGTCATTCTACAACACAGGGGTGACCAACCAAATGCAGTTGCAGTCTGTTTAGAATTGTGAACAGGAGTCTTCTCTTGGTCTTGTGTTTCCACAAGTTAATCCAAGACAAGCAATCATTCACTGCTTGATCTGGTAGCCGTATACTTAATCATTCTCCCTTTGACGGGTGGTGCTCGTCTATCATTCGACAGTGGTTAGAGTGATGACATGTTGTCGAGATACTGACCTCGAAACAAATTCCATGCAGAGCAGGAGCACTTCTTTAAAGCAGCGCAGGGAAACACGAATGCATTTCCATTTACAGAGTAGCGGTTTACCGAACTCTTTATTAGTGACAGCCAGGCTTATAAACTAACTAAGACTGCCATCATTATCTTGCTAGTTCACACTACTGCATGAGCAGAGAATCAAAAAACATACAACCTTAACTTCCACAACAATAAACAATTTGGCTTAGCATCATTGCTCATCACTCTTAAGCTGTAAAAGGGAGAAGCTGTACAGATCTTGAATAAAATGATACATAAGACCTAACGTCCTTGTTATTCTCCTTCCCCTTATCTAAAAGGGACACAGGGCCTAGGTGTGTGCTGTGCTCTGTAGTGACAAGTCAACCATCCATCTTCAGTCAGAAACCGAACCATTAAATCATGTAACAGCCAGAAAGTCCTCATCTGTGTGCAGTGGTGATGATCTGCTGTAATATAGCTGGGAGAGCTTAGTGGTACAGGTTCAGATGAGCTGATAAAGGGAACATGGGCATCCTGCTGATATACTGGAAAGCATCACTCAAGCATTTTGTATGAGCTCAGGTTTTTTGGCTTGATTTATTCAGAACAATTTATACAACAATCAACAACAACCCCCTATCGCTCAGACGATGGATAAGCCTCTGGGGGCAAGTAGCTATGTTTCTGTGGTTCCAGTGAGGCCAGCAGATATCTGGGCCAAGACTTCCCTCCATGTGCCGCTCATTGTTTACAGTCGGTTTAGCAAGTTGAGATGCGAGACACTGTAAAACCAGATTGCTTCACAAGTAGCCAGCTAACAAGCTCATTTTAAACAAACGACCTTCACCATCATTGTGGATTCTGAGATTACATTTCAGCAAATACGTTTGACCTGGTTTGTTCTTAATACGGCCGGTTTACCTGCATTCAACAAAAGACTGCTTCAACCAAAACACTTCGGATGCCAAAATCTTGTCCCGTTTGCTGCAGAACCTGTTAATAGTTTCTACTTACACCATGTTGATCACAACGGAAATATACAATTAACGTGATGCATGGTTTGAGGCAAGAAGAAAACACACTAATGTTTGTGGATGCTCAGTGAGTCTTGCTGGACTCCTCAGTGCAACACTAAATTGTCCTAATTAGAGAGTTCTACCTCCAGCAACATCAATCACTGAGCAATTAAAATCAAATAAGGCATGTTCAGCATGTGTCATGTCATTAACACAAACGAGCACTAAGCTAATCACAAAAGCAATGACAGATTTTTACAGTAGTGTGATAGTAACATCTTAAAACGATTATTAACATTTCTAATATTAGGGCTGATTATTTTCTATTGTATTTTAAAGTAGACTGGACAATTCCTTTTTTAGAATAATGACTAAACAAAAAAAAAGTGTCACATTGCAGTTTTAATGTCTTATGTCTCAAACTTAATGCTCTTTATCTTAGATAGAGCATTCTGAATCTACGGCATCCAATGACGATGACAGTGTTGACTAGTGACGACCTGCACAGACTGCTGCTCCCCCTCTCACTGCTTATGTCTCCGCTCATACACACAGATAGCACTTAAGTTCTGACTACATCCGTTGATGACTGTCCATTTTTGAACGATTTCCCTCAAAATCAGAGTCTTGTTTCGATATTGCTGTGTCTAAGACTCTTGTAATGATTTTGCCAGGTAACGGCCAACCTTTACAACCCTAAGAAAACAATGGCATGGATGGATATCAAAGCTGCCCTTGATAATATTATGCTATACCTAAAACTGAAGAGTTTGCGTTCCGTCGATGGTGAATTAATAGTGAGAGAGAAAACAATGTAGAAACCAATTGAAAAAGGTGAATAAAAACAGTATTTATAAGGAAAAAAATTGGACTGACGTGTATGACATGACCGTGTTGTACTAATAGTGTCAGTGTTGGAAATGTACATTATGCTGAATTAACCATGTGAGCCATGAAAGCAGGTTAAAAGCCTAAAAGCAGCGAATACGGCACAATCCCTCACTTCATTTGTTGAGTTTTTGAATTGAAGTACAAGCAGAGAAGGTTACGTTTCATTGATGGCTTTGAATTAATTGCAAAAAATGGCAAATTGGAACCAATGGGAAATAATGAAGGAATAAAAGTAGTGTGAATGTTTTTTTTACCTGACCTTTATAAGCAATTAGGCAGAATTTCTTTGCGGTGACCATCTCTATTATTTGAACAAAAGCTTTACCAGTATAATGTGTGACTAAATGTGGAAGTACACTGGTAAAATATTGTCCGAATAAAGTTGAAGCAAAATGCTGGACTGACCATAGATTTATCATACGACAGCTACTACAGGCCAATAAATGATCCTTCGCAGCGTATTAGACAGTTTTTCTGACTTGGGATTTCCAAAATGAATATCTTTCCGTTAAAGACATGTTCCTTCAGCGCAGTCCCGATCAGACAGGCGAGGGCTGTCATGATGCAGGTTTGCGTTGAAGGGAACATGTATGGTAATGCCTAATGGTCTTAAGGTGGGAGCTGGACATAAGTGGGGTCACTAAATCCTGATAGAAAGGTTATTTCATATCACAATAACTATACATATCACAATATAGCATATTTTCTGATAAATCGATACATATTTTTGTACTCTTGTGAATGAAATACTTCACAAATTTAAAGTACTGAGTATATTCTCATTTTATAAAGAACTTACTATATATCAACTATACATTTAATTATTTTGTGTTATAGTTCTGAATAATTATTTTATAATAGTGTGCATGGCTTTTGCATTGAATGTGTTGTAACTGTTATGTTCATTCTGTGCTCATGACATCTATCACACCTCTGTCCATCCTGATAGAGGCTCCTCCTCTGTTGCTCTCTACGGTCTCCTCTTTTCTCCCAGTTAAAGGGTTTTTTTGGAGAGTTCTTCCTGTTCTGATGTGAGGGTTCCTGGACAGAGGATGTCGCATGTGTACAGATTGTAAAGCCCTCTGAGGCAAATTTGTACATTTTGTGGAGACAAAATCAATTGAATTGCCCGTTTTGTTCATCAGTTAGCCGCTGTATGTAGTACAAGAGAGTTATTGTTCCTACATAAGCAGCCACAAACAAACGTGTTAATGCATTTCCGTGAACCACCGTCTGTAGTTTGTTTCAGGGGAAGAAAAAAAAAAAAACACAGCAGCATGTTGTGCCGATAAATGACAACAGATAGCCAGCAGTGGAGACCGGTGGCAAACTTTGCAAAGATGGTTTTCTGGTCCATGTCAGACTTTGTTACGAGCTCTTCTAGTTTTAGTTGGGCTGACTCAGAGACCTTTCTGCATGTTGTTCACCTCTCCATGATAGCAGAACTGCAGTTCACTCCAGCTTCGCTCTCACATGCACGGATCATATAACATGTCGGGTAATAACAGTCATACGAGCTCCGCAAGGTCCTCCAGGAAAGTGACCGAAGTAACGTATCGATGAAGACAGCTAGACATGCGACAACCATCTAACCAGCCTGCAGATTCCTGGATCTACATGTAGGCTGGGAAGATGGCTGCTCACAGAGCCAGCAGCCGCCTGCAGCTTTTCCATCCCAGCTCATCATTTGGACAGCATCATTAGCTGAAATATGAATGATTAGACGAGCCGGACTTAAGCTTGAACTCCAGTAATTATGACAAATGGTTCACTGATAAAAGCTCTATTTACACATCTAGGGATTATACAAAGAAGGCCAATTCACTTTTAAATGCTTTAGAAACAAGTCTTAAAAATCTTCCATTGAGTAAATATTTTACATTTAAATCAAATTGTTTACAGGATATTCAACCTTCTTTTCTATGTAATGAATGCAATATTTGACTTTATTCCTTACAGGGCTTGTACAAAGGCAATAACGTAGCCCATGAATATGAGATACGAGTTTACCGGTAATTCCTCCTCGTCATTGTAGAGGTTTGTTTATGGCGTTTTGCCAGCTACACCTACAGTCGACGGGCATATCTATGAGTTACGAGTCTTTTTGGTTCTTCAGTTCATTTTGTTTGTACGCATAGACCGTGTTTTGTTGACCACAGCAAAGTCCTTCCATCCAAATGTGATCATTTGCGGTATCATCTGGTTTTGTGCTGATGTGTGCAATGACAAACACCATCAATGCTGCTCCTTTACTCCTGCTGGGGACTGAGGGAACAATTTGCTTTTCTCTCGTCCCGGTGATCGACACATCTGGGTGATGTGTTTTCTATTCAATGGTTTTCCGTTCACATAGCTTACAACGATGGAGCAACACCAACATTTTTGTCCTTGTCGTGTACACAACTCTTTATTAAAGACCCGGGTCTTCCAGCTCCAATGTTTTATTTGCGCTCATCATAGTTTGACCGGCTCGTATGGCAATAAACTTGTTTCACTAACCTGTTGCTAACAGCATACAGCTAAAGGTTTCCAGGCGGAACTCTAGCTCCTAAACTTTGATTCCACAGTACATGCATCTATCTACATACGATATATTCTGGACCCCTGGACTACTGTGACCCGGCTGTGAAGGTGCAGCACAAATACACAAACCCTGATTGCCCTACTACTGACGGAATGAGGTACGCAAGGAACATCAAGCGTTGAATCGCTACACACTTATAACATCATTTTTAGCCGTGCTAGCGATATTGCTAGCGACTTTGGTGCAGACTGAAAACTACTTTTGAAGAGATTACAATGGAATTCATGGTTCCCAGGGGATGAATCCTAATTACTTTGTTCATTCTTTGACTTGTCTAGTGCCACCAACAGATTTCAATGAAACAAGGAAGTCCTCAAATGAATGACTTGAGTCAAAATTTGTATCGCAATGTTTCTAATTCCACAAGCAACTTATTTGTTTAGTTTTACTGACATCGTTTTGCTGATTTTTATCCAGTGAAAATAGTCATTTCTGCAGCGTGGCTCACAGAAAAACTTAGTTATTGCTGCTACCGACAAATGCAAAAAAATCAAGGCTCAATTAAAGGTGAACTGTTAATGACTTTATCCTCTTTGACTTTACCCTAAGAAGACATGCAGCTTCATGACAAGTTCACAGAGTTGACTTCAAAATACTTTGTTCAATCAGACGCACGACTCACTTTCTCACCTTTCAATTTGTGTCTTCAGTTCCACTCACTCTTCCAACTTATTCATCTTTAATTAACTGGCTTGTGTCTGCAAAGAGTGGGAGCAGCCAGGCGAGAATTAGACAAAATATTTCCATCAGGAACACAACAAATAAAACTGTCGAAAGTTGTGGCGCTTCACAATTGACAATGCTTGCCTAATTTCATGGCAATCCATCCAAGTTTCGTCAAAATATTTAGAAGTGGTGGATGAACTGATCAACCTTGCCAAACAGGGCATTATGCAAAATAGACTGAACTTTTAATCCACCACCATGTGTTTAAACTAGAAAAGTAAAATCGGTAAAGTGCAGATCTCTGCCAGGTGTGTCTGCAATAACCACTGCTGTAATGATTCGCACTTCTCAGGCAAAAGATGCACTCTCATAATCTATGCAGCTGTCTGCACCTAACCTGACCCGCCAGATGGTTTGTTGTTCAGAACTATCTGAGAAGCAATCATTAGAAACTGTTTGGAAAAGGGCAGGCACTTTCAAAAACTACTTTGCAGGTGATTACATGAATCATCTGTCAATCAAACTCTGGCCTGAGCCAGTCGAGAGAAGAACAAAAATATATTTTCCATCCCTAAAGCAGTCAGTTCTTTGCTCTCTCGTTCCGATATAACTGATGCCATTGCAGCATCTACGTTAAACTCTTTAGGTTAGCGTAGATGCTGTTTTTAGAACAGTGGCCTCGCTGTATTGTCTCGGACACACCAGAAGTTTGACCACGGTCTCTTTTCTGGCTGGAGGTTGATGCCAGCCAGGAGCCTGTTGAGTGGGGTCTGACACCAGATGTTTGTTTGGGACATCCTTTGACTCCCATTCCTTTTCCGGAGCAGATTGGGCGGTAAAGTCAGCTGTTTTTTTTAATCTCCAAATTGGTAAACTTGACAGCAGACGAGCAGTAGATGGGTTGAAGATGTCTTCGTGGATTGCCAGATGAGGAATCTTTGACCTTTTGGAGCAAGCTTCAAGTAGGTGCGACTAGTTAGATATGTGGGTACGTTAGTCGACCAACCCCTCCCCCCGTTACTCCCAACACATCAAGTAACGCAGCTTGGTCAGTGCTTCTGTATGCAAAGCACCTACCTGCGGCATTATGGGAGAGCAACTGACACATTTTAAAGAGCGAGATCGTCACAGGGCAGAAGTGTAGGTGGCTGGGTCAAACAAACAGGACATTCATCCAGGAGACTAAAAGACATTTTTTCAACTATGTCATTGGTCATGCGAGTCGTTTACAATGGCAGTCACGTGATTCATGTGTGGTAGTAACGTACGTAGCAGAGTTACTCATCCATGCTCTTTTCCTAAAGTGTTTTTGTTGCCTAAATCTAACTTCCTTTGCAGATGGAAGTTTATTTTGAAAAGACGCAATTGCACGTAACAAGCATATATTGACACTGACACGAGCAGACCTGACGTTCGAGGGAACGGTAAAGGTAAAGCCTCGAGGTTTGGCGCTTGGTGCCACTGAGTAAGCTGTGTTATGTGACGCATTGGTGTGAGAATGTGTTGGTTCGATAGGACAGGGAGCCAGGGGGAAAAGTGTTGGGCAAATAGTCCCTGTTATGACTCATGGTGTGTATGGGGTGACCTGGACCAGAAATGCAGAGGGGCAGTACTGAGGTTCACTGTAGGAGCTCCGCATTTTTGAGCTGACAAGCTTACAAAGCAGTTTGTGTCGGGACCTTTACTGCAGTTACTTTCAGATGCTCCTTGAAGGACAGGGTCCAGTCAAGGGTCACTCCCAGATAGGTGACATTTGACAGGATCCTGGATACAGCCAACATATAAACTTTCATGCCAGGCCTACGTACTACAATGAAATGAGATGATATGATGCATGATTAAATATGAATAATATACATTTTATTAACCATTCTTGCATTAGGAATGTTTTGCCTCCAGGACTTCACTTTCTCCAGCAGTTTAGAAGCAAGACATGGGAACTTCGTCCTTCAGGAGGTGCAGTGCTAAGTCACAGGAACTGAAACCTACACCGTACATCTCCTAAAAGATGACAAATTTACTATTCATTTCTTCTTTACTCCGATTGCCAACAGGTGTCTGCTTTGAGCTCATCCACCGCCACACTCTCGCTCGACCACGTACTGAGCTAAGCATCAATGCATCAATGTGAACATGTGGATTTCACTTAAACCCGGCCTTGGCCATTTTCCCACTCTAGGATGAAAGTGGTTTTCTTCATCTTTTGTGATTTGCCACGTGGAGCACCATGTGTGCATGTGAAGCCCACAGGGTCAGGTGTTTCCAACCCAGTGGAAAAATGTTGTTTGTTTGCATTTGATTAATTGTTCAGCCCTAGTTAAGATTCATATATTGTTGAAAATATAAGGGCTTTGGGATTTCAATAACAGTGAGGGATGTTCAATGCAAAAGCAATAGGACAAAAACAGGGCATCTGTAACTACGGTGTCACAAAAACAATGAACAATTACTTACAGATGTAAAGGCCAGGAGTTCCTCTTCCGTCAGTTTGTGGACGGGGTTATTCTTCTGGAAGTCAGTGCTGCAATACAACAGTCTTGGTCAACAGTATATACGTTATGAAACAAGACTAAGTCTACAGCTATGTTAGCAGCGCTGCGAAGCTGTGGTTTAAGCTAAAGCTAAATGCTAAATTCAGCATGCTAACATAATCAAAACACCACTGCTGAACACTGATGTTTAGCAGGTATATTGTTTGCCATGTTCACAGTTTAGCATATTAGCATGCTAACATTTGCTAATTGCCAATAAACAAAGCTGAGGCCAAAGGGGATGTCATTAGAATTGCAGGTAGACTATTTGATCCTAATCAAAGTATTCGACCAATGGAAATGTTATCCTAGCTTAGGGAATCAACGTTATTACAATTCATTACCGGGAGCATAGGGAATGTGTACCAAATCCCATGGCAATGCATCTAATAGTTTCGTTTGGAATGCAGTGGAGTCACCATTCTTAGACATTCCTATGGACGATTCAGTGGACTGCATGCTGTACAAAACTGTTAATCAGAAGCAGGGTTATGATCAGGATTATATCACGTCTGGCAGTACTTGTTAGAAGCCAGTCATTGAGGAAAGAGGTTGCTGAACTGCAGGATAACGTACACCACCTTCGTGAATACAGAATGCCTGTTTGATGGCATGAACGGAAACCTGGCTCAGCTTCTTGGATTTGGATTCTTCATTGAATATCAACAGCGGGACTGTGGAATTATGGGGCAATTGCAAGGTGGAGGTTTACGTTTGTACAGCAGACATATTGTGTACCAATATCTCTGTACGGAAACTGTTGCAGAGTGTCAAATGAGTGCAACACTAAACATGCATTCCAGAACAGACTGTGAAAATGTGTACTGTTCTCTCCAGATTGAAACAAAGTTACGTGTGCTTGGTCTGACGGGACTTTTTCCACTCGTGTGGCCGCTTTAATCCGGTGTAAATACTTTTTGTTTTCGACAAGGTTGGACAAAATGTCATACGAACTAGTTCTGTTCGAGCACAGTAAACAACAAAGTTGGGAGCACTACTTCTGATCAGAGCAGTTAAAAGAGACTGCGGGAAAATATGACTAAACACCACAAAAACAAATAACCTTCCTAACTTGCCTGAGGTTACCAGCTAGTGAGTCAAAAATGTTTACTTCGATGAAAAAAATCTCAACTTAAAAGTCCACTTACAACCCCTGTCCACAGCTTTCTATAATAATATATATAATAATAATTAACTTTCAAGGTTAACTACTTATGAAACAAGCGATTACGACATTTCACATTGTGAAGTCAAACTAAAGAAATAATTAATGAACTCATGTTGCAAACCGGAAAGGAACCTTTCGGCAGTCCGAGTTGCCGCACGGACTATAAATGAGGTGGCACACAACATCAATAAGGAAGGAAGGAAGTGAAGCGAAGCCGCAAACTGAAGCAATGCTTAGCGCAAAAACATCCAACCCCGTGCAAACAGACCTACAAACGCCAGAGAGGCAGCCGGTAAGACACCAAGCCCATCAGGAGACCCAGCGGACAATTGAAAGTAAATGTTTGTGCAGGCGATAGCCGCTAGTGTTAGCCACGGGGCCGAACCGGCAGTGCGGTCGTTAACCCTATAAATGCCAGTGTGTGTCATGTTTGATTCTCATTCATAATTTAATGATGTCATGATTGTTTAGTGAGCTTATATGTAGCAGAGAAATTAGTTAAAATGATTATGATATTATATTATTGTGGTGGCATTATTTAAATCAAGTAAATGTAAAATATTTAAAATCTGAAGTTAACTTAATGAAATCCCTAAATGCATTAATAATAACAGTTGGAGAATTTATGTCGCACTTTGTTTAATTTAAGAGGGAAAAGGAAATAATTGTTAAAAATGTATATTTTCCAGAACATTGTAAAAACAACCCTTTTCTTGTTTATTGGTTCAAAAGGTTTTTCACCTACCTACCTGCTTGCTTGCAAACTACTTGCTTACTTGCAAAGTACCGACTTACCTGAAACCTTGAAATCACAAAATAAAAGAAGATAAGAGGAAAAGAAAAGTGTGGTTATTGAGTGAAGTCCAGCAACTCTGGGTAGATGTCCAACTCCTTCAAGTGGAGATTGCACAAAGAAGGGGAGAACTTGGCAGGGAAAAACCGCCAGTACCATAAAGCTGGCCAGGAAAAAGTACAGGAGCTTAAAGCTGGAACAGCAGGAGCAAAAAACCTGGAATCCTGGAAAGGAAAAAGAGTGGAGGATAAAGCACCATAAGCAACAGTAAAGGCGCCATTGGAAACTCCACTTGTCAAATTCACAATTAAAGAACCTTAAAAATAAAAGTAAACATGGCTAATCAAGAAGCTGGAAAATCAGTTGAACAATTGAAACTTGAAAGAACTACAGCCAAAAGAGTGTTTTCCCGTCTGGTCAACAGTATAACCCGGTCACATACGGACATGTCTGAAGAAGAGCTCAGAGACAGTTTCAACAAACTCAAGGCACTAGGAGAGAACGTCATGGAGGCAAATGATGAGCTGGAAGCTGGCTTTATTGCAGATCTCGAAGCAGAGCTGGAAACGGATGAAGTCATGTTAACGGAGCAGGAAAAAGCCGACCTGGAAAAAACTACAAATGAGTGCCAAGAGAAGCTGAAGGAGGTCAAGAGGTTGGTCCAGAAGACTCTTTGGGTCAATTTTGGAAGTAGGGAAATGTCTATAGCACTACAAGCAGCAGAGGCAGCATGCGAACGCGTCGCTGCTGTGCAACCAAACATTAACCAGGAAGCGTATCAATTCATGCTGGACCAACTGAAAGGGTTGGTAGGAACAGCAAAGGACACGCATGGCCGATGGAAGCAGTGGGCCCCACCAGAGGCTCAGGGGGAGCTTCAGAGGCATGTGAGAGAGCTCGAACTTCACGTCCCCTTGATGGTCTCCAGAAAGGCTGACTTCATACAAGCAACCATAAAGGAGGATACTGATAGACAAGCCCAGGTGAGAGCTACATCTAATTATCGGATACCAACCATCAAGCTAAAGCCAACAGCCCTCCCCAAGTTTGGTGGCATCAAACGTGATTTTCACAGGTGGAAGAAGGACTGGGAAGCGCTGCAGAGTCAGGGAGAGCCAACAGGCTCAAAAGAAGTGAAAAAGGTCCAGCTACTAGACAGCCTGGAGGATAAGATCACACGAGAACTTCGGCTCACGGCTTACAACACATCTGATGACATCTTCCGTGTGCTAGAGAACCGCTACGGCAACCAAACATCCATTGCCATAGAAATAGTGGAGGAGATACAGAAGATGCCAGCTGTCAAAAGTCACCAGCCACGGAAAATCGTCGACTTAATTAAAACTGTGGAAAAAGCACTTCAAGATTTGAGTGACCTTGGAGACACAGGTGCTATAAAAAATCCCCTTGTGACTAAGTCCATTGAAAGTAAACTCCCGGAGACACTCAAGAAGGAATGGCTTGTGTATGCAGCTGACAGGAGGAATGATGTGACTTCAAGAGGTCGGTTCGACGGTCTCTTGGCATTCCTCAAAGACCAGGAGAGCATATATGAACAGCTTGAGCAACTGATGGAGGAAGAGCCAAACAAGAGAGAAACCAAGGTGGAGCCAAGATATGCCAGAACCAAGTCAACCAAATCAAGCAACGACCAGGAAGGGTGTGTGGTCTGCAGTGATGTAAAACACAAGTGGAAGATCTATTTTTGCAGACAGTTCCGAGCGCTGAAACTAGCAGAGAAGAGAGCTGCAGTAAAAAGGTTGGGAGCATGTAAAAGATGTTTGGAGGTTCATGGCGATGGCTCACAGTGCAAACCTGGATTCCTGTGCAGAAACCAGGACTGCAAGGATGCAGATACTCCTGAGCATCACTTCTATCTGTGCCCCAACGCTGAGGCAAAGAAAAGCAGCGATGGTCAGAAGAGAAGCAGCGATCGGGAGAAGAGGAGCAGGTTCGGTCCGGAAGGGGATAAAGGCAGGAGGAAGTACACAGAGGAGCAGGAGGGCTTCTTCGGGAAACTCTCACCTGAATTGGCAAACCAATGCCGAAATGTGTTTTCCAATACTGCATCCAGGGCTTTCAATACTGTCAAAGACCAACCAAGCCTTTTAGGGGAAAGCGGACTTCGAGAGCTGCCAGTACTGATGATGCTTGTCGAGGTCACAGCAAACGCTGGGCAGAAAATTGGAGCATTAATCGATTTGGCTTCTGACACCAATTACATAACCCACAAGACTGCAAGGAGGCTAAACCTCAAAAATGAAGAAGTCGCACTTGTCGTCCATGGAGTTGGGGGCATGGAGGTTCGTGTAGAGACGAAACGATACCTCCTCAAGATCAGAGTGAAGACACCAAAAGGCACTCTCAGAGCCCACCAATTGGTGTGTTATGGACTGGACAGCATTGCAGAGATACATAAACATGTGGAACCAAAGGAGCTCCAGAGATTCTTCTCAGATGCACCGCTGGATGAACTCCGGAGACCTAAAGAAATAAGTCTGCTCATTAGCCACAAAGAAGGTCAACTAGCGCCACAGAGGATCAGAGCTGTTGGAGACCTTGTGCTGTGGGACGGTCCACTGGGGAAAACAGTGGGAGGAACGCATCCTGAACTCTTTGAAGAACTCACCGTGTCAGCTCACATGTCGAAGACACACTTTGCGAGGTCGATGAGAGCAGCGGCTGCAAGATATGAGGAACAACTCACCAGCATGGTCCCAGAGGGTCCGCTGGCAAATAATCAAGGCACCATCCAGCTCTGTGAATCAAGCACTTCAGCCATCAACCAAGACTTTTTAAAGTGGTGGAGATGGGACAGCATCGGCGCAGGCTGTGAGCCAAAGTGTGGAGGCTGCCGCTGTGGGAACTGTCAGCCGGGTGGCAAGGAAATGACTCTTGCCGAGGAGCGAGAACTCCAAGTGGTGAAAGATGGTCTCACCTACGTCACAGGAGACGCCCACAGCAAAGAACCACACTGGCATACCAGATATCCATGGGTAGAGAACCCAGACTCCCTGCCGAACAATAAAAGGACTGTGGAGGCCACATTCCTCAGGACGGAAAAGCAACTGGCCAAAGAACCTGAATGGAAAGTTGCCTATACTGCTCAAGTCCATGACATGATAGATTGGAAAGCTGCAACCAAGTTATCCAGAGACACAGTGATCAACTGGCATGGGCCAGTATGGTATGTGAGTCACCTCATTGCTCCAAACCCCCACTCTGTCACAACCCCTGTGAGACTTGTTTGGAACAGTAGTCAAAGGTTCAGAGGTGTGAGCCTGAACGACCTACTGATGAAAGGCCCGGATGTCCTCAACCAGATTCGTGCAGTGCTCCTGAGATTCAGGGGTGGAGTGCATGCTGCTCTGGGGGACATAAAGAAGATGTATAACTCAGTCTGGCTGGAAGAAAAGGAGATGCACCTGCATAGATTCCTTTGGCGTGATTCAGAGGACGAAGAGCTGGGGGAATATGCAATCACCAGGGTAAACATCGGTGACAAGCCAGCAGGATGCATCGCACAGCTTGCAATGCGTGAAACTGCCAACCTCCCACCTTTCACTCACCTCAAAGAGGAACGGCAGGTTATTCAAGAAGACAGCTACGTTGATGACATTCTCACGTCCCACAATGACTTAGACCAGCTGAAAACCATCACGGCGAATGTGCAACAGATTCTGAAAGCTGGCGGGTTCGAGCTCAAACCTTGGGTTTATTCTGAGCAAAGTGGGAGGAAAGAGTGCAGTGACAAGCTGGAAAAGGCTGCGGAAAAGACCATGGTCTTACCAAACCAGATGCGAGAGGAGGATAATAAAGCACTCGGCCTTGGCTACATGGTAGAAGAGGACAAACTCCATGTCATGGTGGGAATAAACTTCTCAAAGAGAAAGAAAAAGATGAGACTCAGCCAAAACCTTCTGCAGGAGCAGATAAGAGCCCAAACACCCAACCCCCTGACTCGGCGAGCACTGCTGAGCCAAGTGTCAGGGCTGTATGATCCAGTCGGCCTGGTAACTCCCATCAAGCAGAAGGGAGCTATCCTGGTACGTAGGGCATTCCAGGAAGCAAAGGGTGGAAGTGCACCTGTAAAGGACTCATGGGATACTGCGCTCTCAGATGCACTCAGGGAGGACGCAATAAAGCTCTTTGAGGAGTACGGCCAACTTGCCAAAGTCAAGTTCACCAGAGCACTGACTCCCCCAAGCTTTACTGATGGTCCCCTGGCGATCACATTCTCTGACGGTAGCGAGCATACTTATGGAGCAGTGATGTACCTCCGATGGAGTTCAGACCAGGGCCCGGTCATCCGGCTGGTGGAGTCCAAAGCAAAACTTACTCCTTTGGATCAAGGAGGGGATGCTGTCAAAGCAGAAATGTGTGGAGCAGTGTTTGCCTCACGGCTGAAAAAGTACTTTGAACTGCACAGCCGAATCCAGATTCAGAGGTGGTACCATTTTGTTGATAGCCAGACCATCCTTGGTGCAATACAACGGGAAAGCTATGGCTATCAAACATTCTTCGCAAATAGGATCGGGGAGATTCAAAGCAACACAAGGGTCCAGGATTGGTGGTGGATTCCTGGCCCACAAAACATTGCCGACATTATAACAAGAGGAGCCAGCCATCAAGATCTCGATGAGGACTCAGAGTGGCAAAAAGGTCCAAAGTTTCTAAGCTTGCCAGTGGAGGAGTGGCCAATCACATCAGCCAAAGAACTCGCAGCCACTGCCAGGGAGAACGTCACAAAACTTCAAAAAAAGGCATATGCTGCTGCACTGACCAGAGCTCAGGCTAAGAAGCAGCAAGTGGAACACAAACTGAAACAGGAGGCACAAACAGAGCAACGGAGGCTACCTGCAGGGTCTGCAATCCAAACGCTGGTGGATGTCAGGAGATACAGCACTCTGAGCCGTCTGGTAAAGACAGTTGCATGGATCTGGAGAGCAGCTAAACAGTTTGGCAAAGGAAGCCAAGCTGTGGAGAGTCCAAAGTGGGAGGCAATCTCCTCCACAGGAGTCATCTCTGTAAGGGAAGGAAGGAGAGGTCATCCAAGAAAGATGTGGTCGGACCCAGGCACCAATTTTATTGGAGCAAAACCAGTCCTGGAGGAGCTCTACAGGGTTTTTGACCTAGACAAAGCAAACCTTGAAGAGACCGCAGCAAGGAATGGAACTGAGTGGCAGTGGAAAATCCATCCAGCCGATTCTCCACACAGGAATGGTGCTGCAGAAGCTGCTGTGCGAATTGTAAAGAGGGCATTCCAGAATCTTGGGAATGAGGCTTCACTAAGCTACAGTGAGTTCCAGACAACTCTTTACATCGCAGCCAACCTAGCAAATGAGCGTCCAATTGACGCAAGAGTACAGAGCAAAGAGGACTGCATTCAGTATGTCACACCCAACACTCTCCTACTGGGCCGGGCCTCTCAAAGTGGGGACTTGAAAACCTTTGACTTTCACAACTACCCGTACAAAAGACTGAGAGCTATGCAGTCGGAGGTGACCAAGTTCTGGAGGAGCTGGAGCCAACTCGCTGGTCCAAACTTATTTGTCCGAAGCAAATGGCATACTGAACAAAGAAATGTTGCCATTGGAGATGTTGTGTGGCTGTGCGACCAGAATGCGCTACGAGGGCAGTTCAAGCTTGGCAGAGTCATCGGCACGACCCCAGATGATAAAGGCGTTGTAAGGGACGTCAATGTAAGAGTTTTCCCGAGCTACTGTGTCCCTGTCACGAGAGCTCTGAAAGGCAAGTCAATTCCCAAAATCAGGAGGGAAAAGATCCAAGCCACCGTCCTTCACAGGGACGTCAGGCGGCTCGTTGTCCTATTACCTGCAGAGGAACAGGCAGAAAGTCAAACGCAGCAGGGAAAGGAGAACCAAGTTTGCCTTTGAAGCTGTCGATCTTCACACCGTTTCCAGGCGAAGATCGAGTGGGAGGTGTGAAGTCAAACTAAAGAAATAATTAATGAACTCATGTTGCAAACCGGAAAGGAACCTTTCGGCAGTCCGAGTTGCCGCACGGACTATAAATGAGGTGGCACACAACATCAATAAGGAAGGAAGGAAGTGAAGCGAAGCCGCAAACTGAAGCAATGCTTAGCGCAAAAACATCCAACCCCGTGCAAACAGACCTACAAACGCCAGAGAGGCAGCCGGTAAGACACCAAGCCCATCAGGAGACCCAGCGGACAATTGAAAGTAAATGTTTGTGCAGGCGATAGCCGCTAGTGTTAGCCACGGGGCCGAACCGGCAGTGCGGTCGTTAACCCTATAAATGCCAGTGTGTGTCATGTTTGATTCTCATTCATAATTTAATGATGTCATGATTGTTTAGTGAGCTTATATGTAGCAGAGAAATTAGTTAAAATGATTATGATATTATATTATTGTGGTGGCATTATTTAAATCAAGTAAATGTAAAATATTTAAAATCTGAAGTTAACTTAATGAAATCCCTAAATGCATTAATAATAACAGTTGGAGAATTTATGTCGCACTTTGTTTAATTTAAGAGGGAAAAGGAAATAATTGTTAAAAATGTATATTTTCCAGAACATTGTAAAAACAACCCTTTTCTTGTTTATTGGTTCAAAAGGTTTTTCACCTACCTACCTGCTTGCTTGCAAACTACTTGCTTACTTGCAAAGTACCGACTTACCTGAAACCTTGAAATCACAAAATAAAAGAAGATAAGAGGAAAAGAAAAGTGTGGTTATTGAGTGAAGTCCAGCAACTCTGGGTAGATGTCCAACTCCTTCAAGTGGAGATTGCACAAAGAAGGGGAGAACTTGACACACATTGTATTAATCGATAATGCATGGCAATTTAAGAACCTTGAATTTCATGTTTCAAGTGTAGAATCCAAATTGTGCCGTTTAATGTACCTTACCCAAAAGGTAAAGTAAGAGCTGCTAAGAACGCAGCACATCCACAGAGGGAGAGAAATAGATCCAGACAAGGTCACATTCCAAGAGGAACATGGCTAAATGTAATCAAAAGTAATCCCATCCTGCGATGTGCTCTGATTAATACGGGCACCGACAATAAAGAGGTAATTCAAATTCTTGAACGCACTATGTCCGGTCAAATTTACAACTTACACACTAGATTACATCAACACCCCTGCAACACCATACATATTCCAGTCACCAATCGGAATTATTCTGTTGGTGCTGTGTAATGGCTCGAAGTTCATTGATGCTCCATGTGCATGAGTTCTCTCCAGTGTCTTCATGTGTTTTGCACTTAAATATGCAAGTAGCTGATTGTGTATTTGAATCAAACTGTGTAAGACAGAACTGTGGCTGAATGGATCCAGTAATAGTAATTCACCTTGCAATGCGTTGACCCTGTTACAATAACTTCTCCTTTGCTCGGTCAAAAAAAACAATCATCAGTTTATGAGCGTATGTCTCCGATCAACCCCACAGTTGCATATAAGCCTAACTTTTGTATCCACAAATAAGTAACTAGTAATTCCCTAATAAGAATAGAGTGCTTCCTTTTTGCATTAGTCTGTCTTGTTCACTCTCTGGAAGACCCAACAGTCTTGTTAATGCCTTGCGAAGCAAGCAGGAGTGCAGATCCACAGACCTGCTGCTCATCCATCATCTCCGAGCAATCTCACCGACTGCGCCATTGACCTTCACTGGACCTTTTAAGTCCCAGCAGCAGCATGGGGATTAATCACTGACTTATGTTTAATCTGTGGAATTCTTCAGGTTTCTGGGATCCACCATCTCCCAGGACCTAAAGTGGACATCCAACATAGACACCATCCGGAAAAAAGGCCCTGCAAAGGAGGTACTAGTTCAACCAGCCTCAGGAGCTGCTGATTCAATTCTACGCTGCAATCCTCCGGTCTGTTCTCTGCACACCCATCGCTGCGTGATTTTGGACAGCCACCAAAAAGGACAGGAACAGACTACAACAGACATTGGCGCCAGCCTGCCCTCTACCCAGGAGTTATACACCTACAGGGTCAGGAGATGTGCAGGTAACATCACTGCAGACCCTTCAAACCATGTCACACCTTCCCCTCTTTGGTAGAAGCTATACACCGTACGCCAAAAACAACCAGACACAATAAGAGTTTCTTCCTGAAGGCCATCACTCTGATGATACCACTGCTAAAGCTGCTAATGCTACAGCTGGTTCATCAAAGGTTGCCATGGTGATGTCAACTTTAAAGTGACAACTCGGCCAAATAAGTCTCTCCAAAGAGTTTAAGCTGAGGCACACCTGTTACACAAGAAACACACATCCTATCTCTTACATGAGGAGTTAGGGCCACTTAATGAACACATTGTGTGAAATCTGTGTGTGTAGTGTCACAAATGTGAGCATGGGAGAAGGTTAAACTGAAACAGTTTGTTCTCCTCCAGATTCCTCTGGTCTGAGTCAACATAGGCGCCAATGGGGCAGTTGCTTGGAGTTCCTCTCCCTTTCAGGCTGTTCTGACCACATTTTTAAGTCCGTTGTCTGCAACCAGCACAAGATTTGCCACATTTTGACCACAAAGAGTAAAAATTGTCAGAAACGGAGGTTGCCGCCTGGTTCTAATAACAAAAAGGAAAAAAAAAATCTGACTGTGGAACCCATAACCCAATAATTATGCAGTGAATGGCTATGTGTTATGACCATGTTAAAAAGGATTAACGTCTTTTTCAACATGTTGGTCAAGTCAGTGTGAGGGAGTGAATAACCTCAAATTCTGTTTTTGATTTTGGGAATTTAAAAAAATATATATTCTCGTGGCAATTTCTGCTTTATTGAAAATGAAAGCTTGGTGAGAGACAGGAAAGGCAGGGGGAGAGCAGGGATGACATGCAGCGAAGGGCGCCAAGCTGGAATCAAACCAGAGCCGCTGCGGTAAGGTCTGCAGCCTTGATACATGGGGCGTTCTACCAGGGTGCCCTAACCCCCAAGTTTTTGCAAGACCATTTTCAGTATTTTCTGTAGTTCAGGTTCCACAGCGGGTAGATTAGCATGATATACGAGTTTCCTTGTGAAGAACTGAACACATACAGCCATTACTTTCAAAATGTCTTTTTAAACACAACTACGTTTTAAGCCGAGATCAACAGATTAAACAGAATGCTGTAGAATGATGTAGAAGACTTACCAGATCCCTAGAATGACGGCCTGCTCCTCAGCGCTGAGGTCAGGCAGCTCATACTGATCTGGCTCCGCTAAATTGATCTTATCCAGCCGGGTCTCATCACCCAGAGCGTAGTCCTGTAAGCACATGGAGAGACAGCCAGATGTAAACATATGCTGCAGCCATAAACCACTCCACAAGAAAACAAATAAGAGCGGCAAAGTCTGCCGGATGCTGTGTTAGATCAAGAATTACATATTTTGAGTAATTGCCTACAGCCACAACCCTTAAAAGGAAAACTACAACTGTGAGACATGAAGCTGTAAGACTGAATTCCCAATATATAGTGGCATGCTTAGTGGGCAATTTCTTGAAAATTTCACAAATCTCTGTCTCAGGAAGACGTGTAGAAAAACCTAGAATTAGGACCAGAACTGGGCCATACGGTTAATCTGAGTCACCTCCCTCTCATGTTGGGGTCCACCACATGCTTAAGTAAGTGTAGCTGAAGATAAAATATTTAAGGAATCTTGATGTGTCCTTGGGCAAGACACTTAACCCCAAAATTGCTCCGATATCTGTGCCTACAGTGTGTGAATGTATGTTAGTCCTGACGCATGGTAGCCCCTGCCATCAGTGTATGAATGGGTGCGAACGGGTGAATGATAACGTGTTAAAGCGCTTTGAGTGGTCTGAAAGGCTAGAAAAGCGTGATACAAGTACAGTCCATTTACCATGTATTTATATTTTAGGCAATCTCACTGGTACATTTCTTTTAAACCCTCTTTCCAAGCGCTCCATGGACACAGTCCAGCAAGGGTTTGGGTGATTTCAGAAAATATACAAAAGAGGAAACCAATGTCTCCTTGAGTTCTTTAACAGTAACTCAGTGTCTTAGAAATTGTATGGCTTGAGTTTCTCCACCATTACTAAAGGTTATAGGTTGTTTTTTTAAGCCAAATACATATATAAATACAAAAAAAACAACAGACTGAACTGACAGAAAGAAGAACCGATAACGATTTGGTGCAGAAAGTTCCAACATGTGATTATATATTTTAAATCTTTTTTTTTTTTTTTTTTTTTAAAGGCTAAGCAAGTTAGTCCAGACACCCTCTTCCCAACAACGTCTTTCAGCTCATCCTGGGCCTCATGGGCGTTCAGTGGTAGAGCAGGGTCGTCCTTCAATCAGAGGATCGCCAATTTGATCCCCGCTAGTCCATATCGATGTGTCCTTGGGCAAGACACTTGGGCAAAAAACCCTGTGGCTGTGCCTACGGCGTGTTACTGTTGTATGAATGTTAGTTGTGTATGAATGGCAGTTTAATAAATCACTGATCTTTTTTTCAACCAAAAATGCTTTGCAGTGGTTCGGGGGTACATCACTGAAAAGAGGTTGAGAACCACTGCTCTAGTGCACAATGGCCAAACTACAAAAGACATTTTGCAACTGAATTTATTATTATTTAGCATTATATGACTTCCTTTCTGCCTGTACAGGAGCATTTATGAATATCAACTCATCCATTTCAAAATGCTTTGAGTTTCACGTACATGATTATCAATTATTCTGTTGATATACTGTGTTGATAAAGTACCGGTATATGTGCATCAGTGTGTCTGAATACTTTTTACAGGTATGTTTGCATATGAGCACTTCTGCATGTATGAATAATGTACCTGTATCTATCTGTGTATGCATGACTTCTGTTTAAATTGAACGTTTGAACTGTGAAGCTGGATTATAGGTGTAAAGTTTGGCTTGTAGATGTTGTCAATTCTTTGATTGATTCATTATGTTTAGGCACTTCCGTTTTCAGTTTTTATGATTTATCCATTTTAACTTTACAGAAATTAGTTTCATCATTCAAATAATGAAATGTATTATTCATACATGAGTGCATGCATTTCTTTTTTTACCCCATAAAAAAATTATTAATTTCCAACGCAACAAAGAAATGTTCTTAAAGCAGTTTGCTTGTTCTATGAAACACTTGTTCTATGATCTACACGTCAGTAAAACGTACTTTGACTTTATTTCTTAGAATTAGACAAAAAATAGGTTGCTGAACCTCAATAACACAAAACTTAACTTGATCACTGGACCAGATGTATATCACTGATATTCTGTTCCCAATCCTAAAACAGCAGGATGGAGAGTGGAGAGTGCAGTGCTGGGAATTCCATTGGGTCAACCGTAGCAACAGACTTCAGATGCTATTAAGGCTCCAGAGGTGGACGTCTCCCTCTGCTGATGATGCTGGGTAATACAAATTATTGCCCCTGTTGTACATTCTAGGCAGCAGGAAAGGCCAGTGATCTAAAACACCTTGATCTGTGCAAGATCCTCTCCACACCGAAGACCGCTCCAACAAACCGAAGAAGCAGTCAGAGAGCACTTAGGAGCTCCATCTTTAGAGATCTTTTTTTAAATATTATGACTGTTAGAATGTTTTTATGCCAGACAGTTTACCCTCCTGCTGTTAAAGATTAGTTTGTCTTGTCAAATCACAACAATGAATATATTTTCAGTCGTGCACCATCAAATACAAATTACCGTCAGCATCCAAGAAAACGCAAGCCATAACAGTGATCTCAATCCTAATAGTTTATAAAGCAACAGTGAAAACTGAATATATTGTGACCACTGTACATTATTTGGAAGGTCCTCATACCTGCCAATAGAACACATTCTCTAGAGTGTTCATATACTTGCATAAGAGAAGTCCTTCACCCTCCTGATAAACTAAAGTGTCTTCAGGTGGTAACTGTGCAACAATGTTCAAATACCTTTAGAAACTGGGATGGTTCGTGAATGTTTACAGTGAAATATGTGACTGTCACTTTTGAAAGAATGAATGAATAATGCAATGCACTATTGCTCAATTCAATAGACTCAAGGTTTCTGATGCTCCAGCCTTGCTGATTTAGTTTCATTTTAGCAATTATTTATCAGTGATTTGTTAATTTAAAACGGGAGGTTCGTTTCGTTCACCTTACTACTAGCAGACATGAATGACATCACCATTTATCACTGCACAACACAGCAGGACACCTTTCCAATGAAATGACCTACTGTGTATGAATGAAGGTTTGTTGAAACAGAGCTCAACAGTCAGTCATCTGAACAACAGAAGGTTCAAAGTGGTAAATGAAATATCAAAAATCACCAAGTTGAAAGAAGACAACAGAAGCACATACCTTGGGCAGGCTGGCCTGAGGAGTGGGGGTGGGACTGAGCTCATCAGCCACCCAGCCAGGCTGGTCCTGCTCTCTCTTGACCTCAAGAATGAGCTGAGCCAAGTACTTTTGCTGGAAATGGGTCCGCTTGCCAAGAGCACCTTGATTGACCAGATACAGTAAGTGTTTACTTTCAATCAAGGCATCACTAAGGCCACTAATATCAATATGGGCTCACGCCGGGTTCCATGGGATGCAGAAGCGCCCGATCTATCATGGAAGATAGGGATCTGGCCAGAGAGCGCCGCGCCGCCACGTCCTGCATGAACTACCCAACTGGTTAACATGGGCGCCGAAAGGACGGGGCAGCACCTCTCCGAAAATCACAGCGCGTCTGCGTCCAGTGTGAACCCGGCGTTAGGAGGATCATTAGCCGGTATGACAACAACCTCTTATGCAAGTCATTCCCTTCGACCAGATGATGCTGTACTTTACGTACCAGTCATGTTGATAGTCAGCCCTGAGAGCTCCTGGGCCTTCTTGATGTGTTCCTTGGCTGGCTGGTACTCATAGTAGGTCAGAAAGGTGTAGACACACTCTAGGTGGAAATGGATAGCCAGGTTTCTCTGCTCCGACAACAGAGACTGACATTTCAGCACTGTGAAAGAAGATGGAGAATAATTCACTTTTTTTTCATGGGCAAAAATCCTAATTGCTTCATTGTTTTCTTTCCTTGACAGATAGTTCTAGCACCTACCTTTTCCTTTTAGTAAGCACTAAGAACAGCTTTATATCTAAACGGTGTCTATGTCACACAGTGTGGTCCTGGACTTTGTTTTCACACCGGACTAGAATGGAAACTGTAAAACTTGCATGCAGGTTCCTGAAACCCATAGCTACTGGAACATTGGGCCTTATGCAAGAACCACTCATACAAACATGACTTGAATTTTCTCATTTCAATGTATAATCCAAATATGATATTGACATCAGTTAAAATAAAATATATAACTAAAACAGGCCCAGAAAATGCTCTTTTCACCATTTCATCATTATCGTTTGCCAATTTTATGACTGTTCTGTTTTAGATTACTTTTTCTTGTCATATTTCAACACATATGGCATCCAATAATATGACACCCGTCATCTGTGACCACTTCTCACATCAGTCTTGGACTGCTTTGCTTTAGAAGACGTCTTTAAGCATTTAACTTCATATCAAACCATACAGAGCACATTTAAACAATGCGTTTGCTCTCAGAGAGGTTATCCTTCGCTGAGACCGGAGAAAAGAAGCAGAGAGGTGTATAATTAATGACCAGAAAGCATACACGTTCATTCCCATTCAACATTAATGAAGCGACACCAAAGTGGATGGCGCCCAGAGTGAGTAAGGAGAGAGAGAGACCGATTTACATGCAAGACATCCGTGTCACCTTTAGCACCGGTGATTTCACGTCGCAGGAAAATGACTTTCTGGTTGGTTGTGCGAGTTGTCGAGTGGAAGGGAAGAGAAACTCACTGAAAGCCAGATTATAGAATTATTCAGCCTCTTAAAAGACAAGTTTGGCTTTTAGGTAATCGTGACATTTTATCTATTGATCCAGACACATTGAGAGAGGCTTCCTTTATCTCTCTGTAAGCAGTGTGCAACATTTTCAGCCATGATAGCGTGGTTCTAGGGGTACTAAGTTTGTACACAGCCATGTTCCCCAGAGGATGAATTCTCATGACTTGGGTGATCCTCTGATTTCTCCTCTTGCGCCATCATGATGTTGATATTCATATTTTTGAGTGAAATATCAACAATTATCGGACGGATTACCATGAAATTTGGTAGACAAATTCATGTTCCCCTCGGGACGAATTGTAATCGCTTTGGGGATCCAGTAATGAGGAACTCCATCAGTTTAACACATCAACGTGTGTTGACAGGTCTTCAGGAGGGCTACTGCAGATTTGTAAAAAGTTGTACTTTAATCAGACTACACACAGCTCCCTCTGAGGAGACTAAAGTCCTAAGGTGATGCAACTTGTCATTGTCAGTTGGGGCAAGTTTGAAAATGTAATAAATCTGGAGGTGTGGAGCCAAGCTATGCTAGGTGTGGATAAACTGCTTCTTTCAGAACCTTCCAACAGCATCCAGACATGTGCAGATGGCATTCATGAGTTGGTCCCACTCTGAGAAATTAAACTTTTCTCGAAATGTCTGGCTATGCCATCACCATTGGCTACGGCAGCGGTAAGCCCAAGATGCAGCGACGGTGCCCTTGCAAAATCGAATGACGGCTGAAATAGGCGGCCAATGACAGGCTTACAACCACACATCCGGTGAGTCAGACTCGTGTTGTTCTGACTGTCCATGTTAATTATAGCAGTCAAACTAACTGTGAACAGTACGAGTAAAAAGAGCACCATCTCACACCAAAACAAGAGCACACATCAAACACTATTGTAAAAAGTACTGTAAAATTGAATTATTTTAATTATAATGAACAGCCTCCGCACCAATTTCATTTTTTCACTGCATTCTGGCCTGATTCCACAATTTCAATAAGCATCACATCTCTCAAAATAAAGTGCTACCTGTATGAAACTAATGTTTACTAACTGCTGTAGTGGGATCAGTGTAAACACTCAATCAAATGACACCCCTTGGGCTACATCTATCCTTTCAACCAAAATATTTAGCCCACAATTAAGAAAGAAGGTTGCTTTTTTCATAGTTCTCAAAAATAGTTTTTTTCAAACCAAATTGATTGTAGGCAACATCATTAATTAAAACAGAGACTTGTGTAAATCCCAATGAACAAGACTTATCATCTAGCCTAATAATCCATGCCTCATGTAGGTTATTTAGATCATTCAGTGGATAGCGCCTGATGCTGAAATTAAGTCGAATAAACTTACTCGATGAGGGCTGCAGCCATCGATTATTTTAGGAATCCAGTTTTATACAGCATCGATTAATCGGACAAGAAATACTTAAAACATTTTCATTTCTTAAATTGAAAAGAATATGCCGGTCTTTCCTCTATATCACACTGACTGAGTGCTGAGCACTCGCAGTGCAATCTGGGGCGGCACGAGTCATCCAGACTGATCAAATCATATGGGCACAAAACCACTCGGCGACCTCAGGCAGTGACCAATTTCAGCTCAGCTCCTTAATTCAGTCGAATGGTGCCAGTCAGGTGACAGTGAAGGAGTGCAAACGCAGAGGCAGAAAAACAAAGGGTCACCCTGCAAATTAGTTCAACCAGATTCTACTTCAGTCACAGAACAAGGCATCAACAGAGAACTCCACCAACAGAGAACTCCATCCCAATGTCCCTGTTCACACATGGACCCAAACCCTAAAGCTGCAATGTACTGGGAATGGAACCCCCAAATAGCATGTATTGAAGCCCATTGTCGCAGTAGACAGTCCCCAACTAAGAATTCATCCAATCATGTTTTTTATCTGTTGTAGCTTTATGCATCTGTAGAAAAATTGTAAAAACAACAAAATCATTGGCAGAGATGCATGTGACGTTTAACTGTTGATTGAGAATGATAGACAGCGCTGTTTGGTGTGATGTGTGTATGTAGTTCTGTATACTGTCCGTATAACAGAAACGGCACACAGATCAATAGGCAGAGATATGATTTCTGAGCCTGCTTTCTTTTTGTGATTGTTGAACTTTTGGTCACAATTCTATTTTCTCCATTATATCAACATAAAAACAGAAAGAAGGGAAACGACAGGGAAGTGAAGGGACAGTCAACAAGAGAGTGAATGGAAACACATCAAGCATGCGAGAACCGGAGTAAAACTCATTCTCCCTCTGCTTTCAAAACACAAAGCAGAATAAGATAAAACAAATACTGAAGCAATTGGCATTTACACGGGCATATTGCTACGGTGAAACTAATTGTAACACTCAACAGACAAGTTGTCTTTTGGTAAAGTGTTTGTTGAGTGTAATACACAAGTGTTTGAAATGTTCCTTATCTTTATAGTGAAAATAGTTTGATATGGTTGTGAGTTGGCAAAATGCTGCTTCAGTCCTCAGTAGAGTGACAGTGTCCGTCTTTGACCACTGTGTTCAGAATAACTGGGTTTTTCTGCTGTATTGAACTTGCACTGAACCATGTCTCCAAATCTGGGTACGATTCTGTGTACCATTACACTCGTGCATTGATGTCCACATTATAGTGTTCACAGACCTTTGTCAATGCTGCTTTGGGCCAAGTCTAGGAGCTGTGGAGAACGGGACTCCAGGATCTGCTGGTGCAGGCTGACGTAGCGCAGAGTCCAGCACGGCAGCAGCTAAACGGACACATGAACAAAAACAAGAGAAGAAACTAATTAGAACATGTGAGAATAAATTACAAAAATGTTCAGTTTTTAAATTGAAACTTGAGACTTCATGAAGAAAGAAATGGGAGTAAGGAAAAGCTCTGATCATCGGTCTGATGCCTCAATAACTTGTTTTGCATTAGCTGAAAACTATGATCCTATAAAAAGGTGTGGAAATAATTGAAAATATTTTTTTCCAACTAAAATCAAAAAATGGAAATTTGTTATTTTTCATTTCTCTGTGATTTAAACAATACACCATACCTTTAGCTGAGAAAGAACAGACTGTTAAAAAATAAATAAATGGCCCCTTTAGCACAAATAAAACCAACATCCAAAGTGCTGCATGCTGGAGCAAAGTGCTGACCACAAACTAAAAACAGCCAACTCCATTGCCTTTTTTGGGTCTGACCAGAACACAAAGCGGCAGGGAGAAAATGCATGAGTCCAGTTATTTCCATCACACATAACATATCGTCCAGCACACATACTAACTGAGCATGTTCACACACACGTCAGCAGCACACACATGTTCATCCGTCTCCTGACCGGCAACGCTTCTCTGTCTCCCTCCAGTTACTGTGGTAACATGGGCTAAGAGCGGGGGAGTGGGTTGGAATATGGATGAACAGAGTTGGGTGCGGGAGGGGAGCGGTGGTGGGGTCATACATTTAAAAGCCTGGCTGTCCAAACAGAATGCTGCTGCTAATGAATTCTCATATCCCTCATTGGTATGTCAAGCGTAAAGTAACTAAATCACCTATAGCAGGAAAGCATTGTTGCACTTGTGTCCACATCGTCACTGGTAATTTGAGATCAGTCATTCGATAGCTGATGCTAAGCACGTCGTCAGACTCTGCCCTACTTCGTTAATGTGTTCTTTCGAGCCTCGGACTGATGGAGAGCTGAGTGACAGCCTGTGTTTACTAGGGGTGGGGGAAAAAATCGATACAGCATAGTATCGCGATATTGTATCGATACACGGACGCCAAGTATCGATCTTTTATTATATAAACTATAAAAAAAATAATCTACTAGAAAAATCAAATCAATTGCTCAGTCCACTAGATGGTGCAGAGTTGTTTTCTGGTGAGGTCAGCAAAGGTCCCGGGTCAGCGTGGTTGGTAGGAAGTTGGTCAAAACAAAGAGAGACATCTGGCCTCACAACGGGGTTAAATCTGCCAACAGTAGCCGGCTCATGGGGAGAGTGCAGCGCATAACTGTCTCTGCCCTCGACGTCCACGCATCACAAGTTATACTGAGTTATACAACTCTAATATCCTACTTATACAAGTTATAGTTCATATACTGAGTCCACACGTTTGCATTCAGTTAAGATGTAGTAATACAAACTGTTCCGTTTGTCAGGTTCATGCAACATTGATGACATTGTTGGTCAGTATGTCTGCTTGACAATCATATTCTGCTGCAATAAAAATGATTGAAGTGAGATGAACAGACTGAAAACTTTATCTTATTAGATAAAACATGCTGACACAGTTTTCCTTTGGGGACATCACTTGAAGTTGAAAAAAGTAATAAATCGCAAAACTCAGAATATCGTAGTATCGTGAGAATACCGCAGTATCGGGACAATATCGTATCGTGACCTAAGTATCGTGAGAATACCGCAGTATCGTGACAATATCGTATCCTAAGTACCGTGAGAATACCGCAGTATCGTGACAATATCGTATTGTGACCTAAGTATCGTGAGAATACCGCAGTACCGTGACAATATCGTATCGTGACCTAAGTATCGTGAGAATATCGTATCGCGGGATCTCTGGTGATTCCCACCCCTAGTGTTTACCCTCTTTGAGATTTAGCTTTTGGATATTTACATAATGGTACTGTATGCAAATGTGCAAGAGGAGCCCAGAAACTGAGCTTGTTAAGTGGTCCTTCTTTAATACCCAGTCTGCTGGAAACTGAGGGACCGTGAGCCTCTATAGTGACAGAGGTACTGCCAAATGGTTAGGTTAAACAGGTCTTTTTAGTAAATGTACAAAGCTAGATGAGAATTCACATCAATGATATACATAGTCATTCAAGTAATGCATCATTTCAATGACCAGTAAGGTTTTAATATCAGCACGCATCACCAGGTAAAGACCAGCTTGGTGTTTGGCCACCGTTAGATCGATAAAGTTCCCTGTGATGCAGTGACAAAAAATGGATCTGTTTTTTTTTAAAGGAAAAGCTGACAACTCAACTCTACCGACGCAGCACATCTAGCTGCAAGTCAGGCTGTGTTGTCACTGCAAAGATGGCCAACCACTTTGAACTTACCAATGAAACCTATGGGAGACTATGTCCATATGTGATACAGTCTGTGGAGACAGTAAAAGCTCCAAAGCACATGTTATGACCCTAAATACATTCAATTTGGATTCATTATGGCTGGCAGTGATGCGTGAGGGTAAGCAGAGTATTTATTTTGGTCATTAAAGGTCCTCAGAAACTTAACAAGAAAGTGGGCCTTAAGTTACAAGAAATTGAGAAGCCCTGATGTATTGTACCTTTAACCACCAACAACTGATGTCACAAGGTGAAAAGCCAAAGTCAGTCAGACTCAAACTGCTACAATTTATTTTAAATCTGCAGTTAGTTCATGAAAAATACAGCCTTCTTGAAGATTAGCTGCAACGTTTCAGGAAATGTGAGGAGCTCAGCCACATAAGTAGTGATGGTTCCTTCCGTGTCGAGGCTTCCAAGCGCGTGTCACGCAATCAGGAAGATTTTTGTGAAGCGCGTATCGAGGCTTGTGTTGATGACGTATGTGGTGACGTTCGAAGCCTCGCGAGCCGGCCGTACGAAGCGACTGATTCAGGGAAGGGGTCGCGGGTTTGGCGTGCGATTCGAAATATTATATATATGGACTTGGGACTTTATTGCACATTTGGGACTTTATTGCGCATTTGTTTGCAATCTATTCGAGCAGCACAAACATTCATTCATTTATTCAATTCAAAGCTTCACACCCCAAAGCCATGGTGTCATTATAATCACTCTGCCTGTTTTACATGTATTGTCCACTTGATGGCACAGTAGAGCAGATGAAGCACCATGAAGCTTTGACCCATGAGTGAAACAATTGGATGGAAAGCTTCAATGCTTCATCTCGCCATCACTACACATAAGACAACATACACGATCATCCTGAAAGAAGCTCTACGATCATTTACTGACCGATGTCTCTGTTGTGTTTTAAAGATCAGTTCCAGTTAACATAACAGGCGACTGCATCTCGCAGTCAATAGGGTTGAAAGCTCAGAAAAACCTTTGAGTTGGGATTATATTTTCAGTGTTAAACCAGTACCAGCAAATTACCGTATTTTTAATTTCTATGGTGCTGCCATTCTGTGGAGTTCCGAGTCTTGAGTTTACCAAGTTGGAACTAGGAGGCCATAAACTATTCCATATTCAGCCTTGCTTACGGCCATTAAAACACTATCGTCCTCAGGCTGGGCTTGCCTGATGAAACACCATTTAGAAGCACATGCACGAATAGATACCAGAACATAAAAAAGCTCAAATGTTATTTTATCATTCAGCAAACTCTCCTACAAAACAATTCATCAGGAATGGTTGGTTGTGACAGAAGGACAGTCTTACCTGGAGGCTGTCCATCTTCGAGGAGCACTTTGTGAGAATAACCCTGGCCAGCAGGAGGAGGAGGGGGTTAGCCACCAGGCTGTACACAGACTCGCCATCCAGGAGCAGGCTGGAGTGAATGGCCTCAACCACGGTCTGGGGCTGCCAGTCAAAGATATGCAAATGAGTTTAGTCATCTCTATTGAAAGGTCTGCTACTACAGCTGTTAAAGTGAGTTATGGAAATTCCGGTAAAAATAAATTGATCAATAGATTTCTTTTAACAGTTACGAAGGATATTTTGAAGTTGAAAAATCAGCTCTCTGTAATGGTGACACTGTTTATGAATGACCTCAGCCCTAGTTTGGCATTTATGTACTGCAATTTCTTGCACACAGATATCGCTGCAATGAGCTAATGATTATGCCTTGCCAATGTATTGCTCTACTTCTAGCTTTAAGTTAGTTTGGAGGAAGACCAGAAGCCTCTGCCAGGAAAGGATCACTCCAGTGGCCTAGAGACACAAGCCATTCAAGTTCCCTTCAGTGAAGAGTATGTATTGAAAGCGCTGCTTATTAATACACACCTTTGCACACTGTTAAACCCAGAAGCAATTAAACATTCTCTTTTTGAATACATGACTTGTGCACTATACGGTAGTGTCAGCAGTTTATCCAGATCCGAGTCATAAAGCAGAGTAGCCTGACTTCCAGAGGCGGCTCTGTTCCCCATTCACATCCTCCAGCTCCCACTGGAGGATTCAAAGGTGTTCTGAGATAAGATGGGATATATGATCCCTCCAGCGTGTTCAAGGTCTGACCCAAGTTCTCCACTCAGATGACCAAGCAAAGTATATCTGCATACGGCGGTGGCGTGTCCCTTACTGTGATGCCAGACACATACTGAGGAAAACTAGTTCCAGCTGCTTATTCATAACTTTATCCTTTGTCACTAGCGAAATACAACCATTCATAGATGAGGGTTGGAAGGCAGGTCGACCGGCAAATCAAAAACTATGTCTCTCGGCTTAGCTTTGTCTTTACCACAACAACCAGCACAATAGCTCTTCTTTCACAGATTCAGACTCGTCAGAGTACTCATGTCAACAGTGGCTCTATTAAAACCTGTAGCTGACTAAACAATGTTGGTGTTAATCATTTGTATGCTCTTCTCTACGAGCAGTGCGTCTCACAATTTGATTCATTGTGAATCAAAAAATACTGATGAGTGCAGCTTTAAAAACACAAGCTGTGATGAGGAGTTTGTGAGCCAGACAACCAAAACAGGTTGAAACTGCTAACCCGGACAGAGGACATCGTCGGGCGGTGGAAAGACCACTTTGAGGAACTCCTAAACCCGACCACCATGTCCTCTGCAGAGGAGGCAGCGCCTGAGGACCTAGGGGGAGGCTCACCCATATCCCTGGCAGAGGTCGCTGATTTAGTTAAAAAGCTCCTTGGTGGCAAGGCGCAGGGGGTGGATGAGAGCCGCCCTGAGATGCTGAAGGCGCTGGACATGGTTGGGCTGTCCTGGCTGACACGCCTCTTCAATGTCGCATGGAGGTCGTGATCAGTGCCCATGGAATGGCAGACCGGGGTGGTGGTTCCCATCTTCAAAAAGGGGGACCGGCGAGTGTGCTCGAACTACCAGGGAATCACACTACTCAGCCTCCCGGGGAAGGCTTATGCCAGAGGGTGCTGGAAAGGAGGTTCCGACTGCTTGTCGAACCTCAGATTCAAGAGGAGCAGTGCGGATTCCGTCCCGGCCGTGGAACAGCTCTTTACCCTCGCAAGACTACTGGAGGGGTTCTGGGAGTTTGCCCAACCAATCTACATGTGCTTTGTGGACTTGGAGAAGGCTTTCGACCGGGTCCCTCAGGGGTTCTTGTGGGGGGTGCTGCGGGAGTATGGGGTGCCGGACCCATTACAACGGGCGATCCGGTCTCTGTACGACTGCAGTAAGAGCTGTCCGCATTCTCGGCAATAAGTCAAGACACGTTCCAGGTGGGTGTTGGCCTCCGTCAGGGCTGCCCTTTGTCACCGGTCCTGTTCGTGACTTTCACGGACAGGATATCTAGGCTGGCGGCGGAGAACGTCAGGTTCGGGGGTCTCGGGATCGCCTCTGTTGTTTGCAGATGATGTGGTCCTGTTAGCCTCCTTGGATCGTGACCTCCAGCATTCACTGGGGCGGTATGCAGCTGAGTGTGAAGGCCATGGTGCTCTGCCGGAAACCGGTGGATTGCTCCCTCCAGGTAGAGGGAGCTTGGAGTCTAGCCGCTACTCCTTCGCGTCGAAAGGAGTCAGCTGAGGGGGTTTCGGGCATCCAATTAGGATGCATCCTGGACGCCTCCCACTGGAGGTTTTCCAGGCACGTCCAACTGGGAAGAAACCCCGGGGAAGACCCAGAACACGCTGGAGAGATTACATCTCCCAGCTGGCCTGGGAAGGCCTCGGGATCCCCCAGAATGAGCTGGAACATGTTGCCGGTGAGAGGGAGGTCTGCTTGGCCTGCTGCCACCGCGACCCGACCCCGGATAAGCGGAGGAAAATAGACTTGTACAGCGCTTTTCTAGTCTTTCCGACCACTCGAAGCGCTTTCACACAACTTGTCATTATTCACCCATTCATACACTGATGGCAGACTACCATGCCCACCATCAGGACTACGGGAGCAATTTTGGGGTTAAGTGTCTTGCCCAAAGACGCATCGACATGCGACCAGCAGAGCCGGGGATTGAACCCCCGATCCTTTTGCTTGAAGGATGACCCTGCGCTCCACTAAGCCACAGTCGCCCCCAAGAGTGAGTTTAACTTTTCAGTAAACCGGCCATTATAAAAATCAGTGCTGCAGGACACAACAGCAGGAGAGTAATGATACCTGGGAGGAGAGCAGGGCCTGGGGCAGAACGTCAGAGATATGGATGGAGAGAGGAGGACCAGTCCAGTTACTCTGGGCAAACATGTGGAGGCAAGAGACAGCCAGGGCCATCACCGCCAGCTCCCTGCAGCAGGAGAGACAGGACGCACACTGGACTTAGTGGACAGAAACAATGAGAGAAGAAATGATATCTAAAAGATGCTTAAAGGTTTCAGAATTCAGAAAAACACTGGGATTTATAGATGCTCACACACTTGTATAGAAAAGCACAGGGACAACAGTCCTTTTCACTCTCCAGGCAATTAGAGGGATTTAAAAACAGGCAACTACCAGCGACATGCTCTGCTGCTTTTCTATTAGGCTGAGGAAGTGATGGAAGGTGATAGAAGAGAGGAAACGGATCCAAAGGGAGGAGGAGCAATATGTGCTGCATTCAACATTTACTCACGGGCAGTTTTCCCCTGAGAGCCGGTAGGGAGATGTTAAGCTGTCCTTATTAACAACGAATAATTCACAACTAAAAGAATAGAGGCGGTGAGAGGAGAACAAACAAGCACTCTTGAGAACAGCGTTGTGCTACACTCAACTACTTTCACCGGCAAACCCTCATCATCAGTTCCACATGGACACCCTTATTCACATATTTATTGTTATCAACAGAATATTACTAGTCACAATTAGCAGTCCATTTTTGCAGTCAAAAATCATGTCAAAGTTCACATCTTTTTGATGTTCGCCGTAGAAAGAGGTGCTCTTTTACTCTCCACGCCTCTGAGTGGGCGTGCCTGTGCTGGGACTGCTAATACAACAGGGCCACAACATAAACCAGCTGGCCCAAGTAACTCGCCGACAAGCAAAAGGAAGATATAACTTTGTGGCAACGTTATTGAAAAGATAACCGCCGCAACATTGAGCAGCTAATTTGACAGGAATGACATTCGGTAATTGTTGAAGCTGCACAATAAATAAACATTTGTAATTGCATTTTTATGCATTTCTTGTTTTATGTTTGTATTATGTTTGCTTTATGTTTGTATCATCCCAATGAAAGATAAATAACTGCTGCTGGGATAACTTTCCAGTTGTAGAATCCTTCCTGGTGCTTTAAGGTGTGTGATAAGCCTCAAAGTGAACCTCCTGGATCCGATCCCAATGTTTCACTGGTACCTGAAGCCACACGCTCCCACACCTCCCTTAAGGTTTCTTTTTAAGAAAGCGGATGATAAAAAGGGAAGGTATGCTTGACCTGATACTCACATTCTACATGTGCACGTCATGGGCAACGCAAAATCCTATTTAGTCCATTATACTTCAGCATGATTAGAAAAACAGTTCTGAAACCACAAGGATATTTGTAACAGATGCAAGACTCACCCGCAATTATATAATGCTCAGGTGAGTCTCTATAAGAGCTAAGACCTGACGTGTTTGGTTGAGTAACGGTGACATAAAGGCATCTTGAGTCCGTTACACTGAGGGAATTGCTGTGTTACGTGCCATGTTTCTACACAATCCCAACTAGGGAGTGCAGAGGTGACTGACTACCTGATACAGATGTGAAATGCCACTGGAAAAAGCTTGTAATGCGACATATGCAGATGTGAGCAAAACAATGTAAGTTTTAGTTAAATTTAAAGTCTGATAGATTTGAAAGGATATCGCAAACAGAACCCAAGAGATAACATTATGCTTCATCTTAATTTCACACAGGTCATCTAGAATCTAGATGACCAGACTTTCACCACTTTTGCTCTTCCCCCTCTAAAGGATTGGATCCACAGCACCTGATTCTCAGGGTATATCCTAAGTCTCTTAATTACATCCCCGTTTCCCCTCACTCGCGTCTCTCCACGCATCCCACGAGGGATGCATGGAGAGACGCAACCATGCGAGGAGAGCGGAACCGAGGAAATATGTTTGAAGAGACATGAGCTATCCTTTCCTCAGTACCGTCACGTGAAGCGACGTCTGTTTCTGATGACGGCGGGTCAGCTGATCACAGCTGGATCAGCCGTCAGTCGGCTTCAACAGCTGGAGAGACTTTTGATAGTTTGTGTCTGCTCACATGATCACTGTACTTATACTAATAAAGACAGTAATCATCACTGCAGAGTAGGTGTGTTCTTTCTGTAGCCTGTTACCTGTTTAACAAACTGCATTGAGTATTTAAACTGTGTTCTGTTTATAAGCGCAGGACCGTTTCTACAGCAGAATGGGTTTGTCATATTTATTTATTAATTGCTTTGAAATTCTGATTATCACATCATTATTAGTTAACCCAGAATGTGATTATGGTTTCTCTTGAACACTGGAATTAATTTATTAGGCTCAACGTTTTGGGGAAATTAAAATGATACAACTTATCAAACCCGACTCAGGAACGATCAGCCTCACGTGACTGAATGAAATGATGAATGATGTAAAAATGTATTTCATATCTGAGCTCGCGCTCTGACTTTAATTGTATCAATAATACAAGTTATTGAGGGAAATATCAGATCAAGAAAAGACAAATCGTTCTAATAAATGAAGAAAGTTGTTTGTGGTCCTTTTGTTGTTCAGTCTACAATAAACATATTTAAACCAGATGGTGAATCAGAAAACTAATCAAATATAAAACTAGAGTTTAATCTTTGATCTGTCTTCCGTCTGGTATGAAAGTGATGTAGAGAACAATCAGATCAGTCTGATCAGCTGCAGCGTCCAATCACATAACTGATGAGGGGGCGTGTCTTAACTTAAAACACTTCCTGGAAGGCTGATCTCGCGAGTCCTCGCTCAGGGCTCCTCAGAGATCCCTCCTCGCTCCTCAGAGCAGCAATAAGAGCTTTGGGACGGCCGTCAATATGGCAGCGCAGAACAACTTCCGGTTCAAGCGAGGAAATGACAAATAAGAGACTTGGGATGTACCCCCAGTATGAAATGGCTTAATTATCTAGTTGATTTGATGGCTGGTGTTCCTCCCTGCTGTATTACCTTTTGGTGTGGTCATCATCAAGGTACTGCAAGACCCTTTTCTCCAGGTAGGCCTCGATGTCCTCCCCCTCGCTGCAGCTGCCATCTCCAGTAAGCAGATCCAACACCTGGGGGCTCAGCAGAACAGCCTCAAAGTCCCCCTCCATCAAGGACTCCAGCAGGGGGCCCGACTCTAGAAGAACACAGCTTAGAGTTCACATTGAGCATGTGCTTACTCGTCAAGTTCAATTAGACTGACTGACTGACTGCATACATACTGACTGACTGACTGACTGCATACAGACAGACAGACAGACTGACTGCATACAGACAGACAGACAGACTGCATGCATACAGACAGACAGACAGACTGCATGCATACAGACAGACAGACAGACAGACTGCATGCATACAGACAGACAGACAGACTGCATGCATACAGACAGACAGACAGACTGCATGCATACAGACAGACAGACTGCATACAGACAGACAGACTGCATACAGACAGACAGACTGCATACAGACAGACTGCATACAGACAGACTGCATACAGACAGACTGCATACAGACAGACTGCATACAGACAGACTGCATACAGACAGACTGCATACAGACAGACTGCATACAGACAGACTGCATACAGACAGACTGCATACAGACAGACTGCATACAGACAGACTGCATACAGACAGACTGCATACAGACAGACTGCATACATGCAGACTGCATACATGCAGACTGACAGACTGCATACATGCAGACTGCATACATGCAGACTGACAGACTGCATACAGGCAGACTGACAGACTGCATACAGACACTGACAGACTGCATACATGCAGACTGACAGACTGCATACAGGCAGACTGACAGACTGCATACAGACACTGACAGACTGCATACATGCAGACTGACAGACTGCATACAGGCACTGACAGACTGCATACAGGCAGACTGACAGACTGCATACAGGCAGACTGACTGACTGCATACAGACAGACTGACTGACTGCATACAGACAGACTGACTGACTGCATACAGACAGACTGACTGACTGCATACAGACAGACTGACTGACTGCATTGTTGAACACGGTGGAGGTTTTGCGAAATCGTGATGTCTCTACCGGCAAAGCCGTGGTTAGATCAGGCATATGACTCTGAGGCTCTTATAAGATTGCATCTGTTAGACAGACAGGCTTCTGTTGTCCAAAACCCCCTGTTGCACTGACGTGTACGGTTGGGCACACGCACACACACACACACACACCCCCAGGCGTGCTTCTCGGTTCATGAGAAGTGCAAAAGCTGAGCCAGCAAGTTCACACAAAGAACGAAGACTGAGGCGCCACCATGTCGGCCGGAAAGAAAGAGGCCCTTGAACAGGTGCCGGACAGGAGGGCGTTAAGGTCATTAGTTAGGCCTCGGGGTACATATAAATAAACTTACCCTTGACAGTGAAGTCGCTGAAAATGCTGACGGGTTCATATAAAAACAAAAGCAGACCCGGCTTTCTGAGATTACGCTGGAGTAAGGGTTTTTTTGTGTAATCAATCAAGTGATGTTTGAAATTCTGTTTGAAGATATGTTTGATGTGATGTGTAAGAATCCGTTTGAAGTCAGAGATCGGAGCCCCGGACGAGTATAAATAGGGGCAGTTTTGAAACAGCAGAGGAGTTCGGAGTTGGGAGGAGCTGTGCGGAGTGGTGCGGGGTCGTGTGAGGAGTCTCGAACCCCATGCGGGCTTCTGCCTGCACGGAGGTAAAAAACTTTAACTTTTTGCAGATCTCCGGACATTGAGAGTCAGAGTTTTTAAGAATACTTAGAAGATTTTTTGAAGTTGAGTCAGGAGAGAAAGCTCACTCAGTCTATTCCTGCGCTGGGTGAATCATTAACTTTTTCCTCCGTAGGCTACACAGCCAGCCCGTCTGCTGGCTGAGTCAGTGCTTTTAAAGATCATTTGTCTGTAAACTACTCTGAAGGGGTTTTTGAATACTTAAGTGATTTTTCTTACATTTTGATTAACGATTTTTTCTCTGTATTTTGGACCAAGAGACTATACTTTGATTTAAATGCAAATAAATAAATAACGAATTAGTTTCTTCGACCAAATCCTTTTCTTCATATTTTCTTGAGAAGCCAGCCCAGAGAGGGGTTACGCCTCAGCAGATCCCCGTCAGCCCCTGAGGTAAGTTGTGTTTGATCCAGCTCGGAACATTACTGATTGCATTCTTTACCTGCACAAACCACACTGATACTTATTCAAATTAGTTTCGCTCTAGTTTAAGAGAAGTCACCCGGGAGAGACCGGCTTGCGTTTGAAAGAGCTTTATATCCGTTTGGGCCCTCAAGCAGGATCTTATCAATTACGAAAGGATTAAGAAAAATCTAAACAAAAATTAAATAGAAGAGACGAGTACATACTGGACTCTTATAAAACCAAATGATAGTCAGAGCGACCGACTACACTGTCCATATGAGTTACTGCGGATCGAGTCAGATAAGACAGTAAGCCAGCCTTCGACTGGCTGGTGGTCAGCAATTAAAGGAATATTGGGTACAATATTAGAACCCGGTAAAGATCAATCTTAGAGTAAAGCAGTGTGCGAGGCAAAACAGGGAGAAGAATTCTGGAACCCTTTTTCCCCAATATCTCCCGCACGGTCAGGTGTGAAAATCATATAGGGAACGGATTAAAACGTATCCCCTCCTTCTTGCCACCTCTTACGGCACCAGGGGTTCATACAGAGAGAGGCCAGCTCCGCCGGGCAAGAGTCACGTGGAGTCTGGGTCCCTCTGGTGTATCGCAAGGGATGATACACCGCCGGCAGAAACTTCTGCCTTCTGGGCATCAATGTTGGTACGAAGATAACTCTGCTCAATCTTTTGTGTGTTTCACATGAAAGGCCTCCTATTTGCTTATTACTAATTATTTCCAGATGAATTGAAAACATTTACATAAGGAATCTAGTTTTAATAACCCAAATAGAAATAATAAAAAAAATAGAAAAAATAAATTAATTAGTTTTTCAATTTTTTTTATTATCGAATTAAAAATCGTGAGGGGTCACCCCCCAAATTCACGTAACAGCATACAGACTGACTGACTGCCTGCATACAGGCTGACTGACTGCCTGCATACAGGCAGACTGACTGCCTGCATACAGGCAGACTGACTGCCTGCATACAGGCAGACTGACTGCCTGCATACAGGCAGACTGACTGCCTGCATACAGGCAGACTGACTGCCTGCATACAGGCAGACTGACTGCCTGCATACAGGCAGACTGACTGCCTGCATACAGGCAGACTGACTGCCTGCATACAGGCAGACTGACTGCCTGCATACATGCAGACTGACTGCATGCATACATGCAGACTGACTGCATGCATACATGCAGACTGACTGACTGCATACATGCAGACTGACTGACTGACTGCATACATGCAGACTGACTGCATGCATAATTGCATGCAGACTGACTGACTGCATGCATAATTGCATGCAGACTGACTGACTGCATGCATAATTGCATGCAGACTGACTGACTGCATGCATAATTGCATGCAGACTGACTGACTGCATGCATAATTGCATGCAGACTGACTGACTGCATGCATAATTGCATGCAGACTGACTGCATGCATGCAGACTGACTGCATGCATGCAGACTGACTGCATGCATGCAGACTGACTGCATGCATGCAGACTGACTGCATGCATGCAGACTGACTGCATGCATGCAGACTGACTGCATGCATGCTGACTGCATGCATGCATACTGACTGCATGCATGCATACTGACTGCATGCATGCATGCATACTGACTGCATACATGCATACTGACTGCATACATGCATACTGACTGCATACATGCATACTGACTGCATACATGCATACTGACTGCATACATGCATACTGACTGCATACATGCATACTGACTGCATACATGCATACTGACTGCATACATGCATGCATGCATACTGACTGCATACATACATACTGACTGCATACATACTGACTGACTGCATACACGCATGTCTCAGCTGTATGACTGTATATAAAAAATTCATATCGTACGGGAAATTAAAACCAGTATACCGGTATACCGCCCAGCCCTAACTCTTGGTATTATGTTTTAATACTAAATGCTCCGAATGGAACAAGTGTATCTAGAGCAGGGATTCCCAAAGTGTGGTATGCGCACCCCTGGGGGTGCACAAGCTGCCTCTAGGGGGTGCGCGAGCTGCCTCTAGGGGGTGCGCGAGAGGAAAAATGTAATGGTGGTCTCATGGTGCAGTCCTGTCTCCTAAAAATTACGTTCCCCCAAAACTAAAATGCATTCTCAATTATGTTTGACCACAAACGTATTTACTCCCCGATTACGTTAGTATTTGACGTATTACTAATACGTTTCTCATCAACATATCTTTGCCATACTCTAGTCTTTATTATTTTTCTGTGATCTGCCTCGCCTCTACCCCGCCACCCACCAGTTGTTGCCCCGTGGCTTGTTCCGAGGGCTGACAGACCTGACGATCGGGTGCCTCACGGCGGGGGCGGCTGGAGACCTCGCGTCCCGGCGCCAACGGGTGAGCGCCCGCCACTCGGAACCATAAAACCAAGTCCCGGATTTCACCCGGGGGACATTCTGGAGGTATTGTGGCCGGGTGATGTGCCTCGTTGCTGGGGAGGTATGAGCCGAGAGTGGCGGGGTGTTATGGAGGTATATATTACAACTCGGTGTTGTTCCCGTGCGTGGATGAGCGCATTTCTGCCGGAGACAGGCGGCGTGTTGTGGTAGTATTCTGACCGCGTAACAGGGAGGAGAGGTGGTGGTGGAGAGGGGAAAAAATGTTAAAGAGATGGTGGAATGTATGATTGGAGAGAGAGACGCAAACAAGTTGGATGTGATCCCGCGTCCAACAACAGTGTCGCGCCGCATCGATGCTTTGTCCGAAGACATCCTGGCTACATTAGTCGGTCGCGTGAAGATCGCGTGAACCCGGTCGGGATGTAGAAGGGGTGCGTGGCCTAAAAAGTTTGGGAACCGCTGATCTAGAGCAAGACATACAATGGGTTAATTTCAAGACTCATTGTTTAGCTGCACTTTTCCACCAGGTCAATTTAGCTCACCAACCTGTCTGCATTGCTCGTATTTCAACATGTCTACTGAGAAGAGAGACATTGACGATACAGATTGCGTTTAATCAAGAGCATTTAGAAAACTGCTGCGTCAATACATTCTGTGTAATTTCCTTTGCAGCTTCTCAACAGAAAGCGACTGCAATGGTGAGGAAAGAAAGCGTCGCGCTCCGCCTCAGCAAACTTCACAATTCATCTCCCCACATTTGTCCAATATTGTTTTGCAGTGATTTTTAATCCAACGCCATATTCTCATTAATTCAGTGAGCATACTGAACAGTTCCCCAAAGAGAAGAGCGTGAGGCTAGTTAACTCTCCCACACCACCACACACTACGTTGTGTGTTGAGGAGGGCCAGCCGAAGAGGCTGATGGTGAAAGATATTGATTTATCAAAAGGACAGAGTGCGGCTGCTGGGCCGCTGCTTCTCGACGAGAAATAATTGTGATGTGCTCGGTTCAACATCTCCCAGCCTTTCATTCGCTTTTTATTTGGGGAGGGAGATGGGCTTGGCCCATTAGCATTGATTGCTTTGTTTTCCCCCAGTGGAGAGAACAGAGAGCGAGAAGAGGTAAGTAGCTGGTGTTCTGAGCTGCATGATGAGGCCCGGCTAACTTAACAGTCCAAATGCCTCCATGACAGACCTTACACATGCACACAAAATAAGACGAGTACTGACAAAACAAACACTGTCAGCTTCAACCATCCTCCATGATTGTCTCTGCAAAAGAACAAGTCTTTAAATCCAAGAGAACGTTCAGCCAATCTCCAGACAACTCGGCATGCCTCGAATGCTAAATCTAATATGCAATCTCGTTTGCTGCTGAGGGAATTCAAACAGTTTCCGGCTGACTGGCGCAGCTTCGTGAACAGCATTTACACTTTTTACAAACACCATCTCTGACCCCAAAATCTACTGTGCTAGCTTTCTATGCAGTGGCCATTGGTTGTTTTGTTAAATCAAGGAAACACTTCTCTACAACTTCCCTCTTGTTGACTTTCAATACATCAAATTAGTTGGAGGCTCCTGTGCCATAGAGAACAGAGGTGGTGTTGAATTACAGGTAACAGATTACATCAGCTGCTGTTTTGTTGAAATTAAACAGGCAAAAGCTAAATGACACTTTTTAGTTTGAATGCCTTGGTTATCATGAAATAATATATACTATATAATAGTTTGATATTATTAAAGCTGTAATAATTTCTAGTATGACATATGACGACGGTCTGGACACAGAGTCAACAAACGTGACAGCTACAGTGGCTTGGAATGGCAAGGGGCACTGAATTTGATGAATTTACTGTTTATCGGGCCACAAATTACAACTTGTGAGAATACTTTGCAAACTGAAAAAATAAAAACAGTGGACTCTGGAGAGAGGTGAGGAATTGACCTTGCAAGATTAGGCCTGAATTAAAACAGTAGATGGTGTTTTGAGCCATTTTCAACCATAAAATACAGATTACTATACATTTGATAAAAATGTCAACAATAACACCAGCAATGATGCGTTTCATCAAAGTACAGTTATCTCCTTTATTCCTGCTTTTTAAAAAAAATACATTTAAGTGTGCAGTTACTTTAAATAAACAACCAAAACAGTGACGCTAAGATGGTGGACCAAAATGTTGCTTAATTGCGTGCTTGGTCAAGTTGATTGAAATAAACCCACCCAATCGGTGAAACTTAAATTTAGAGCCAAGTGGGGTAAAACATGCAGACGCAGGAAAAACAATACCAAAGTTAAATGCAATAGAAGAAATCTCAGAGGACGACGCAGCATGGAAAACTCTTGACCACACAGGGGCAGTGCTAGCTGGACCAGCTAACAATAGCAGAGACATAAGCCATCTCAAGAGCTCCGACACAAGTTAACAATAATCAAAGATGAATTTGTGACTTCAATAAAACAAGAAATCGCTACTCTCAAGACAAAACATTGACCACAAACTCCTGCAGAGTAAAAGAGTTACAGGAGCAAAAGTCAAGCAGAACTGAAGCTTAGGTTGGCAAACGACTTGCAAGTGAAGATAATGAGCCAGACGCTAAATTAAATAACTGAACTTTAAGCCAGGTCACAGAGAAACTATACAATTTTCAGGGATCCAAAACGAGGTAGGACACAATGGACGGAAAAGTTAAGCGCGCCTTTGAGTTGATAATTCTGTTGTTTCGGTCATAGCCGTTTAAGATGTTTTTAATTTATTAGTTAGTTTATGTTTTTTCATGCTGAATGTCTTTTTTCCAAGAAAATGAGCCCATTTCTGGTAAATGAGATTTAAAGTGACACTTTGCATGATTCTTTGTGAAGAAACCTCTACAAATCTGTCAATTAACTTCACTAATCTATCAGTCAAAGAATTTCTTTGGTTGAGCACAGACACACCAAAAGGAGATCCTAAAGTGAATAATTTGCCAGAAGAGGAAACATGGCTCCAAGACAAACGGGTTACACTTCAGTGAAAGAGATGCTGGAAAAACTGAAAAAGGAGAAATTGTGTATATTTAAGCTACTCAGTAAAGAGTAAAATCAACTTTAACATGGATCCATTCCTACACATTGGATTAATGGGACGGTGAAATTAAGACCTTGACCCACTATTGGATTATTTTAATACTTTGTTAATGAACCAGTTACTCTGATAAACGTAGGGCTGTGCAAAAACTATTGATATAGCTTACTATTGTGATATGTTCTTCTTAGAAGCAAAATGGAGATTTGCTTTCTGGTTGGTTTTTTTTCCACGAGAATAGTTTTCTTGTCAGAGAGGAAAAGCCTCTAAAACAGCTTGCAGATGATCACAGGACCACTAAACTCTTGATTAAACCCACACTAATGAAATGCATTCAAGTCATCAAGGCTGTGTGTACCACCCCACCTATTCAGAGGGCGCCACAACGGTGACCATATGCAGTGTTCAGTTGAAAACTTCCTTGTGCTCATTATAGAAATTGCCTGTCTGAGATATTCCTCATCGTTGGTCTTGGATCTGTATTGCCGCTCAGCACTGTACACTTTTGCAGATTCTATTTACCGTTGCCTTATGAACTGCAGCTCATTGCTGGAATGTTTATGAATTATGTACTAATTTGAGGGCCTCTTGTTTTATGTAATTGCTGCATTGGCAGACCTGAAGAGAAGCTGAAATGTCATTAAGCATGTGGCCATACCTCAGGCTTTCATTTCCCCCTCATGAAGCCAGAGCCCTCCCTTCTGACCGTGCTGTTATGGCAGCCCCTCACTTTATTAGATGAAAGTCTCCACACCTCCATTACAACACCAGGCACACTGCTGTTGCATATTAAAGCAAAGAATACAGTTAAAGGTCGAGTCTGATTCTGGAAAAATACTTAAATTAACTCAAAAGCCCAAAAAACACCCAATCCTCAGTGCTCTTTCAGAAGCCCCCTCAGCTCCCAAATTCATGGATGTGCATTGCCATGGCAACTACAGTAGTCAATCTACTACTGAGCAATTTGGTAGAATCCGGAGGGTCCACTGCCTGTGGGTAAGTAGAATTATGAATTCTTAAATATAAGGGTTTTGGGAATGCATAATTAAGATAAACATAAAGTGTTGTAGGATTAGTAGCTAATAAGACATGAAGCTTTTGCCAAAGTTGCAGAAGTTTAACTTTTATACTGAAGGATTATCATAGAGGGATTAAACAATGACTGACAGTCATTTGAATGTGTTAGAAAGCTCAGGGACAGAAAGCCAGACAGACAGAATACACTCCTGAAAGTAAGCCAATAGGAATCGGGATAAACGAAAGAGGAGGTGTTTCGAACGGATGTGGGTGGTTTAATTTAAAGTCTTTTTCTCTCTCTCGCGTGATGGCTCTCAAGAGGAGCTAATAGCTGTAGTAGTATTAGTACTGATTATTAGTACTGGTAGTAGCAGGAATAGCAGTATTAGCAGTTGTGGTATAAGTAATAATAGTAGTGGTAGTAATAGCAGTAGTGGTAGTAATAATATTTATGGTAGCAGTAATAGCAGTAGCAGTAGTAGTAATAGTAGCAACAGCAAAAGTTGTAGTAGTAGTGGTAATACTAGAAATATTAGCAGTAGTAGTAGTTGTCGCAGTATTAGTAAGAGCATTCATTATTTCAACAAAAAAGCCTAATTTTGAGCAAAATGTTTAAATACAGTTCATCCATGAGGCTTTTATTTTGAAAGGGTGGGACTGGGTGGGGGAGGGAGGGGGAGAGGCGACATAATCATCATGTTTGACACATAAACAGAGGTTATTAAATGACAGGCTTCATCACAAGCAGTTCAGTTAGAATTCACTCTCTGGGGCTTTTATTTTGAAATGGGGTGTGGGGGAGAAGGGGAGAGGAGACAGAATCAAAAACCGATAAACAAAAACCGGTTATTAAATGACAGGCTCATCACAAGCATTTCAGTTAGGATTCATTCTGTGGGGCTTTTATTTTAAAATGGCATGTGTGTGTGTGGGAGGGGGGGGGGTGGAGGAGGGGGGAAAGACCTCTAAAGATCCCTAAGACCTGAATAATGCTGCGTTCACACCGGTCGCGTTGATTTTTTGACGCACTGCAAAAAAGCGTCCAACGCACTGCACAATTGCGTCCAACGCGCCGCCGGTCGTGTTCACACCAAACGCCGCAAAATCTTGTAGCGCCGGAGAGGGGGCGTGGTTTATCGTCCTGGAAGCCGTTCACCTGGCAGCCATTTCTTTCCGCTGTCAACCGTGAAAGGAATAAGGACAATTTCTGCTTTGTACGTGTTGTGGAAGTCCCTCAAACATCGGAATGCCAAACGCCGTCATGTCTGGTTCATAATATTGTTCAGAGGAGCTCCGTGGATTGTATCGAGCTGTATTCACTGTGTCTAGCAAGCCACCGGTCGCTGTTTACGACAGCTGTAGGAACACAAAATAAACTGATTTGGCTGTGATTCAACGGCAATAAACCGACAAAAAGGGACTCCGAAATAACTACGTAATGATGCCGCCGATTTGTAGGTTACTGGTCTTCTCAATGGAGCTCTGATGGATCGGTGCTATGCTAACATCGTAGCAGCTCCACCAGCACTCAATAACGTCACGTATACGTAAATACGGCAGCGTCTATTCATTGTTTGTACCGTATGGTTTACACACACACATGTATACACATAGTTTGGTCCGGTCTCTGTTGATATGAGGTATCATAGAGCTCTGGGTGAACACAGACGGCTACAGGATTTATTTCCTGATTCAACAACGGCAGGAAGCCAGTGATGACAGGGGGAGCAACTCAACGCTGATAGGCTATCGCGCCACAGCGTCACGCTATTATGTCGCTGAAGTTGAAAAATTTCAACTCGCGGGTTGGCGATTTTGCGCCGTCCAACGCGTCCACCGCACTGCAATAACGCGTCCAACGCGCCATCGCAAAATCGCGGCGCGCCAGTCTCATCGCGTCTGTGCATAGACTTTGTATGTAATCTCGACGCGCGTCAAAAAATCAACGCGACCGGTGTGAACGCAGCATAACTGTATGAGAGATGCCGAGAGAGAGAGAGAGAGGAGTGTATGTGCGCGTGTGTCTGTGAGTCTGTGTGTTTATCAACATCACTAATTGGCTCAATCGCAAACACCTGTGTGCCTGAAGCCATTTCATGGAGATAAAACAGGAAACACCTCTCAAACAAATCATCAAAACTCCCATAACCGTAGCTCCTATTGCTCCGATATTAATAATTGAGGGGAAGAATGAGTTGAAGAACAGATTCTGTAAAAATTGTGTCTGTAGTGTAAAAAATGTGGCTTAACTGGCGATCTAGAAATGGGGTACCGTGTTCTGTGGAAGATGTTTTTGAAGCAAAATTTAACATTGGTCTCTATGGAGCAGAAAGTTGGTTTTCCTCTCAATTAACGGCTTCCGTGTCAAATGTGGAAATCTGTGGGATTCCACAGTAATTTTTCTACGACAAGGACAATATTAGCTACTTCTACATCCAGAAATTATGCATGAAGAGTGAAGATTGTGGATACAGTGGCAAAATACAAATGTTTTTTTCACAAGAATCTCAAGCTGCTCTTCACTCTAGCGGTGACATCACGCACTCTAAGCTGCGCAATACACACCCATTATAAAGTCATAAAAATCATAAAAATCATAAAAGTTAAATTGCTGCAGTTCAAAAAGTGTAAAAGATATCAAAAAGCTGAATCATGTTGGCAATAGTTGAGGGTTTTCTCAACATTTGAAAGTTTAAATGGTGTCTGTAGCTGAAAGTATGAGGAGGTTGAAGGATTTGAAAGTTGAAGAAGTTTAAGAGGATTTGTAAATATTCTCCATAGAGATCCCATTCAAAAAAAAGTTGCTAAAAGCTTAATAATTCAAAAAGTTTAAAGGTTAGAAATAGAAAAAGTCATAGCAGACATGAGCTGAAGGTGCTGAACATTTTGATAGTTGAACGGTTTCTGTAGCTCAAAAAATGAAGAAGAAGAAGCGTTGCGACGAAACGGGGGACGGAAGAAATAGTGGAATAAAGAAACAGGATAACAATAGTTGGAATGCTTAACAGCATTCCAACAATAATACGTGTGGTCTGGCCTCCTCCACGTTGGGGTGAGTTTCATCCCCAACAGTAGTACACAAACAGTATCCTAAACACAATGGAGTAGACTTTATAACCCATTATAACGAAACCCTAATAGTCTGAAAACTGTCCCACTGGACTGAAAGTGCATTTGTCCAATGGCCGGAAATCCTAAAGACAAACACCCATTGTTCCAAAAATACACATTCTCTCTGCAACAAACAGAAGCACGTGGTTAATTACCATGCAGACGCCATGACCCTTCTCTGCCGCCGATTGGCTTCATACTAGAGACGTGGGGGTGGCCGTTATATCTGCAGGCATCGCGGATAATCTGCAGTTCGGATCGTAAATGTTAACAGTCTGATTAATAGCGGATGGGGGGGATAAAATAATACATCATTAAAGAGGAAACAATAAATTACATGATCTAATATGCTCTGCATATTTACACATGAGGGACAGCAGCGTAACGTCACTGATCACACCAAAAGCTAAAAGTTAAGTGTTATCATATTCTATTAGATATAATGAGTATCGCTTAAACCTGCATATATACAGACAACGTCAATTAGACTCATTTAAACCCAAATCATAAATATTATCATATCTAAGGCATATCATGTATGGCTTGCTATGACGTCATCCTGATTTCACCACTTAATCCTCTGCACAGGAAAACACCAAGGCTGGGAACTGGCCAATAAATATGTTTTTATATTTAAGAGTTTTCTCATCTCGGTTATTTCTCACAGGGAGGTTAAAGAGACTGTTTTTGACAACATAAGTTCTCTCTCCTCTGTCAAGTTCATAACTACAGTCAGTTTTGCTGCTTAAAAGACTCACAATATTTGCTGCATGTTTGGAAATGTTCACAATTCTGAAACCAGCCTCTTTAATCATTGAAGTAAATTGTTAAACATAATGCTCATCCATCCCTACAATACTTACATCAAAGGGCAATATAGCCAACAGGGATTGGTAGATGGGGAGTGAAATGTGCATGTCTCTAAACCCGGCAACATGTACCAGCCAGTCAGATCCGGAGAAGGGCGGGTCATGCCTTCTGCATAACAATTAGCCATGTGCTCCAGTTTGTTGCAGTGGTCTTGGAGAGTTCAGGGTTAGTGCAGACTTCACCCTTCGTCTCCCTACCACTGCCTTTAGCGCACATTTTTAAGAAACTAGAGCCATCTGAAAGTAGCACAAGTGTCACTTTGAGTTTCCGTCAGAGCAATGAAAGGGTCAATAACGTATGCAATAGTTTTATCACATTCTGCTTTTGCGTCTAAAAAGCATAAGGAGGTTGGCTCCGGTTTGTTTTTTCCTTGTACCGTTGATGGGCACATCTGCGTGATGCCGTTGATCGTGCTTTACGCATGTTGGATGTGTTCCATTTACATAACCAACAGTGATGGAACAGCGTAGACACAGCATCCTTGTCTTATGTCTTATTTTTAGTATGCGTGTTTCACTATGTTTACGGTACATTTTTTATTTCCTGAATTTGTTTACCCATAGAACCATTTCATGTTCATTTTGCTCAGACTGCACAAACGGTACAATACTGTAATAAATGCAAATGCAGATCCCACTTGTGATTGCATAAAAAGGTTTGTATTTTTACTCAGATTTTCTGTGGCGTGTTCTTTATACTGTGACAGTTTCCCTGAACTTAGAATGAAAACAATGGCAATATATTCCCTTGCTTACAGTATCTTAATATATTTAATCGCAATCCCTGTATAAAGATACGCATCGTATCGGCAGATTCTTGCCAACAGCCTAACTTCAAACATGCAGCTGACGTACCGCACTAAAATCAGTTGCACAGAGTAGTTAGCTCACTCCAACTGGACAGCCACAATAACGAGCTACCCCTCTCACCTACCTCCATGTAGAGCCGAAGAATTTGACCTCTCATTAAACTGCGTTTGTGAACAGATCAGCCAAACCACCTCTGAAGGTGGTCAGGGACACATTGGTACCAAATTTAACACAAGTGAAGTTGCGCTTTCGATGTGCAAGCACATGTAAATTGTTGTACAAGCAGTAGCCTTGCTGTTCACATCGGCTGCAAATTTCTCCACGCCGACCAACAAGCGATTCTGACCCTCTGCTCTTTACTATACAGCTGAAGTGTCTGTACTGACAAATAGGTTTGTAATTGAAAAACCTCAATTACAAACCGCAGTGACAAAGACATTTCTAATATAGTGGATGGATTTAGAAATTGGTTCTTGTGTGAGGAAGGATTGAAACATCAGGGAGAGACGCGAGTTAAGTCAAACACATAAGATGCTTATTTTATCATTATATGATATATATCATTTTATTGTTAATACTAGATTATCAGTGTGTTTTCTTGCCAGATTTGCACGCGGCACACAGAAAATACACCAAATGTCAAAACTATTGCTGAAGAATGCCAACGGTCCTGTGTGAACAGCCCAATCGGTTTACATGGGCGCCTTCTCCAGTGAGAAAACTGTGTTAGACCCGCAGAGCAAAATGGTGTTTGAAAACTCTGTGTCATGTTTAATGAGCCTACTTTAGTCATCAATGTGTTGTTCAAACTAAATTCCATTTTTCTCATATTTATTATCTTTCCATCTGGCCATTTCAGCACACAAAATACCATTTAATTTGTATTTAATTGGAGGTTTTACAGAATGACACCTGACAGAACTCATCTAGTTATAGTTAGAAACTGATTGGCCCTTCTCCAATTCAAAGAGGTGCTGTTGTTCAATGGTTTTGCTGTCAAACTGGACAGTTCGGCCATAACCTTTAACTCCATCTGACCACTGACTGATTGCTCCAGTTCAACTAAATGCACATTTACTGCCCGGTTAGACAATAGAAACACGTGGTCCCGTTACAGCCACTGGGTCCTGCTTGAGAAGAGACGGTCTGACAGCGCACCCTTTTAACTCAAGTGACCCAAAAGACAAACTGGCTGTGAAAACATGTCACACTTGAGACAGAGAGGGCACTAGTTTGACGGCGCATTGTAGAATATAGTGAGGACTACCGCTGTAGTCATGTTTCTGCCAGCCACGCCGAAGCTCCGGCTCACTACCCCGGCTCCAGCTCCGCTAGATAATGTTGACTGAGGTGAGCGCGACGCGGCCTGGCAGCAGGTGGAGGGAAAGAAGACGTCACGCCAGACTCCGGCCTCGTGCCTCGTTTGTCGGCTCAGTCATGCAAAACGCCGTAACAGGATTGTCCATGCAGCTAGCTAGCTCACAGGCTAAACATCTGTTAGCAAAAGCGCAATCTGAATTTCCCTCTAAACTCCACCTCGGTGTTGAGAAGATTGAGAAAATGGGGCGAACTAAAGTTAAGGTTAGCTAATGTGAATTAAACAAGTTGACATTTTATTTAAATTACCATAAACCCACGAAGGGTGTGTATGACGAATGGAAACGACAATCACATTTAAAATCGCTATCAAGTATTAACTTACTTCATGAGTCATGACATATCCACCGTTGCCAACGAGTAAGGCACATTGATATTAACACAAAAATGAATGGGGTCTGGCACACACGAGATATCGGCGCGTATCGTTGCTGATAGCAGTTATGAAATTCACATGAATTTATTCCAACTGTAGCTGCGGCCACAGCTTTCGGTTCCATGACATTAAAACACTTAGATTACCAGAAACAGCTAAACCAGTGTCGTGTACACGTATCACCTCTTTACCGCTGCGATTAACGTTAAATGTCACTTTGCTTAAGTGACTGCAACTTGCCAGTATAGCCATTTTAAAGCACCCATCAGATAATAGGATATGCTCTTGATGGTGTGGTCAAATAATAAAAGGCAGCCTCGTGTCTCACCTGCAGTATTGAAAACATTCTGCTTCCATTCCGTTGCCTCGCTGGGTGTTAAAAAGCCTCGGAGGACGGGGATCTCTACGTCCAGCTGCATTGCTAGCGCCTCTGCTTCCCGCTAAAGTGAAGTGAAAGCGGCTACCTTCGGTCTGGACGGTCCTAGATCAAAGCCGGCGATTAATCGTTTTGCTAATGAGCCAAGTAGGTGTTTCTCAGTCAGAGATACAATGTTTATTTCCACCCATGTGGCGCAAGTGGCATCAGTGAGCAGCCATGACAGATACGCATTGCATTGTGGGAGAATTCATCAAACGAGGATTGCGCAGGCTGTGCTGGGTTTTTTCAAAGTTCAGGAAGATCTTGATGTAGATGGGGACGTAATCATGTTAACTGCACTTACTGTTGGCTCTATGTAATGGCATATAATCGCATTTAACAGTTTAGTGGCCATTATGGCCGAGAACAGATCAATGCAGTTTTTCGGTGTTACTGTACTGATGGTGTTACATCCTGTTTTATTTTGGTGTTTCCTGTTGAGCCCCAGGTTGATCGCTTGATTGGCGGCCTGTGCTGACCAGGGCTGTGTCTGCGGGCCCTTTTGTACTGCTCCCTCTCTCCACCCTGCTGCAGGAGCATCTTGGTATTTGTTTTTTATTTATTAATGCGTTTATTTAAATAAATGTACATTCAGTAAAACTTTCCTTTTATTGTGTCCATTATTAAGTTCTGTGTAAAGCCAGTGTAACATAATAGTGGGTGCTCGTCCGGGATACTAAACCTAGTTAGTGAGGACATTCCCATGTGACTCTGTGAACACATGTCAGCTGGAACATAATTCCTATTATATTAGAGATTATATGTTCGTATTTCTGAGTGAACAAATTCTGATCAGCTGTTCTGGAGTTTTCCATCTCAGGGTTAGTCAACTCAGAGTGCAGGGTTAAGTTCAGTGTTTGTTAAACCTGCTTTCAGAAATGGGGCCCAGGCTTCCAGAGGCTTATTACAGTAGACATAAAAGATCATACATTAAGAATTCTTCAAAAATTATAATCCTTGAGATTGTCATGAAATGAAACCCTGTTTTTGATATTATGTAAATGGTTGGCATTTGCCTGGTTCCAGACCTTTGAATGCAACAACCAGTTTGAGTCGATTGATTCCCCGCATGGAAATTGATTAGAGTGGAGCCAATGTCAGACTGAGGATGAAAACAGAGTGTAACAAGTTGACATTTCTGTTTGATACCAGGCAAGGTCTGCGTTTTTCCATGATATAAGATCCTGGGTCATGCTTTCAGTCTGACGAACAATTTGGCCCAAGGCAAGATGTTTCAATAACTTCTGCTGATTTCCCTAAAGGTTGGTATATTTGTGCATCCCAGAAGATACTGACTTTGATTACAAAGGGCCTCATGCAAGAACCTTCCTTACAAAGATAAACCTTAAGTGGTTTGTGTGACTGATTTCGGAGAACTTGCTGCACTCGTAAATCTTCATGTCGTACTTTGAATTTTATCTTAAGTGGGAACACAAATTACGAGTGGTCCGCACCTGTCCTCGGAGTCATGTAAAATGAGTCTGCTGTTATCCAAGTTTTTCACTCATGGATTGTATATTTCATTACAATCTTGTGTTAGAAAATCCTATAAAAATGAAACTTCATAATTATGTTGATTTTATCCTGTTTGACTCTGCACTTTGAATAATAATATAATTCAAAATTGCCTATTGATTGCTATTTCATAACACTACATCAATATGAACACTTCAAAACTTAAATTATGCACTAACTGAAGGTTAAATTTGTCTCTGTATATAAAAAGGTCAATGAGAAGTGTGAACTGACTTACTTCTTACATTACAGTCATTCAGCAGACACTTTTATCCAAAGCGACTTACAATTCAGATTCTATCACACCGTAGGCAGAGCTACCAGAGCAATTTGGGGTTAAATATCTTGCTCAATATCATTGGAGCATTCATGATGCAAATTTAGAGTTCTGATGAACATGCGCTAATGTCCACACAGGTGACATTGATGTTTACGCAGGTCATTTCCAGAGTTATCTAGTCAGGAGCGTTTGCTGAATCTGACATGGCTCACTTGTACAAGTCCACCATGCAGAAAAAAGCACGAGAAACTTCAACTACAAATACGAAAATGTTCTTGCATGAACCCAATGTTCTGGCTGTCTCCATGTGGAGGCAATAAACATGCTCTGAATTCTGTATTGAGCACCTTTAACCTTGTTAGGACTTCTCTTCTACTATGTAAAACATCTCTAACATTTAATGAACTTCCATTCCTCTTCAAAAACCACCCATGGATGAATTGTTGAGCTTGAGGAGCCTCACCAAGGATGTGTCATCTGCATACTTAAAACAGGTATGAGTGGAGACTGAAGGTCGACATGTTAGGAGGTGTTCATTTTGGACCTAAAAGAACAAGAACAACAGGCAACAGTTCAATGAGTTTTTTTTAATCTTTTTTTTTTATTCTTGGTGAGATGGAGTAGGCGGAGCCAAGCAGTTGCAGTGAGGGCGATGCTGTGGGCTGGCGGGGCTGGCAGGCTTGGATCACAGAAAGATATTGAACCTGAGATATGGGCAGACACTGGGTTAGACAAGAGTTTTAGCAAACACGAGAACATGCTGAACAAGAGCTCTTAGATTGGCTGTAGCATCCCACGTTGGCAAACTGAACAACCTGGCAAAGACTGGAGCGTAGAGCCGGGATACTTACACTGCAGAAGCTAGATCAGTGGATGGATTGAAGACGTGCAGGTTGATTGGCTGCAGGATTGGAATAGAGAGCCACGCAGCACACTGACAGAGAGATAACTAACAAGAAACACAAGGGAGGGGAAACTGCAGAAACACAAGGAGGCACAGCTGGGACCATGACATGAAAATCATTTTGTATACAGTGTACTGTGTACAAAATGGGAGACAAAAAACAGCCCTGTATTTAAATGTAGGAAAGGAGATAGCTGTGTTGAATCAAACCTGCTGGGTACTATTCAGGAGAAAAGGATTCATCCATAGAATGAGCCTTGAATTAACCCCAAGATCCATCAGTTTCCCTACCAGCAGGTGCACCAAGGATCCTAAACTGCTGGGACCACAGTGAGGACATGTCTTCATACTATCTTCTCAAAACTCATAGGTACTGAGGTTACGGCAACTGGCTGCAGGTAATTAATCTCTCTGCCAGTGTACATGTCAAGAACAGTTTCTTAACCTCATCCAGGGTAATCCTAATGTCACTAACTGGTAAACTCCGCCTGCTGTGGCGCATTATCAGCAGTGTCAAATCTACAATAAAAACAGTTCGAGTCATTGGCAAAGACAGAGTCACCAGCAACATTCATGTTGTGCGTTTTAGGCTGAGGACCTGTGATCATTTGTCATCCCCGTTACACCCGTTAACCAAGTTGCTACGCGTGTACTTCACAGCAGCCCAATCAACCCATCCTAAATGCTTCGGATGGGTTAAACGGAGAGATTGAGCCATGCATACGAACATTTTTGAGACATGGGGACATTAGCGCCGCAGATGGTGAGGTGATGAATTGAAGCCGGATTGTAATTAAATGTCTGAGGCATCATTACAGGTATAATGATGCCTCTCACATTTAATATCACTTCATATCACACGTTACTTTGCACTTATAAATTCTATTTATCATTGACAGTCAAACCAGCAGTCTCATTTTTGCTTGTACTAGTGAGCCATAACTATAAGCACATTTCAATTGTTAAAGATTGTCAAGAAGAGTTGAGCCCACAGAGCTGCCTCTGTAACATGCTTGCACATTCAAGGGAAAGTCAGGATATAAAAGCACAAAGTATATACTCAGAATAAAGTGTAATTAAGAGATAAAGTGTATGATCATTATATAACAAAATGTTTAATCAATATGTAACGAATGTTTAATGCATAGAGTGATTTAACAAATGTAAAAACTGATTTACAAATGTTCCGTGTGACCGGAGCCGAGATGTAGGAAAAGTGTTTTGTCGGGATGAGTTAGCAAAAAGAGTGAAGATAGGAACAGATGTTATTGGGTGTGGTTAGGAAAAGACTGTTGCAAGAGATGAGTCATAGAGGCATAATATAGGATAAGCCTGGACTTGCCTGGACATGTCCAGGACAAAACGCCCACTCAAGTGGGTGGGGAGATGAGATCATGTGTTGGACAGGAGGGGGCAGAACACCAGCCCAAATGATGGATAAAAGGAGACGTTTGCAGGCAGAAAACTGGGATTTCTACATGGGCGCCGTCCAAGTGCGCCGAGGAGGAGATACGGACGATCGTAACTGATGTATTGAGGACTTCGTCTCTGTTCACGGAAAGAAGACCGCTGTTCGTGGACAATAAGATTTAAAGACGGAGGTTTTCCTCTCCCCACTGCTCGACTCTTAACATCTGGACAACGGAGAAGACGCGGCAGCCCTAGAAAGACTTTGTACTGAGTTTTGAGGACTGTTGAGCGGACTCCCCTGTGTTAAGAATGAAGATCGAGTTAACAGACTGAGATCGAGGCGTTTAGCTCAATTCAAGCAATAACATTTATTTGTGACAGAAGTATTATGTCCAGCAGTTAAACGTGCACGGACTCTAGCAAAGGCAAAGAGTGCAAAAGTGAAACCTAAAAGCGCTTATACAGAGTAAGCAGGCGTGTCCATCTGGTTCTCCTTGTGGAGCCATTGGTCAAAATCAAAGCAGAGGCGGATTTGTTTCTAGCATTCAAATAGCCTGATGGAGCACTGGGCAACTTCACCCACAACGGCTCACGTCCGGAACCCGCCTTCTCTGGAACGTCAGTGTGTGTGAAATGTTGGTGTACAGCATATTGTTAACACTTAAGGTGCAGAAAAGGAAAGGGTGCAGTTCTAAACTATTTCGAAGTCTCTGTGTGAATAGATAAAAAGAGCTCTTCTCCTACTCTAAGATGGCAGTTCCTGCCCTAATCTGGTGGTTTAAGCAAGCGTTACTTTCAGGGCCACTGTATCTGTTCCTATCGTACGAACAGGTGACGGAATGCCCCATTCGGCGTTTTTGACCTACTTACAGTGACCTCACAACTCCGCAATATAAGCTTTACAAGTATAGCGCATATTATTTAACAGTGAATGAATATATTTTATTTACAAATCCCCCTTTTCACACCTGCTAGGTGTGAACTTCTTAGACTGGTGTGTCGTCGTCTAACTGGGAGTTAGTCAATGAACGCAATTCTGGTTCTTCTTCCTGGTCCCATGACCCCTCTGGGTCAGGGGCCGGCAGGTCTCCATTCAACAGTGGATAGGCACCATGAGGAGGCGGCTGCCTTTCCTTGGAGAGAGCTGTGGTAATAAGATGGCCTATCAAAGTTCGGAGGCAGGGGATGCAACAACAGCCACAGGTGATGAGAATAGCTAAGAAAACCGCAATGGAAGCCGCTATGGACATGATGAGGGCCTTCCATTTGCCAAACATGGATTCCATCCAATCAGAGAAGGGATTGTCTATGCCTGATGCCGCATGCATTTCTTCCGAGAGGGTGCGCAGACTATTTAAAGCCCGAGTGACCGAACCGTCTGGGGCAGTGTTGTTCGGAATGATGGTACAACACATTTCTCCAAACATTGAGCAGACACCCCCTTTTTCAGCTAACAACATGTCCAAAGCCATTCTATTCTGCATAGCCATAAGAGAGGTTGGCGCGAGTTGTGCGTCTAAGCCTTCAACGGCGTCCCTAGTGAGGTTAACAAGACGCAAGACATTGTAATGGACATAGTTTATGCGGTCCACGTTTTTGTTGGGAGTGATCGGAAAGAAGGCTGCGATTATGGGAATGTTTTCAAAACCTGCGGCGACTTGGTCAGCTAGTTTGTATTCGTTAGGAACGCCTCGTGGGATGCCTATTGAGTCTATATAGGTGGGGCCTCCAGTAAGCTCGAAGGAGCCTGAGGCAACTTCTCTCTTGATGATGTGTCGCCTTCTGCGTTTGGTGAGAGAAACGGCTAGACTGTCCGCTCGTGCTAATCTATGACCTATTAGGGTAAGGAGCATTCCGAGTCTGACCATTGCACAAGTTCCGACGGTTTTGCTAGCTTCTATTCTAGGTACCAAGCGCAGGTCTCCGCAGTAGTAGAATAAACCTGCTCTGGCCCAGGGCCCAATGTCTGAGCCATCGCAGGTCTCATTACACCAATCAGGGGAAATTTTGCCCACATTCAGCTGTGGTCTGACTGCTGTGAAATTAAAACACATGTACCTGTTAGCCTGACCTCTCATGGCGGAAAATTGGCCCAATTTTGTTTCATTTACGATAGGTGGAAATATCGCGGCAAGTGTGGTACAATTTGTGGGCGTAGCTTGTCGTGTGAGACCTATCATACAGGCATAGCCCTGAGGATCAGTTTGCGGGTAGAGAGGGGCTGGTTCGGTGAACATGGCAGGTCGGGCGGAGGCGCAGGCCACGCACCCTGTCATATTTTGTCTGTTAGCATTATCAGTGATCCAATTTAACCAAACATTATCATTGCCATAACCTGTGGACCTTCGCAAGACCTGCAGGGGAGTCATTCCAGTATAATCTTGAGAAAATACTACGCGAGTGTTGGCAGCTGGAGATGCCAATGCTAGGGCAGACTTGGGCTGGGTGTGTTCGTTCTCTACCTGGGGGAATATGTTGATCTGGATACCGACCAAAGGGATCTTTGTGTGCGATGTCGACGCCTAAGATGATCCATGCCCTGGTGTTACCGTAAAGACTTGCTGTGATGTTGTTTATCGAGAGGGTAAGAGGGTTAGTTGTGGCGCTAAAATCTCTCTGTAGGCTAATTTTGCTCCACCACCTATACGCTGGGCTGGTGGTTGTCAAACCATTGGGGACCCATCTTCCGGTGTACTTAGTTACAAGACCCCAATGACTGCACCACCCGCCCGTAACTGGTCGGGGCGTGCCGCTAGTCTCGCAGCTTTTCACTATTGGGGGTGTGCCACAAAGATAAACATTATAGACCTGCCAACCCCTTATATTGCCGTTACAGGTTACAACGTCGCACAGATCAAATGTGTATGCACTGGTGGAACCGGCTGTGTAGTTCAGAACGAGTTTGGATCCACATGCTGTTGTATGGACCAATATTGGGGTGTTACGTCTTGTTCGGCTGTGAGTCATCGGGGATGGACAGGAAAAAGGGGCAGGTGAATTAGAAGTCTGATTCGGGAAAGGGGCGGTAGAATTAGATGGGTGCTGGTGTGTCTGATACATGGTTTGTAGTCCCCACAGCATGAGGGCAGCAAGTATCCCCATACCCACCCCCACCCCCATCATAGTTTTCTTCACCTCGGCGGGGTCTACATGAGGGGCCCCTAGAGAGCGTCTAGACTCTCTGTGCATTTTTCCAAATTAGTGCGAATTTCTCCCAGTGTTCTGGTTGGTACCGGTGCTGGGACACAATGTGTCAGGTGGTGCCAAGGGGCGCCTGATTTGCCCTTGACCGAGTGTGAAGTAACCTCCTTCACCTCGTACGGCCCAGTCCACCTGGGGTCAGTCCACTTGCGCTTGTGAACCTTGACCCTGACCCAATCACCTACTTGTATCTGCTTTCCAGCTGCCGCTGCTTCAGGTACTGCTCGAGTCCTCTCGATCTGTTTGAAGAGAGCTTCAGTAAGAGAAGTTAGGGCACTCATATAGTCAGACATTTCAATCTGCTGTACATCCAGAGGTGGCATATGACCTCCATCTCTGGGTGGACCTGGCATCGGCCGGCCAGTCATGATCTCGTGTGGGGAGAGATGTGTTTCTCCCCCTTTTCCGGACCTCATGGCCATAAGGGCCAGGGGCAGGGCCTCAACCCATGTTAATTTGGAGCCCGCGCAAACTTTGGCAATTTTGGCCTTAAGGGTCTGATTCGCTCGTTCCACCAGGCCCTGAGATTGCGGGTGATAGACGGACCCGAATCGGTGTGTGATTCCCAGAAATTGCTCTACCTGTGCGAGCATGGTGCTGCTAAAGTGTGATCCGTTATCAGAGCGGATGCATCTCGGCACTCCGTAACGGGGAATCAGTTCTGTCTGCAGCCACTTTACAACTGTCTGCGCGTCTTCTCTCTTGGTGGGAATTGCTTCCACCCATCTTGAAAATCTGTCTACCATTACCAAGATGTACCTCTTTCCCTGCACTCTGTTCTCTGGTCCCATATCTGTATAATCTATGCTGATGTCTTGGAAACAGGCAGAGGGCACGGGATAAGATCCCATCGGTGTCTTGAATGGTTTTCTTGGGTTGTATTTTCCACAAATTTGACATTCATCGCAGAAGAGGAAAGATATCGCTTCCATGTGCGGATGCCACCATAGTTGTTTTAAATTGTCCAATGTCCGTTTCTTTCCCTCGTGTGTAGGTCCGTGGGCCCCTGGTAGGAGTGCTGCACACAGTTCTGCTGAGGCAACCACTCTGCCGTCGTGGGCTCTCCACAGACCTTCTTTGTCTTTTGAGGCTCCTTTCCGTGTCCATTCGGACCATTCATAAGGTCCTGCTTTCTTTTGATGATCTTTGATGTGTTCGATGGTAAGCTCAGGTGGGCCGGATGTTGGCTTCATAACCATTTGGCGAGGTGTGTAGCCTCCAGTTTTCTTGGCTGCTCTGTCTGCCGCGTCATTACCGGCGCTGATTCGTGATCTGATTGTGTCATGTCCTTTGCATTTCATGATGGCCACCCCCTTTGGTAGTTGGATTGCTTCTACCAGCCTTTGTTGAGAAAAATATTCCTTTTAAGGTGTAATAGGTTACACCTTCTACTGTTTGCAATTAGTAGGGATAGAATAGCTTTAATTAGCAACTAGTTTATATGCAGCTTAATTAAACACTAGCTTATTTGCAGTTCTAATAACCAGTAGCTTATAGCAGCTTAAATAGTCTTAGCTTTAATAGTGACTCAGGCAGTACTCATATGAGACAGTAGGGCGAGAGAGCAGCAGTGGAAGATTACTGGCAGATCACTGGCTTAACTGCGTCACAAGAGCAGGGCCGGCAGCTTAGAGTAGGCCCAGCAGCCTCGGGCTGTATTAAACCAGTCACCCCCCCGCAGTCGACAACATTTCACACACACTGACGGAAGAAGATGCCTTCTGGGAGGGGCCAAGGTGAATGGACATTCACGGCCTCCAAGCGTAATACACGTACAAACGTGCTACGTTTGCATCTTTGACTTTGGCCAATGTGTATCAGGGGGCGGACCCCATATATTAAGGGTCACGCTGATGTGTTCAAGCGTGTCTTATGGTGGACCTCTGAGAGGGAAATCATTAGAGCCCATGCATGTTTAATTGTGTTGGCTGCATAACTCTGTTGATAAATAAATCTATTGCTTTGATATTACTATACGCCTCTGAGAGCTTCTGTTTCATTCTTAAACCTGCTCTAAGTGTGAAAGATAGCTTTATTTTCACAACAAATTGGTGGAGAATGCGGGCAAGACTTGATACAGAGCATATCGGGTTGGAATGTTAACAGACCTCTCTATCTGTGATTTCAGAAATAATTGGCGAATCCTCCCCGAGGCTGGGAGCCCCAGTATCTGCCACTGGGTCCGTGCCAGCAGTTTCGGGAGGTCTGATATTGCCGGCATAACAAACAGGTGAGCAGGTCCCTATTTAACTGAATCCTGCATATTGTATTCATAGCTTGAATTCTAAATTTGATATCAGACTGACCGAACTGTGGGTAAGGAATAGTTATAAAGTATTGTAAAGAATAAACACACAGCAACAGAGTTGTTATACAGCCATTTGGGGGGTCTGTGCACAGGAATGAATGAGTCCAGCAGAAGACGTTAGATAAAAGGCGAAAAATGATGTTTTTTGTGGCAGCGTAGAGTAAAGTAGTGTGAGCCGTGCCACGCGCCTTTTCTGTCGCTGTCACGCGCGCCACATGAAGCGCTCGAATTCATGCCACAAATAGCGTAATCTTTAACGTAATTATAAGACGTTTTGGACTACGAAGAAACGGCATAACATGACGGGGATATATGTGTGTTAAAGGTCATTGATAAACTGTAAGCTGACAGTGAATTGACCGTGAAGTATTACCGTATCAAGACATTTAGTGTTCGTCTCCGGACGTGTGTTGCGTGTGGTGTAAAACCAAGTTAACTCTGCGTAGAGTAACCTTTAAATAGTTTCTGCACGGGAGCACAGGTTTTAAGATAACCGATGAGTCGTTGATAGCGAGCGAAGAGAAAATTACCTTATCGAGGCATCGAGTCTCAGGACACTGGATTTGTGTGTGGCGCTTAGTGGAAAACCATGATATCTTAGAGTATCCTCGACGGAGTTTCTGGGTGAGAGCACAAAATTCAAGATAACCGATGTATTGTTGATAACGGACGAAGTGTAAAAGAAAAGTCGACAGGAGACAGGCCGGAGCAGAGGCTGTCGCTATTTAAGTGTGCTAAATTGTGTTGTGGATATACAGGGCCAGTAGCATAGGGGTTAGCATTGCGGCCTTCCACGCGGTAGGGCCGTGTTCGAACCCCAGCCAAAGCAGATATTATACTTGTGTTTATGATACGCAGCGGCCGCTGTGATGCATTAAAGTAACGTTGTTTGTTTTGTGTGTTGGTTAGGGAAAGAATTTTTATGATTTGACTGTATTTGTTTGCTGAAAAAGCAGTTTGTCATTTGTATCGTGATCAAGAGGTCATCGATGCGCCAGTCTGTTTGCTGAGGGTGAGGAAGTGGATTGACTGTTGAGTGGTTAAAAGAACAGATCGAGTGGATGATTTTAATTTGTGTTTATCATTTGACTGTGTTTGTTTGCTGAGAAGCAGTTTGTCATTTGTGCGGTGGCCAAGAGGTCAGTCAGCACAGCAGTCGGTTTGGAGAAAGTGGATTAACTGTTCAGTTAATCCGAGTGTTCAGAGACGGGAGTGTGTGATTTTGATTATTTGGTATGAATGTGTGTGACTATTTGCGTTTTAACTTTTGTTTATTTGTTTGACTGTATTTGTAAAGATATTCCTTTACCGTATTTGTGATTTGTGCGCATTCCAAAGGCGGCAGTGTGCTTGGTTTCAATTTTGTTTATTTTGTTTGTTTTAATGGTTTAAAGGAGTGTGATTATTTGGAGTGTGCATATGAGAGAAAAAGCTGAGGGCTGCAACTGCCTGCTGCAATTGTTGGTGTGTGACTTTCAAAGTTTGAGGGCCAGTTGGGCAGCAGAGAACACATATGAGACCAAACAAAAAGCTATCAAACACAAACATAAAACATTAGAATAGATCGATACGTGATTTGTGCGTATTTTAGAGGCGACAGTTTTAATTTGGTATGAGTGAGGGACAGCTGAGGGTTAATACTTTAGTTTACTGGGAGACTAAACAAAGTTAGGAGCGAAAACAGAACAAGGCCACAAGAGGCTCAAAGTTGGAGATAAGCAACCAGCTGGACACAGAGAGTTGCTAGGGGCAACAGGAACATTTTGACAGGAGGCTTGGCTCCATCTAGTGGACATTTGAGAATACTACTTCCAAAATTTTATATTTCAAATCACAGTGCACAGTGAACAGTGCAGAGAAGTTTGACATGGCAGGGAAAGTGAGCAATTATCTGTGGAGTTTGGAGAATGAGGTCCAGAATCAGAGCAGAATGAATGGGAGAAAGACGCATTGGCCGGTGGAGAAAGAGGCATTTAAGAGGATGATAAAGAGATGGAAAGATAAAGACATTTGGGATGGAGAACGTGGGAGTCCCCCAACGGGAGAAGAGCTGCAACAGATAAACAAAGAAGTACTGAAACACTACGAAGAGAAGAAGAAGGCATGGGAGAACAGAAATCCTAAAAGTTTTAACATGGGGAAAAGGAGGGCGTCGACTCAAGTAGATGAAGAGAGAGGAGTTTGGCCCTACATCAAGAGGTGCTTTAACTATGACACAAAGAGGATGGACGGGAAGCCGATGCCCATGGGAGAACAGAAGGACGAGATGAATCTGGCAGCTGGAGCAGTAGGCTTACCACTAGGGGCCGCCAGAGATGTCAGCGGCATATTTCCGTCCTTAAACCCCTCAGCCCCTCCCCCACACGACAACGATGCTCCTAACAGCCAAAATAAGCAGGAGCATGAACAAAGCAATCTGTATCCTGACCTGCCACCTCCACCTCCCGAGAGGGTGTCCTCCAACCCCTTCATACAGGCCCCACAGAGGGAGGTGAAAAAAGGAGAACTGAAAGGATTCTTCACAGTGGAGGGAGGAAGTCTGGAAATGCTGACTTCCCCCCAAGAGAAGGATAGAAGAAGAAAAGCAAAGGAAGTTGAAAGAACAGTGAAGGTGCTGGAAGAACGCCTCCGTGAGCTTCAAACACCAGGCACACCTAGACGAAGGAGCGGAGCATGTTATGACGGTACTGGTGAGGAATTGACAGAACCAGCAGATATAGAGCGCCTCGTCAATGACCTCAAGCGCATGGAGGGAATGCAAGAAAGAAGAGAGTCACGTCTGTTGAGTGACTTTGTCGATCGAATGGCGCTGCGCCCAGATCTACAATCAAAGTTGGTAGATCTCACCCTAGAGGGGGAGGGTGGAGGGCTGCTGTTAACGTCGCCTCCGCCAGCTGCAGGTGACTCGGTTTTTCACGACCCAAGTGAAGATGAAGCGAGAGATAAGAGAGAAGAAGAGGAGGAGGAAGGAGCGTACCAGCTACGGACACCAGTGAAGACAATAAAGAGACTGAAAATCAACGGAGACTTCACAGGCACGGCCGAGGAGGCGGGACAAACACGAAGTGGGAAACTATTCCGCGGCAGTCACCACATGATGCCCCTCAGGCCGGCTCCAACAGCCGACGCGCCTCGTCGAATGGCATTCGCCCCCTTCTCCTTCATGGATATGACGACATTGCTGGCCGCACTGCCGTCGCTAACTTCAGGAGCAGAGCCATGGATCAGTGAGTTGGGAACATTCACGTCAACACACAGCCTAGCACTGGGTGACTACAGAGGCCTGTTAGCCCGAGCTACTGACCAGCACACGCTGGACAAAATTGAAATTGCAGCTGGAACGGACCAGCTGCCAGACTCCACACCAATAGGCAGTATCAGGGAGGAACTACATCGGTCCCTAAGGAGAGAGTACCCTACTCCAACAGACCACAGCCAAATGTCCACCTTCGCGGCCAAGCCTGGGGAGGCTGCTGCCGATCTTCTAGCTCGTGCGGAGCAAGTGTGGAGAACAATCTTCAGAGAGTCCCCAGATACATCGCCAACATCATTAGCACTCTGGAGAAGCATGGTGACCAAAGGCTTGCCCGAAAAAGTAAGAGACGCAATTGGAAACACAGTGGGTATTGCCTCCTTCACTCAACCTGCATGGAGAGAACATGTACTGCATCACTATGATAAACACAGGGCAGCGGTGGAAGGATCAGAGGTGGAGCTCAAATCACTGCAAGTGGCACTAATGAAGAGACAGCTGGCAGAGCTTGAAAGGGCTCAAAAGATTGCTAAAGATAAAAAGAAACAGATGACCCAGCAGGAAGCACAAGCAGAACAGGTGCTCCCGGTGATGATGATGCAACAACCATGGCAGCAGAACCAACAAAGAGGAGGCGCCCAATGGGATGACCAAGGAGGAACTTTCTACTGCTACAACTGTGGAAAGCCAGGTCACTACTCACGTGACTGTCGCTCGCGTGGCCCGCTACGAGGAAGAAGAGGAGGTTACCAGAGAGGGAGAGGCAATCAGGATCCGAGAAATCAAGATCAAGCTGGACAGCCATACCAGCCACCACTAGGAGGCACTGAGCTATGGGCGCCAACTGACCCTCGCTCTGGAGAACATGTCAACCAAGCACCACAAACACAGTGGGGGTATTACAATCAGGGCCCCTACTAGGACACCCCACAACCACCTGGCACCGACACTATGAAATTTGGACTAGCAAGTGAGCCAACTCTCACTTGCACAATAAATGGACAGGAACACACATTGTTGGTGGATACAGGGGCAACATATTCCAGCCTCAGGTCTACAAAGCACCTATGGGCTCTTATCCTGTACCATCAGCCTGCTTCCAGGACATCAGCATAGACTTCACGGACATGGGACTAGAGAACAGAGTGCAGGGAAAGAGGTACATCTTGGTAATGGTAGACAGATTTTCAAGATGGGTGGAAGCAATTCCCACCAAGAGAGAAGACGCGCAGACAGTCATAAAGTGGCTGCAAACAGAACTGATACCTCGCTATGGGGTTCCTAGATGCATAAGGTCCGATAATGGTTCACATTTCAGTAATAAGCATTTGCAGGAAGTGGAAGCCGGACTAGGAATCAGACATAGTTATGGATCAGTGTATCATCCACAGTCACAAGGACTGGTAGAGAGGGCAAATCAGACGCTGAAATCGAAAATAGCGAAAACATGTGCAGCATCAAAGCTGACATGGGTTGAAATTTTACCATTAGCTCTAATGGCAGTGAGGAGCGCACAAGGAAATAAGACGCATCTTTCACCACATGAGTTAATGACAGGGAGGCAAATGCCTGGTCCTCCAAGAGACGGTAGTCATATACATAGATGTACATATACCTAGATGTGCAGCAAGTTGAAATGAAGGCATATGTGACTGCATTAATCATTCTCACGGAGGCTCTCTCCAAACAGGTCCAGCGAACCAGTGCAGCTGACCAGGAAAAGGTAAAAAAAAATCTCATCAGAGAGGGTGACTGGGTCAGGGTCAAAGTTCATAAGAAAAGTGGACTGACCCCAGGTGGACAGGGCCGTACGAAGTGAAGGAGGTTACTTCACACTCGGTCCAAGTCATAGGTAAAGCAGGAGTACCTTGGCACCACCTGTCACACTGTGCCCCAGCATCTGAGCCGTCCAGACCTCTAGCAGAGGTCCGAGGTAATCTGACGCAAAATGCATAATTTGTTTTGTAATTTGTAATTTGACTTTTCAGCAACCACCAACAGGTGATCCAATTAGCTACAGGACATGGAAACAACAATGTTTGGTTAAATTGAATTGTTGATAATGCTATAAAAAACAAAATGAGTGGCTGTGTAGCTTGTGCTGCAGCTAGACCAGCTAGGTTCACCGAACCAGCACCACTATATCCTGAATCTGACCCAACAGGATACGCATGCAGGACAAATATGACTAAAATGGCTACTCCATCAAATTGCATGACTCTGGCATCCATATTTCCACCAATTGATAACGCAACTGCAGTAGGATAGTTCAGTCTGGACAAAGGTCCAACCTACATAGATACAATCGGAGTGAACCAGAGGAGTGCCTAATCAACAGTGTCAGCGGGAAGGTTCATTGCAATACTGGTATCATGTGGATGTTGTATAATACCCTGTATTCGTTCTTTGGTTAGCCGTCTCATCACCACTGCCCTCTCCAAGGAATCACCACCACCCCCTCCCTATAGGGCCTACCCCGCATGGGACTAGCAGATCAGCCTGGTAGGGTCAGATGAGGCAGAGCCAGACACATGCGTGTAACAGGACAGAAAGGTAAAGAAAGTGACGTCCTTCAGACGTCAAGAGAGGGATTTGTTGAGAAAAATATTCCTTTTAAGGTGTAATAGGTTACACCTTCTACTGTTTGCAATTAGTAGGGATAGAATAGCTTTAATTAGCAACTAGTTTATATGCAGCTTAATTAAACACTAGCTTATTTGCAGTTCTAATAACCAGTAGCTTATAGCAGCTTAAATAGTCTTAGCTTTAATAGTGACTCAGGCAGTACTCATATGAGACAGTAGGGCGAGAGAGCAGCAGTGGAAGATTACTGGCAGATCACTGGCTTAACTGCGTCACAAGAGCAGGGCCGGCAGCTTAGAGTAGGCCCAGCAGCCTCGGGCTGTATTAAACCAGTCACCCCCCCGCAGTCGACAACATTTCACACACACTGACGGAAGAAGATGCCTTCTGGGAGGGGCCAAGGTGAATGGACATTCACGGCCTCCAAGCGTAATACACGTACAAACGTGCTACGTTTGCATCTTTGACTTTGGCCAATGTGTATCAGGGGGCGGACCCCATATATTAAGGGTCACGCTGATGTGTTCAAGCGTGTCTTATGGTGGACCTCTGAGAGGGAAATCATTAGAGCCCATGCATGTTTAATTGTGTTGGCTGCATAACTCTGTTGATAAATAAATCTATTGCTTTGATATTACTATACGCCTCTGAGAGCTTCTGTTTCATTCTTAAACCTGCTCTAAGTGTGAAAGATAGCTTTATTTTCACAACACCTTCTCATAGCTGCTTCGTGTTTTATGGGGTGGTCATTTGAAGTGGTGAAGTTGCGTCTTCGCCATACAGGGCCATCGATGTGGGCCGCTCCATGGGCGTAAGCCGAATCTGTGAAGATATTTACAATTTTGTCCGTGCTCCACTTCAGAGCCTGAATCAGTGCTTCCACTTCCGCTAGTTGTGCTGAAGCGGGTTGTGGCAGAATCCCTGACTCCACTGTTTGGTGATAGCCATCACTCTTCTGTTCGACCACTGCATAGGATGCAATGTTCCCTTCTTCTCCTTTGTAGCAGCAACCATCCGTGTAGAGCCAGGCCTCAGCTGTGAGGTGGGGAGTGTTTTGGAGATCCGGTCTCAATTTGTTTTCTTGTACTGCAACTTCCTCGCACACATGTGGTTGTCCATCCGTAAAGTTAGCCGACATATTTCTTGTGGCTGGCACAAAGGTGACGTGTGGCATGGTGCAAGTGTGTTGAATCTTTGTTTTCCTTGCGGCACTGAACGTGAATTCTTTACTCATCAGAAACGCTGCCACGCCATGGTGCGTGTGTACTTCCAGTGGATGGCCCATGACAATATGAGAAGTTTTTTCAATTGCTTTTGCCACTGCTGCAACATATCGTGCGCACGTGGATTGACCATTTTCCACAGCGTCCAGTTTTGATGAATGATACATCAGTACCTGTCTTTCACCCCCCTTTTTCTGGAAGAGTACAGCATTGAGTAGGCTGTCTCTTTCAGAAACATCAAGGTGGAACGGTAGGGAGTAGTCTGGGGACATGAGTGCGGCAGCATGTGCAAGTGCTTGCTTCAAGTGGGAGAAGGCTGCTTCAGCCTCTTTTGTCCATGTGAGGGTGGCAGTAAGATTTCTTGTGCCCACTTCCTTCAACATCTCTCTGAGAATGGTGGTGTTGTTGGTGTAGTCTGGGATATGGGCTCGTGAGTAGCCTGTTAAACCCAGAAATGAGAGGAGAGCGGCAACAGTGAGCGGTTGGGGATGTTGCAGGATGGTGGCCCTGTGCGTGTGTGACAGGCCTTGACCGTCTGATGAAACATTGCGACCCAAAAACAACACTTGGCGTCTGGTGAACTGTACCTTTGAACGTTTGACCTTGTAGCCCTTTTCGGCCAATAGAGTGAGGAGTCGGACAGAGGTATCAAGACAGAGAGCAGCTGACGTTGCTGCCAAAAGCAGATCATCGACATATTGAATCAGAACTACGCCTACTGGGAGGGCGAGGTCAGCAAGATGAAGGCGTAAGTGGTGGTTGAATAGACCTGGGGAGCACCTGTAGCCCTGGGGTAGGGAGGCATACGTATACTGCTGATTATTAAAGGTGAAGGCGAAGATGGGCTGAGAGTCTTTGTGCAGTGGAACACTGAAGAAAGCGTTGGCCAAATCAACTACTGTGAAGTGGGTGTGTGCAGGGCTCAAATTGCTGAGAGAGAGATGAGGATCTGGAACCGGATGACCTGTTGGAACCGTGATTTCGTTCTGCAGTCTGTGCTTGAGCCACTCGTTTTGTCAAATCGTTGGTGAAGAGCCGAAGGTTGTTGACTGATGGAGGTAGTGGACTGGCCGCCTTCCACCATCCCTCCTCTTGCCATCGTTTCATGCAGTTATCCCAATGTGTCTTGTCTCTTTTCCATGCAGTCCTGCCTCCAGTCTCTGTTACTGTTTTTTCCAGTTTTGCACGCAGTACTTCTGAGTAGCCACCAGATGGAGCCACAGCTCCAGCCATGTCTTCTTGTGTCATGTCTTCTTTCTTTTTTTTTTCAAATCAAGTTTTTTTTTAGTTTTTTTTTTAAAAATCAATTCCAATCTTCTTATTTTTTTTCTTTCTCAAAATTCTTTTTTTTTTTTTTTTCAATTCAAATTTCAAATTTCAAATTTCAAATTTCAAATTTCAAATTTCAAATTTCAAATTCCAAATTCCAAATTTTTCAATATAAAATGTTTGGATGCAGTACTCCCGAATGTCCGAAAAGAGAAAATACTGAGACCCCTCTACAAGACTGAGGGGCCAAACAACTGGAGGGCAGGACGGCCAAAATACGAGGACGACGACGCCCCAGCTGTGAAAGCAGTTCTGCCACGGCTCCCGTCATCAGCAGGATTAAACAAAGAAGCAGCAGAACCAAGGGGCTACCAGGAATCGACACCCGGTCCCTCGAGACGAGATGAGCGACGTCCACAAGTCAGCTCAAGCCAGGAGAAACCTCCAAAGAAAAAAGAAACTCCAATCACCTCTCCCCGGGAAGTAGCGGTGCAGACCGAAGTGGAAACCCCCGTGCCAAAAAGATCACAGCGTGGGATCACCAGCCCGGCGGAGTCCGTCGGCCTGCAGAGAATGCACTACGACGCAGGAGGAGAATGGTCCATCATAAGGTTCCTAAGTCCAGACGGGAGCAGGGCAAGTCCCAGAACTCCAAAGAGAACACCAGAACCAACTCAGCCGGCCTCACCGTCCGTAGGACCAGAGAGGGAGGGCGAGGAAGAAACCGCAGCTGAAAGTTCAGATGAAGAAGACACGGTGCAAAGCCTGACTTCAATCGAATACCAGGCTCCGGGAGGAGTGACAGACCTGAAGCGGGGAAGCAGAAAAGGCAAGAAGAACGCACTGCCCCTTCTTTCCGTGTACACGGCTTCGCAGAAACTTGCCAGAGACAAACAATATGGGCCCATGACCACCAAAGACGGAAGAAAAGCCTATGTTCCAGAGGTCAGTCAAACAGGTTATGATGTTCCAGAAATATGGATGCACGACCTCGAGGGAATGAATGGAACAATGGTCTACGCAACAAATGGAGAATGGGCAAATTTTCTGATGACCCCGACCTACGGCTCCCTTGCAAAAGCCACGGAGCTGAAGAGTAATTTCCGCACGGGCTTTGTGGCAATCGTGTACGACGTCATGTTGCGACGCCTGAAGAAAGCATCCTACAAGCTGGCAACGGAGGAAGAAAAAGCGCTGAGGCAAGACATCTTGGACAGCGAAGACGAACAGCCACCTCAAGGGCAGGGCCACGCAAGAAGCAGCTGCCTCACCACCGCTGAAGATAATGACGGCTTAACAAAGATGCAAGCCTCCACCCAGAGATTTGGTGAGTTCAAAAAGATCAAGGCGATGGTGGCCAACCGAGACCCAAAAGAATCGGTGCAAGAATATCTGACACAAAAATGGCTTATGGTAAAAGCCAGCTCCACAAACGACGAAGCGAAAAGATTGTGGCTGGCCCATGTGACGGACCAACCGATGGGTCCCGAAGAAACCGCGGAACAGCACTACCGAAGATTAGTGCTGGAAGACTGCGAAGACGAGGAGTCACACATCGACAAGGCAAGAAAAAGCTTAGAAAAAGGGCAAACTCTCACCCAGGCGTGGTACGCCTTGCGACAGGCGATTCCGCCAGAAAGAAGTGTGCAAGCCCTTAGAAAGCTGACAAAGGGCCTAATGAATGACATCGATTTCGTGACCCTAAACATCAACAAAAGTACCACAGAACAAATCCAAGAAACAGTAAGTAAGTGGGATTTGAAGAAAAAGCACTTGGAAGACAAAAGAGAGAAAGGAAACCAACCGAAGCCGCCGGCTCCCAGGCCCTCGTATGACAACGCGAGGCCCACCGAGGGACCCGGCCCTTCATAGACACCAAGAAGGCGAATATAAGCGCTCCCTGGACCTGAGTGTACCAGGGAAGTTGGATTTACAGAGAACTTTTCGCACAGGATGGGATCTCCAATACGACAGAGCCATGGTCCGGTGGACATCTCCATGGATGATGCAGCCGGTCCTCTGTTGTCCTGACCTGTCCCCCTGGATCCTGAATACCGCTTTCATCAACGTGAACGGCAAAATGCTGAAGTTGCGGTGGGGTCCTAACTATGCTGATTATTTGCAATATGAATATGTTGATCTTTGGCTGGGTGAGAATATGATCTGGACCAACAGCCCGATCATGCAGCGCCGCACAGCGCTCCACGTGAAAAACAGAGAGCGCTACAGTGAGTTACCACCTGCCGAGCCTAGGCCCACCGAACCTGGACCCGGGCCTGCGCATGAGGGATTTGCCTCCTACCAAATCGCGGAATTGGATGCACGCGCAGGTGAATCGCTCAGATTTGTGGGCTAAGGTGACGGAGCTCCAGATGGAGGACGGCCAGCCATTATACGCAGCTCTCGCTCAAGTCCGGAACCTTGCCCACCCGGAGGACAGGGAGGCGTACGTATGGCTTGGGTTGAGTGCTGATGCGGACGGGGATTGCATTGGACCCCTCCCACGCCCCTTCTCGTTAGTAGTCACCTATTACAAGTGGGTGTGGAGGGGGCTGGACGTCAGCATTGGCCGACACCCATCGGTACTATATCACCAGCTCCTGAAGGGTAAGATTGTTCAGTACGATCCTGACTCTCCCCCGAGCCTCAGCTCCGGCTGTACCGCTCCACCTCCGGACCCGGCCTTACCGGTCATCACACTGCAGCGTCGCGCACCATGGATCTCCCACTTCTACATGGGAGGGTTCAAGAATTTAGGCGCTCCTCAACCTTAACCCCCGCGTCATTAAAACGAAAAGGCAAGCGACTGGAACAATCAAGTACACGACTACGGACTGGAAAACGACTATGGATTTGCTTGATGGCTAAAGTAGTAGCAGTACTAACAGGACTGAGCATCGTCCTGGCTATACTGTACTACTATGGTAGTGTCCCATGGGCCCTCACTCATGTAAGGGTGTCACACACTACCACAAAGAGGTTCGACCAGACGTGCTGGACGGTTGAATCTGGAACGCTCATTCTTTCCCTACTCACTGGATGGAGGAGCACCTTGCCCCAGTTGGACCTTGAGGTTGGGTCTAACGCAACCAGTCAAGTCCAAGAAGGGGGTGGGACGGTACCGAACCTGACAGCTACCATCATCGCGTGGATGACTATCTGGGAACAGAAAATCAACGACACGGGTGAAGAAGCAGACTGGGCAGGTGAATTCCAGAGAGTAATAGAGAATTCAACATGGAGAATAGATGACGTATCTACGCTGGGAGCGGAGATGAAGATAACGATTATGATGAAGAAAGCAGAAGAAAAAAAAGGGCACAGTGTAATTGGATCTACCCCGAAAACGGTGTCCCAGGCTGGTACTGTTCATGGGCATGTGTCTCATGGGCAGAGCAAGGGAACGAGGGATACTGGAAACCCGAGGTAACATATGCAGCGAGCCACCGCAATGATACGTGTTTGACGATTTTACCGACTGAAGGAATGTTCTGGGGACACTACAATCTCACCTGTGAGGCCACACCGCCGCGACGTAAACCCCGGTGGTTTAAAAGTAAAGTGAAGCCACTAGGTAACACCACCAACCACCAGCAGCACAACATCACTAGCCGAGCCGACAATGTCACGCAGGAGGAAGAAGAGGAAGAAGAGGAAGTACTACCTACGGCTCAAGAGGACAAAGAATGGCAGCCGCCGCCACAATTCAAGCCGAGTGACAGTCTTCGGAGAAATAGGAGCAGGAAGTGGACGAAGCATTGTAAAACGAATAAGCTCCCTCTCCTAGATAAGTGCTTCTGGAATGTGTTCTTTTATTGCGAAAAGCAGAACTACTTCGTGATAACTCCGGTTAACAAACCACAGTATCAGGCTCATAAGAACATCTATCTACCCCTTCCTAATGCCCAGCACGAGGAGTGGCTCAACAACACCCTGCCATGGATATGGATAACCCCGCTAACGCATTTCAAGGGGGCCTTCAAGCAGGGATACTCCAGAGCCAGCTACGGCCTTTTGGGACCAAGGACAACCGACATGTATGTACAAAAGCTGCCGAAACCCGAGGATTTAATGACAGCCCCAAGAGGGGATTTCCAAAAAATTGACACTTGTGTGACCACCAAAATGTTCAATGCTCTGAATGGAACAGAGTATCTAGCCGACGGAGCCTCCCCGCGATGCACACTCTGGCAAGAGTGGTACCGGGCTTGGGGAACGTGGCTATATGACTGCATGGGCCTGACAACGAATCAGACGATCAAAGGAACCCTGCAGGCATGGAAAGAGGCCCACACCAGGGACGACAGCTCAACCTGGTGGGGCCTACAGAAGGATGAAGTGTTAGAATGGGTGGTGCCATGTCTAACTCAAACCACAAACTACTGGGTGAAGTATCAGTACCTGGCCACAGTATACTCGAAAGAAAGAGACATCTGGCCTGGGGTTTGGAGCCGACCAGAACCATATATAGGCCCTGGAAGATGGAATGCAACCGAGGAAACACGACCTGCAACATCAGCCTGGCCGGGGGACATTGTGAGACTGTGCCAGGATGGAAAGACCATTGCCAGACCCACTATGGAGCAGAATATGAAACCCACGTGCAAGAAGTAACCTGGGTGAAGGGTACAGACAAAAACTGGAGACGGTCAGTGCCTCTAACCAGCAGCTGTACCAACTTAATCCTGGGCCATCGCATGAAAGACAGAGTGAATGTGAACGGCCAAATCATTCCCCCAGTAACCGACCCTACAGTCTTTCTAGCTGAGGGCCACGCCTTCAGGAAGAGTCTCTGCGAGGGTAAAGAAGACAAAGGATTTGAATGGGTAGGGGCTAACCGCCTCTATGGGAACGGAACGTGCTATGAGCCAGAAGAACACTGGCTGAGTTGCGGGAGCGGCCGACGAGAACACGAGTGCAGTTGGATCGAACTAACAGGAGCCTCCATGGTCGGGACCGCAACAATCGTGGTGGAAGAATTGGCAGGGAAGATTGGAGAAGGATTCACGGTCATAAGGGGCTGGATGGGGAGTTTGTTCTCCTGGCTTTGGCCTTATTTGATGATGATCGTTGGAATTGTGATCGTGGGCCTAATAATCTGTGCCGCCATTAAGGGCGGGGTAGCAGCCACTGTTGCCTCGTGCTTTAAGGGGAAGTTGAAGGAAAAAGGAGAAGTAAAGGAGAGACTCCTCCCACGGACAAGGGAGGAGTCCACCCACCTATAAAGGGTGAGCCACTGGAGCACCATAGCCATTGCAGACCCGGAACCTCAACCAAGAGCCTCATACTGAAAAGAACGACTTTTCTTAAATAGCCAAGATGACCAAGGCCACAACCACTGAACCTTCAGAAATGACCACCTTCGGAGTGAGTATAACTGAAGCATTCCAGAACTCCTCTGACGCAGCACGCATCTGCAGGCCAGTGATCCGATTAACCGAACTGGACTTTTGGGTCCTTGAGATCATATGGTTCTTCTACTGTTGCATGGGCAAATGGTCCATAGATCAGCCGCTAATAATACTAGCACTAGCTGTAGGGTGTCTGAAAACAGTGATTGAAAACATCTATCGAGGATCAATGTGGCTCACCCTATCCTGGTTCGCTACTTACCTATTGGGGAGAGTCCACATCGACTCCACTCGCTTCGGTCTAGTAAAGGCCGGAATGGTGATCATCTGGTTGGGAATCAACGTCGCTGCAGTTTTCTACAACCCACTGAAGCTGGTCTCGGCAATCGTCGAGGCCATGATGGCATTTGCAGCACTGGCGTACCTCGTGGTCATGACCATGGCTATAAAGGAAAGAGGAAGAGGGCGTTGGCTCCACAAGATCGGCGCCATTGCTCTTTGGGGCATAGGTTGGGGCATAACTGTCGCCATCTACTGGGCGGGTTCTGAATCATCGATCGGGATAGCAGCTTGGCTCATGTTTATGAGCCTCTGTTTCCAAGAAGGGATGGGCCTACAAGCCCAGGCCTAACACCTCCTCCATGGCCGCATTCTCTGGCTGAAAGGCGCTCTACAAAGCGCTCCAATGCTGAGAGGGGGCCTTAAAAACGAATGAAAATAAGACCACCCCCTGCTTGCTAGCTTTGCTTGTAAAAACGTGCTGAAAATGTAATAATTAATGAAGTCTTTGTGTTCAACATCATTCCAGGAAGATGCCCGCTGTATCTGCTGTGGGATCCTCCCGGAGCAGATATTGCACCTGTGGGAGGTAACCCAGGCCCTATGGTGCACCCAGTGCTACCTGGGGCAGTTCCCGATAGGAGCAGCCAGCGGCATCTTCTGCAAGGGACGTACCCCTTATATACCTGCAATGAATGTGGTCGACTGTATGGAAGTAGAGACAAAGGCAAAAGCAGTGTGGAGTTCCGCTGAGAGAACCGCACCAGGGGTCCTGCTCTACACTGATGGTATATACTGCCCAGTATATACAAAAATATGGGAGTACCCTGATGGCACCCGAGTAATACCAAATCTGATGGGGATGTGGGGATAGGATGAGGATTGCGGAGAGCTGGTGGAGGTTATCCCTGAAGGATTAGCGGTTTATCGCGGGTCCGAGGACGAAGCATCAACCAGCCCAGTCCCTACCCCAGCTTCCCTCTCCCCAGACAGCATTCTGGACCAGAATGTGATAGCCCTAGTACTGAGCCTGGACGAGCAGCTGAAGGATGCCAAAGATGACGACACCCTCCTGGATTTCCAGCCACCAGGCCTGGATGGCCTGGTGGTGATCGACAGCTGGAAACAAGGATCAGAGCCATCATCACCGGAAGACGACGTTCTCATCATCACCGCCGAGGACGACGATGAGTTCCTAGAGGATTACTTGGGGCACAATGCGGCAGCCTGAGACCTCAAGAAGGGGGTGTCAAGAAGAGTTGAGCCCACAGAGCTGCCTCGGTAACATGCTTGCACATTCAAGGGAAAGTCAGGATATAAAAGCACAAAGTATATACTCAGAATAAAGTGTAATTAAGAGATAAAGTGTATGATCATTATATAACAAAATGTTTAATCAATATGTAACGAATGTTTAATGCATAGAGTGATTTAAGGACATGGAAACTCAGAGATTTCATTGTTATACATTGTCAGTAAAAAAAAAAAATAATAATAATTGAGAACTAGAAAATGCATTTCCTGCTGAAAATGCGTTGGAATGCTGAAAGCTGAAATGAATCTCAAAAACATTGCTGAAAATAGATCTCCAATTTTTAAAATATTGCAAAAAGCTTAGTAATTCAAAAAGTTGAAAGATTACAAATATGAAGTTATATCACCCTTCTCCTGAAAGAGCTGAACATTTTGATCTTCGAACGGTTTCTGTAGCTTAAAAGAATTCCAGCGGCAGTGATATTTGTTGTAGTAGTAGTAGAAGTTGTAGTTGTAGGAGAAGTATTGTTAGCAGTATTAGTAGCATTTGAATAAGTACTAGTTGTAGCAGGAGTGATATTTGTAGTAGAAATAGTAGTAAAAGTTGTAGTTGAAGTATTAGTAATTAGAAGAAGTAGTAGAAGTAGTAGTATCAGTAGTAGTAATAGCTATAGTAGTGGTCATAGTATTTTATAGAACAGTAGTAGTAGTATAATAAGTAGTAGTAGTAATAGTAATAGTAAAGTCAGTTTTTGAAGTAGCAGCAGTAGTAGTACTAGTAGCAGTCGTACCAATAGCTGTAGTAGTATTAGTACTGGTAGTAGCAGGAATAGCAGTATTAGCAGTTGTGGTATAAGTAATAATAGTAGTGGTAGTAATAGCAGCAGTGGTAGTTATACTATTTATGGTAGCAGTAATAGCAGTAGCAGGAATAGTAGCAACAGCAAAAGTTGAATTAGTAGTAGTAGTAGTAATACTAGAAATATTAGCAATAGTAGTAGTTGTCGCAGTATTAGTAAGAGCATTCATTATTTCAACAAAAAAGCCTAATTTTGAGCGAAACGTTTAAATACAGTTAATCCATAAGGCTTATATTTTGAAAGGGTGGGACTGGGTGGGGGAGGGAGGGGGAGAGGAGACATAATCATCATGTTTGACACACATAAACAGGCTTCATCACAAGCAGTTCAGTTAGAATTCACTCTCTGGGGCTTTTATTTTGAAATGGGGTGTGGGGTGTGGGGGAGAAGGGGAGAGGAGACAGAATCATAATGTTAGATAAACACAAACCAGTTATTAAATGACAGGCTCATCACAAGCATTTCAGTTAGGATTCATTCTGTGGGGCTTTTATTTTAAAATGGCGTGTGTGTGGGGGGGGGGGGGTGGGGGTGTAGGAGGGGGGAAAGACCTCTAAAGATCCCTAAGACCTGAATGACTGTATGAGAGAGAGAGAGAGAGAGAGAGAGAGAGAGAGAGAGAGAGAGAGAGAGAGAGAGAGGAGTGTATGTGCGCGTGTCTGTGTTTATCAACATCAGTAATTGGCTCAATCGCAAACACCTGTGTGCCTGAAGCCATTTCATGGAGATAAAACAGGGAAACACCTCTTAAACAAATCATCAAAACTCCCATAACCGTAGCTCCTATTGCTCCGATATTAATAATTGAGGGGAAGAATGAGTTGAAGAACAGATTCTGTAAAAATTGTGTCTGTAGTGTAATAAATGTGGCTTAACTGGCGATCTAGAAATGGGGTACCGTGTTCTGTGGAAGATGTTTTTGAAGCAAAATTGAACATTGGTCTCTATGGAGCAGAAAGTTGGTTTTCCTCTCAATTAACGGCTTCCGTGTCAAATGTGGAAATCTGTGGGATTCCACAGTAATATTTCTACGACAAGGACAATATTAGCTACTTCTACATCCAGAAATTATGCATGAAGAGTGAAGATTGTGGACACAGTGGCAAAATACAAATTTTTTTCCCCAAGAATCTCAAGCTGCTCTTCACTCTAGCGGTGACATCACGCACTCTAAGCTGCGCAATACACACCCATTATAAAGTCAGAAAAGGGCTGAAAAATCATAAAAGTTAAATTGCTGCAGTTCAAAAAGTTTAAAAGATATCAAAAAGCTGAATCATGTTGGCAATAGTTGAGGGTTTTCTCAACATTTGAAAGTTGAAATGGTGTCTGTAGCTGAAAGTATGAGGAAGTTGAAGGATTTGAAAGTTGAAGAAGTTTAAGAGGATTTGTAAATATTCTCCATAGAGATCCCATTCAAAAAAAAGTTGCTAAAAGCTGAATAATTCAAAATGTTTAAAGGTTAGAAATAGAAAAAGTCATAGCAGAGATGAGCTGAAGGAGCTGAACATTTTGATAGTTGAACGGTTTCTGTAGCTTAACAAATGAAGAAGAAGAAGCGTTGCGACGAAAAACGGGGGGACGGAAGAAATAGAGGAACTAGAAAAAGCATTTCCTGCTGAAAATGCTTTGGAATGCTGAAAGCTGAAATTAATTGTGAAAAAATTGTTGAAAATTAAGAAATGGGAGACTATCTGTTTGAAAAATGTTGAAGCTCGAAAACATTTAAACTGCACTGCTGAAAAACCTTCTAGTTTAAATGTCTAACTATGGTGTCTGTAGCTGAAAGTATGAGGAAGAAGAAGGCTTTGAAAGTTGAAGTATAACAGGATTTTTGAAGATTTTCTCCAAACAGATCCCATTCAAAAGAAAATTGCAAAAAGCTTAATTCAAAAAGTTTAAAGATTACAAATATGAAAAGTCAAAGCACCCCTCTCCTGAAAGAGCTGAACATTTTAATATTCATTTTATAACAATTTATGTAGCTTAAACAAATTTCAGAAGTAGTGATATTTGTAGTAATAGTAGTAGAAGTTGTATTTGAAGTAGAAGTATTATTAGTAGTAGAAGTATTAGCAGCATTAGAATAGGTAGTAGTCGTAGCAGTAGTGATATTTGTAATAGTAGTAGTATAAGTCATAGTTGTAGTAGAACTATCATTAGTAGTAGAAGTATTAGTATTAAGAAGAAGTATTAGTATTTAGAAGAAGTAGTAGTATTTAGAAGAACTAGTAGCCTAGTATCAGTAGTAGTAGTAATAGTTGTAGTAGTGGTCATAGTATTTAATATAACAGTAGTAGTAGTAAAAGTAATGGCAGTATTTGAAGTAGCAGTCGTAGTAGTACTAGTAGCAGTCATACTAATAGCTGTCGTAGTATTAGTACTGGTAGTAGCATGAATAGCAGTAGTAGCAGTTGTAGTATAAGTAATAGTCGTAGTGGTAGTAATAGCAGTCGTGGTAGTGATAATATTGATGGTAGCAGTAATTGCACTAGTAATAGTAGCAACAGCAAAAGTTGTAGTAGAAGTAGTAGCAGCAGTAGTCGTAGTAATACTAGAAATATTAGCAGCAGTAGTAGTTGTCGCAGTATTAGTAAGAGCATTCATTATTTCAACAAAAAAGCCGAATTTTGAGCTTAATGTTTACATAAAGTTCATCCATGGGGCTTTTATTTTGAAAGGGTGGGGCTGGGTGGGGGAGGGAGGGGGAGAGGAGACATAATCATAATGTTTGACACACATAAACAGAGGTTATTAAATGACAGGCTTCATCACAAGCAGTTCAGTTAGAATTCACTCTCTGGGGCTTTTATTTTGAAATGGGGTGTGGGGTGTGGGGGAGAAGGGGAGAGGAGACAGAATCATAATGTTAGATAAACACAAACCGGTTAATAAATGACAGGCTCATCACAAGCATTTCAGTTAGGATTCATTCTGTGGGGCTTTTATTTAAAAATGGCGTGTGTGTGTGTGGGGGGGGGGGTGGAGGAGGGGGGAAAGACCTCTAAAGATCCCTAAGACCTGAATGACTGACTGAGAGAGACACAGAGAGAGAGAGGGAGAGGAGTGTATGTGCGCGTGTGTCTGTAAGTCTGTGTGTTTATCAACATCACGAATTGGCTTAATCGCGAACACCTGTGTGCCTGAAGCCATTTGAAAATATTCTCCATAGAGATCCCATTGAAAATAAAAAGCTTAATAATTCAAAAAGTTTAAAGGTTAGAAATATGAAAAGTCATAGCACCCCTCTGGTGAAAGAGCTGAACATTTTGATAGTTGAACAGTTTCTGTAGCTTAAAAAATTAAGGAGAAGAAGAGGTGGGATGGAAGAAATAGAAGAAGTTGAATAAAGATAAAGATTCGAAGAACAATAGTTGGAATGCTTAACAGCTTTCCAACAATGAACGTGAACTTGTTGTGTATATGTATATATATATATATATACATATATATGTTACAAATAAGGTGTGTTATGATGAGTATTTATTTTAAAAATAAAAGCTGAATGAATGTCTTATCCTACAGAGAAATATACTTGTTCTTCAATACTTTAGAAATATATTTATAGAAATATATTTTCCCCCTTTAACATGCAGAACTACGCAACCAGAATTTACGAGGACCCTTGAATGCAGCATTTGCAGTTATTTTGACCTAAAGTTAAAAAAAATCGATAATCACCTGATGAGTGAAAATATTTAGTTATGAAATAACAGTTAACAGTTAATCTGTTTCATGATCATATGAAACATTCAACTCTTCAACTCACAAAGTGTAAGTAGAGGTTAGCTTTATACATCCTGGTTCATATGTAACGTTAGCTAACAGCTAACTTTAGCTAACAGCTAACAACAGCTAACAGCTAACATTAGCTTGTTGTTGACTAGTGTTTATTTAACTAAAGACATTTCAGCTCCGGTTCGTTCACTTTATTCAGAACTGGTTGAATGTTATTTCTGCTTCTCGATTTGTTTTCAAGTATAGTTTGTTAAGCTAAAGTTAACAGCTGACTAAGCTAAGTTAGCTTAGTTCTGAGCTAACTAAGCTAAGTTAAACTATAATTAACAGCTAACTAAGCTAAGTTAAACTGTAATAAACAGCTAACTAAGCTAAGTTAAAGCGTAAATAAAGGCTTTAAATTAAGCTGGTTGTGTTCATTCAATCACACAACCCAGCAGCGGTTGTTGCAGACACACCTGGAGAAGAGCTGCTCTCAGCTGACTGCATCTTTCTACTTTCAGATTTTAAGGGCGATATTTTGTGTCGTCTCTTAAGCCTGTTTTCTATGAAGGTAGATTTGTGTCTTTATTTTTCAAAAGCAAAAAAAAGTTTCAAAAGCAAAAGAAAGTTTCAAAAGCAAAAATAAAAGTTTCAAAAGCAAAAATAAAAGTTTTAAAAGCTAAAAAAAAAGTTTCAAAAGCAAAAAAAAAAGTTTTAAAAGCAAATATATAAACTGAGAATAATTTATTTGTTAAAAAAATAAAAGCTTTGGTTTTGAATCCAAAAGTTTTGAATCCAAAAGTTTTGAAACTAAAAGTTTTGAAACTAAAAGTTTTGAAACTCAAAGTTTTGAAACTCAAAGTTTTGAAGCCAAAAGCTTTGGAACCAAAAGTTTTGAAGTCAAAGGTTTTGAAGCCAAAAGCTGAGTTGGGTGTAGTGGGCGGGGCATACGCTGCTGAATGTATCAGGAGTTTCTATTGGTCCGTTTGACTTGCGTCTCGTATCTGCATCATCTACACAAACGGGAGGTTACGTGACATGGAGGTAAGTTGACTGCTCTGTTTTGTCAAAATTATTGTAAATATAGCAGCACTTCACTTTCTTCTCATGTTGTTCGTGTCGTGGAGTCTCTTTTTAAGAACGACATGGAGGGCTGCTGTGTTGACATGTAGCCCCACTGTGGGCGAACGTTACATGCACCTGAGGCATCTATGTTAGCTAAGGTTAGCTACACATGTATGACACAATTTAAAACAAATCCTATGAGCTTGGTTCTCTCTGACCGAGGTAGGTACAGATGACGACACTGTATCTAAAAACGACATGCGTCTTATGACTACACTGGTCAGACACCGAAGAAAACCTTTACTACTTCTGCCACCTCTGCTTGAAACGTCCCTTATTTGTTCAAACGCACCACCTTGTCGCGGAAGCTGTGCAGTACACACACATACATGATAGTAGATAAATTGGCAATTATGAACGCAGGCTCTGGGAAAATACTTTAAATCAGTGTATTTTAGATCACATATATGCCTCGCATGGAAATTAACATGCATGTGCTACAACTCTATTATTTTTATTCATAGGTTCTTGTGTGTGCTAACAAGTACGAATCATGTAACAGTAAAAGGTACCCAAAATATTCAACACTATTGTAAGTAACATTATCAGTTGACCCCATACAAAGGCTTGTATCATTTGATACTTGATAATTAACAAAATTGTACCACTTGTGCCTTTATAATAAGCTCCAGAGAGTAAAATAGTGACACAAAACGCATTCAACTTACATTTAAACATGTCTGTGTGTTATGGAGGGGTTCTGTATATTTGTTAAATCATTCCATTGTTTAGTTTGTTGGCAATGACTGGCTTTTCTTGTTATACGATATGACTATATGGTCTGTGTATTTATAATAATCCAGTGTGGTCATAATTCCCTTTTCTACAGAATGGAACCTCTTCCACAAATAGCTTTTGTTCAGGTATGTTGACCTCTCTTCTCAAAATGTAATTCATCTGTATATACACATATAAACATGTTTTGATACCACTGCTCTAATAAATTTCTATTTTGCTAAATTCCCTCTTACAGGAATCCATTAGCAGGCGGCTTTTATGCAGGGTCAGGGATCGGCTTTCTGCAGTAATCACAAGGGAGCCAATTGATTTTGATTACCTGCACATGGTTATCTCTCAGGAATTGCAGTTTCTTCGATGGATATTCCTCAGTGTGTAGTAGATGGTTTACAAAATCTAAGTGAAGTGATCAAGTCTCACATTTCAAACAGCACTGTTGCTCCATTACTTGACAGTGTAGCTGTAGTTGAATGGAATGGTACTGTGGGTCGACCAAAATTTAGCATTAATACCCTAGTCCTTGAAAATCTTCTCAGCATGAACCTACCAATGACCACTCTGGCTACTGCCCATGGCATTTCAAGATCCACACTTTACAGGAGGATGAGGGAGCATAATCTCTCAGTCAGAAACACCTACTCTGATATATCAGACATTGTACTTGATCAAAAGGTGAGATCTATCAAAGCCAGAATGCCTGATGCAGGATATCGGCTTGTAAAAGGGTCTCTACTGGCTATGGGATATCGTGTCACATGCGAGATGCATGTTTACTGTGAGAGGAACCGGTCGTGGCAGCTTTATTGCTGGCAAAAGTGTCCACAACCAAAGGTAAAAATTGTATGTATTACTATAAATGTTTACATTATATAAAACATGAATATCAAATGTAGCCACTTCATCATGTAATTTGCTTCCAGAGTGGAACGCCTTTGGAGAGATGTTTGGAATGCTGTAACATCTCAGTACTACAACTTGCTTCACATCTTAGAGGAAGATGGCTTCATTGACCTTTCAAATGCGGTTCACCTCTTCTGTGTGGGGTACGTCTTCATTCCCCGTCTACAACAAGATCTGCAAAATTTTGTGGAGACCTGGAATTACCACCCCTTAAGCACAGAGGGAAACTTGTCCCCGAATCAGCTTTGGAGGATTGGAACGCTACAAGTACCTGTGCCAGAGCCAGATCTGCAGGAGGTACTGTGTGTACTATACATTTAGCACAAGAACAAAGAAATGCAATTTAAAGTATGGTATTCATTAATTTGCTATATCACTCGAACCTAAATTAATAAATATTAACATTAGATCGTCTACAGTATGTGTATAAACGAGGCAATGGCTATATTCGTAATTAATGTATGTGTTTGGTCCATCTCAGATCCTGCAAGCAGAACACTTGCATGATGAGGAACCTGAATCAGAGCATGGGGTCACTGTAGCAGAGATGCCGTGCCCCTTGTCAGCTGAAGGTCTTGCTGCAGTGCAGCAAGTAAACCCCACCGTCGAGTCCTCTTCTTTTGGACGGGACATCTATATGCATGTCCTTCAACTGGCCTCATTTTTTGGATGAAGTTTGATTGATATACTTGATGCACATCTCATGTGCTTATTCTAAAACCAGTATGCACGTTTAACTGATCACAAATAAAGCACAGTAAATAGATACGTATGTGTTTATTTTGCTCACTCACATTATACCAAGGTGGTATAAATAGCTGCAGTATAAAATGATTCTGGAACATTTTGTTTGTTTCACTAAAGAATAGAAAACATAAAGAACAAGCACAAGTGAAACACAACACAGAACCATGCTCTTGCCAACAACTATTGAACACATTTATCACACTCTATCAAATCCTGCACCATACTTAATGGCAGTTTGCAGGAGTGTTTTAACAGATTCATAATCTTTAATGTGGGCTACTGGGAATGTGATGGTGTCTGTGCAAGCACTGACACTTGGGTAACACACAGTGTGGTTAGGCATGGCGTTCAGACACCAATGATCAAATTTCACTGTGAGTTTGAATGTTTGCCGATCTTCCAAAAGCAGATGTCTGTGAGCTTGACCAGTCATCCACTGCATGACTGAGGATACAGTCAAAGCCTCTCCTGCAGTGTCGCCATCAGTTTGTGCATCTTGAAGAGAAATACAAAGTGTAGACCAGAATAAATCTCTCCAGTCATTTTATATGCAAACAGTTAAATATGATGCTCATTAAGACAGTTCTATGGTATAGAATTTAACGTGATTGTGGTTGATATCAAATGAGATAATAATTTCTGTAATTGGTTAGTCAGACTGGCGATGGCGGCTAGGCTATCAATAGCTATGCCCACGTTAATATAATTAAGCTTTAGGTACATCGACAAGGATGTTAGAGTGAGACAGAATTTAAATTTCCTGTACTGTCATCAAGGGACAGTGAAAGTGTGATAGTAGCCTCCGACTTTAGGAAACGTCAGTGCCGACTTGGCGCCTAACTTATCTTATGACTTGCGACCAGAGATGTCTTTAGCTAACTAGTTAAGAGTTTTAAGGATTTAATGGCTCATTTCAACATTAGCTTATCTTCATCAAGTTTAATACAAGACAGTAACATGGTTGTAACCTCGTCATCTGTACCTACCTCGGTCAGAGAGAACCAAGCTCATAGGATTTGTTTTAAATTGTGTCATACATGTGTAGCTAACCTTAGCTAACATAGATGCCTCAGGTGCATGTAACGTTCGCCCACAGTGGGGCTACATGTCAACACAGCAGCCCTCCATGTCGTTCTTACAAAGAGACTCCACGACACGAACAACATGAGAAGAAAGTGAAGTGCTGCTATATTTACAATAATTTTGACAAAACAGAGCAGTCAACTTACCTCCATGTCACGTAACCTCCCGTTTGTGTAGATGATGCAGATACGAGACGCAAGTCAAACGGACCAATAGAAACTCCTGATACATTCAGCAGCGTATGCCCCGCCCACTACACCCAACTCAGCTTTTGGCTTCAAAACTTTTGACTTCAAAACTTTTGGTTCCAAAGCTTTTGGCTTCAAAACTTTGAGTTTCAAAACTTTTAGTTTCAAAACTTTTAGTTTCAAAACTTTTGGATTCAAAACTTTTGGATTCAAAACCAAAGCTTTTATTTTTTTAACAAATAAATTATTCTCAGTTTATATATTTGCTTTTAAAACTTTTTTTTTTGCTTTTGAAACTTTTTTTTTGCTTTTAAAACTTTTATTTTTGCTTTTGAAACTTTTATTTTTGCTTTTGAAACTTTCTTTTGCTTTTGAAACTTTTTTTTGCTTTTGAAAAATAAAGACACAAATCTACCTTCATAGTTTTCCACTGAACAAACCCCCTTTCTCCAGTTTGTTTGATACAACTACAAGTAATTATTGAGCCTTTTTCTTTGAAATTGAACTTTATATATTTACTTTTTATATATTTATATTTTGGCTAATGAAAACTATATTGATTGCAGGCTGCATTAGTCTCTTCTGGTTGATTCTAGTGTGTTTTACAAACATAAACATTTCGGATGAACCTATTTTAAAAGGCAACAACAGGGCCGACTAAGTCTGCGCTGTGTGGCCATTTGGTAGTCGAGCACTGCTCTTGGATGGACATCAATGAAAGGTGCTTATACTTTTTTAATCAATATCAATGAGCATATCATTTATAATTCCTCAAATCAGAAATGAATTACTATATTGACAAATATATTTCTTGAGTTGAGTGAAGCATCAGCCTTGTATTCTGCAGAACACTGCTGTTGTTGTTCTGCACTCTGGTTATTAATGTTTCAAAGAGTACTGTCATTCATGTTGATGATTTAATAAGCCTGTATTGTTGTTGTGTACATTGACAGGAGGATCAGTGAAGTCAGTGATTGAGGAGATTCCATGCGGTGAGACAGAGATTAGATTTAGAATGTTCCATGTTGAATGTTCCGTGTTCTGGTGCTGTGACATCAGCATGCATCACAATCTCTGTCTTTAGCCAAACCCAAACAACCTTTGGATAGCGATGCACCATTATGGGAGAGAACAACTTCTTTCCACTGAGACAAAGGGATAGAGACACAGCTGCTCATCTTCAACACATGGAGGAGATCCAGATCTTCACGCCTCCAGTTTGGAGAAGCAGACAGGAGTACCGACAGGTAAGAAAAGTCATGTACTGCTGCAGACGGGGGAAATCAAAATGTATTATAATTTTAGACACCTAAAATAAAATGAATATGCGAATGTACACTATATTTAGGACATATTTCGGATATAGTAGCTTCTGTGGTCTGCAAGCTAAAATGTCAAGAGTGTAGCATAGCATCTTGCATGACAAGACATTTGTGATCTTGGAAGGAACCTGTTCAGATTTTTTTGTAGATGTTCACAATGAAGCCGACTGCAGTCAGTACACACTGACTATCAGAGCAGGTTGGTGTCGAAAAACTTCTAAAAGGCCTTTGTGTCCAAAACATCATTACTTCAATAATTCAACTGCAGAGCTAATAATTTGTGTGCAGGAATTGACACTTTTTCTTTAGGTTAACATTGGAATTCTAACCTTAATGCATTTCTTTGTTGCTTTTCTCTCCACTAACTTTGGATCGTTGCTCAATAGGAACCTCCAGAAACTGCCAGCGGACCGGTGAAGACTCGCATCATAAAAGCAGGTTCCGTATCAGCAGCCGCATGTAGCCCATAGGTCACACACACACTTAGGCGTGCCCACCATCTAGTGTTCGGAGGAGGAAGTGAATTCTGTGATGAGTTGATTGTGCAGAGACACTCCTA
>NC_136645.1:26232726-26357726 GCF_949748355.1 Melanostigma gelatinosum
GCCTGAAGCCATTTGAAAATATTCTCCATAGAGATCCCATTGAAAATAAAAAGCTTAATAATTCAAAAAGTTTAAAGGTTAGAAATATGAAAAGTCATAGCACCCCTCTGGTGAAAGAGCTGAACATTTTAATAGTTGAACGGTTTCTGTAGCTTAAAAAATGAAGGAGGAGAAGCGGTGCGACGGAAGAAATAGAAGAAGTTGAATAAAGATTCGAAGAACAATAATTGTTGGAATGCTTAACAGCATTCCAACAATTATAGTCATTCCATATCAAGGGGAAAGACCACAAACCCTTATGCATACGGAATACACACTGCTTTGCAAGTCTTTGTGCTGCAACATACATCTGGATATTTTCTCCACCACAAAGGCATTACCGTCATCCTTCAGGAGAGAGCGAGCGACAGCAGTCACGTGTTTTGGCAGATACATCGCAGCCCATCTGTTTTGGGTGCCCTGTGGGCCTTTTGTGATGTTCAATCTCAGCCAATCTTTTTCTTACCTAATAAATTGGATTTTTACTGTTCCTCACTCATGGGAAGGACGACAACTCGTTCAGTGAACACTTGAAGTGTGCTACACTTCCATGCAAATGCTGCAAACTGTGGACATTGTAAACAGGGAGTATTGGTTCATTCCAAGATCCATATCCAAGACTTTACTCTTGTTCACAAAGAGCTTCAGCAGGGTGGCAGAATAACCAAGAAATGACTCCCTCTTCTGAGCATCAGACTCAAGGATTGACATGCCCACAGTCAATGACAGAAAGTGTTCAAAGAAGTTGTCCAACAAGATGTCCCGGAGAACTGCAGGCCCTGTGTACATCAGGAACTGGTGGAACTCTGTTGCCTTCCAGCGATCCACTTCATGCAAAGAACGAGGTTGCCTTGCAAACCCTAGCCACAGCAGCGCAACCCTCCAGGCCAGCTTCGTCAATCCACCGCCCTTTGCCCATTTCTCTGGCTTTACGTCAGCAAATTCTCTTTGGTAATTACAAGCTCCTTCAGCCATCTCTTATTATTATCAGCCAGCCCAGGGAACTACAGACTAGCCAAGGCGTAATGCAGCTTAGCCATCCAGTTCATTCCCAATCAATCTTTGACTCAGAGCTTTACTGCTGCATTTTCGCAGACCATACATCTCAGCAATGTGGGGCCCCCTCACATCCAGTCTCAATATGCACTTCCCTTGCTCCTCAGCTCACGCGCCTCCTCCTCCCATCATCCCTAAGCCCGTCGACATACGTACTTCGTTCAAAGCTCCCATCCCCTAGGGCGTTGACAAACGAGGGCGGCCGATCCTCTATCATGGAGGCAGGATGGTGTGCAAGAACTTTAATCATCTCGGCTGCTCTCTTTACAACTGTAGACTCCTGCACGTCTGCTCTTTTTTGCGGTGGCGCTCATGCAAATAACACCTTGCCCCATAATCCTACCACACCGGCAGACTGACTAGCACGGTACCCCGGCACACCTGCCAAGGTAAAGGCTCTAGCCACTGCGCTACAAAACAACCCCGATAGGGAGTTCGTCGACTTTCTGTTAAACAGGTACACCCACGGTTTCCAGCCGGGCATAGAAATTATTCCTGACACTTTTCACAGTCTTCAGTCTGCTCTTTCTGAACCTGACACCGTTGACACCTTACGAGCCAAAGAGGTCAAAGAGGGGTTCAGGATAGGCCCATTTACCAACAAACCTTTCCCAGTAGTCTGCAGCCCCATCAGTATCGCCACTCGGAAATACTCTGGTAAAAAGAGAATCTTCATCGACCTGTCCTCTCCCCACGGCACACACATTCCAAACATCAATAGCATTATCCCAGCTCCAGACTTCTCCATGCAATAAGCAACAATCAACCATGGCATCACCCTCATCCGTTAGGCAGGTCACGGCACATGGCTCTCCAAAGCAGATGTCACAAGTGCTTTTAAAGTCTTGCCAATTCACCCAGACTTCTGGCATTTCTTCGGAGTTTCCAGGAAGAGACTATTACTTCTCACCTTTGGCTGCAGAAGCAGCCCTAAGATCTTCGACTCACTTTTAGAAGCTTTATGCTGGATCCCCAATAACAATTACAGGCTCCCTTACATTCTCCATCTTCTTGACGACTTCCTCATCCCGTTTTTCCTTGTCCCTGAACCTTTAACAATCACAACTGCTAACATCTTAGCGATGCCTTTGTGTTCCACTCTTACCCTGGCGGTTCCTAACACAGCAATCTATGGCCACTGTATGTGCTCAGTTTGAAGCAACATTTAGCAAGCCTGTGTACCATGGAATAACTTGTAAAATTCCCTCCTAGACATTATGGTATATCCACAACCGGTATCTACGTCACGTTACATTTTGTCCGTTCTCTTTTCGTTCATTTTTTTTATAGCCCCTTCTCTGGGATTACTATTTCTTCTGTCTTATTGTACATGCTCATGTCACTAGCATTTATGTGATGTATCGTGAAAACCTCATCACTATCCACTTCCTTCTGCTTGCTCTTACCCTGCTTTCCTCTTTTAAGTGTTTGGTCTGTCTTTTGCCCACTGCTTTCATTCTGCAGGCCCTCTTTACGTGCCCCACCTTCCCACAGTTGTACTTCGACGGCAAACCGGACAAAGTATCCCGTGTGTCACTGACGAGTCATCGATATTGCAACAACTAGTTCTCTGACTGACATCTTTGCTCAGGTGTGGTCTGTCCCTCGTCGAGGTGACGGGGCTGACGTCCTGTCACACGCAGAAAGAAGCATTCGCACAATCAATCCATACTTTCAAGCTCCATTTAATGTCCGAGCAGAAGGAGAATGTGACTGTTCTAAGGAGTGAGTAAAATATAAAGTGCATTTGTTCACTGAAGTTCAACATAAAAAAAAGAAAAGATCAAAGCAATTTTTATATCAGACGGAGCAGAATGATAAATTTTGTAAAAATAGCAAAGGAATCAGTAACGGTACTCTGTTGGAGTATTTGGTGGCATGGTGTAGATCAAAGGCACATCACAGCTTTGCATCTCAATGGGGATTGTTGCACGCACAGGAAACACACGTACACAAGCCTTCAAAACTAATTTCCCATGTGGCTCTGACACTTATGATCTACAGTCATGTCGATGGAAAGCGGTCATGGAGAAGTTGTGGGAGGCAACACATGTTTATCCAGAGCATGGTGCTTTTTAATGCCTGTAAAAGAGATAACATAGCAATTAAGAACGTCATCTCAGCATTTATTCAAGTGGATATGATCCGAGAGAAATCAAATGAAGCAATGATGACCAGAGGGGCTTTTATCTCAGGTTCTGTTACGTGTGCGTTTTCTTTTAGTAACTTTAAAGAATGACCAATATCCTTGGTTACAACTGTTCTCAAAAAAGTCAAAGAAAAGAAAGAAAAGAAAAGGAAATTAACATTCAGTAAACATTCTTCTCCAAAGGTAGTTTCCCTTATATAATCTCATTTTCTTTCTCTGCCATTATGTATACATAAACAAGTTTAATAACATACCAATCAGTGGTTATTTCACAATTGGAAAAAAGCACAAAATGTTTACAGTCTTTTACAGGTAAATAAAAGTTTTCAATAAGGGCGAAGCATACTCCATTGTTCTCATCATCGTGTTCTGGTTCCCCACATCCCCCGCTATTCTGCTAGTAGATCTTTACATACAAATATTGACAAAGTGGTGGCTTGTGCTCTGAAGCCATCAAGTCTTTTCGAGAGTAATAATCATCATGAGGAGGAGGGAGGAGGGGGAGGGGGAGGGTGGGAGGGTGAAGACTCATAGCTGTCCCTCGCTGCAGTGGCCATCCTGACTGCCACCGGGCTTCTCTGCGTCCTGACTGGACAGCTCTTTGAGGAGGAGGGCGGCGCTCCTCTCAGAGAACTCGTTGCTGTCGGGCTCCAGACCGTCGGGGCAGGGCAGCTTCAGAAGCTCCTCTCTGAGCTGAGCTGTGTGTCTCTGCAGGGACAACACACACCAGGGCTGGGTTAACTTTACAGCAAACATTAAAGGAATAGAACACATTCTTTAGAGATTAACATGTTGTTAAATCTGCTTATTCTATATTTTTCTTATTGTCAACAAATCCCATGAACGTCTCTCTGTGGTTCTCAGCCCCAAAGCCACTTGTTCCCATTAAAGAGTTAAATCTTTAGGAAAATCTCACAAATGAGATTTAAAAAAAAGGCTCTGATTTCCTAAAACTGCTGCATTTGTTGGGACTATTTTCAGCAGCAGATTAACGCACATTTCAAGGTAGCAGGGGTGTAGGACTGGGGGGAAGGGGACATGGCCCTCATGTGAGGAGGGACCCTAAAGATACTTGGGGCCAGAAGAGAATGCCGATGTAAGTCCAGACACTTGTGCCCTGCTCGTATTTTTGGCAGCAGGATGATGAATGTGGGATTAAGTCAAAATAAACTAGAGTGTGTGTGTGTGTTCATCCAGTGTAAGAGTGAAGTCTATTGACACACATTCACTGTCCCTAAAGTAAAGCTTGTACTGAAAACCTGCAGAACTAATGACAGCCTTGTACTCTGTGCCCCATATCATGTTCGTGTGTCATCATGCTAAACTAACATGTTGAACGTGGTTAACCACGAACCTGCTAAACATCAGCATGTTAACCTCGCCATGGTGCACATGTTAGCATGCTGACACGAGCATTCAGCCGCCCTTGCACCACTTCAGACAGCAGATGTGTGTATGACGCGGGTCTACTCAACACATGCTAGATCTCCTCTCTTCTCTTCTTTTCATTTATTCACTCAAGGTTCAGCTCATTAAAGCTGGCGGACTCTGACCCGTGTCTCAGCGTCTGTCTGGGGGGTGTTAGTCTTCATAAGTTTGTGGACAACATTGGGTCTTTAAGTCACAGAGGAATGAGATGTTTCAGGCTTTGATTCACACACCATACCTGTTAGTGTGTGTATGTTGTCATGGGATCCGTTAACTATAAGAAAAATATTAAATCTCAACAGACTTTTCCTCAAAGATGAGGTAATACTCATCCAAATATGTATATCAGTTAACACAGTCTGCTGGAGCTGCTTACTGGCTGTCAGCTCAAACTGGTTGCACTGAGCAGCTTCACGTGGGGGTGTGACCAGGACCTCCATACAAGAGACTCAAGTGAAGATCCCACCTCCTGCAAAGTGTGTGTGACCTTGACTGATGTCACACAATAAGGCAAAATGCCAAAAACGATGTCTACAAAAATAGGAAAACATCTCTGCTGACACGCAGCATAGACTGAAGAACGTGCAGAATGGGGATAAAGCAACACTTTCACTCTCAAACAAGGAAGCTAAATGAGAAGAGGCAGTTGTGGGACAGCAGCTAGCTGTTATCAGTGGAGCTGGATTGTTTGCTGTGGGATTAGTTGAGCTTATTTACCGCCAGAGGGAGAAGAGATGAGAGCTGCCGAAGAGACTGGTTATTGTGTGTGTGTGCGTGTGTGTGTGTGTGTTATGAGCTCCTGTGTTTGTCAGCTGGGAACATGATACAAGGCGGCCTGTCGAGAGCCCGCTGTCCCCTGCAGACAGTTTGCTGTTAATTAGAGTTGAACTGTGCGCTCCCAGCCCAGAATACCGACAGTGCTTTGTCAATACGTTACGCGGGTACATTTAATGACATTACCTTCAGTGCAGCGGCATGGTGGGACATGGTGCGGCCCACCCTCTTGTCGCTGCTGTACTGCTGGATGTCAGCGATCCACTCCTCGCACTGAGACATGATCTCTGTTCGCTTCAGGTAGAAGTGTTTGTGGACCACCTGCAAACACATGGCACAACAGTGTTCAACCACAGGGACACATATACACTCATATAGGTATGTAGTGAAGGGTTGTGACACAAGTCATTTATAGCGGATTTATTTAAAGCTTGTTTTATGCTCATGGTAATATTGTGCTCTATTGGTATTGGTTGCTTCTCAAGCTGTGTGTTGTTACACAGATAAAGACACATTTGCTCTGGTGGTGTAACATTTTGAAAAAGATGCGTCTGTGCCATAATTAGTGATTGTCCAAAGGCTTCAAGACGCCGGTTTAGAGCTGAGTCAGATGAAAACAGACTGCAGAAACATTCCAGTGGTCAAATATTTACATGAATAAAACAAGGAGAACACTCCCTTCATGTGCAAACTGTTGAGCTTCACATGATCATTGTGTCCGGCTACACTGTTATTATTATTTGCTGTCAATAAAGCAAAGAACCAAAACCTCCATGTTGTCAGTTATTTTAGTTTCAAAATGCTCAAGTTTGGTCTGAAGATGATCCAGATGTTTATCCGTTGACCATAAATGCAATAGTAACTGCTGCGTAGAGCCTTGCTGGTGATTGGGCCCTCCTCTGATAGAAAAGGAGGGCTGGTGTCTTTGATCAGTGTCTCTCTCATGAATCTGTTCACTCCCTCTGCAATGTATGGAATGAAGCACATGCCATGCACAGCATACTGATTCCTCTCAAAGGACAGTGATCAACCTCTCTCCATCCCTGAGCAGCTGTTTATTAAGGGTGCTTTAGTCTCTCTGATGTCATCTACACCCAGGTCCCCTGCTTTCCTGCCCCCTCCAGTCCACTTCCTAGCAACAGTCGCCAGGGCCGGGCCATCAGTATGCAGTGAGTGCTGTAGAGTCGCAGCTCTGCTGGTGGAGGGAGTGGATTAGTTATTATGGTGCCTGCTGATTTGGCTTGAAAACGAGACAAGATCCAGTAATCTAGACACGGTTTCGGCATACAACCCATGATGAGAAACACACTGACAAGAGCCGATACCTGATCTTATGCCTAGACGTGTTCACACATGTGGTTAAAATGGGCGGCTCCCCTTGGGCCGTTTAACGTTTGCTCTTTGAACATGGCCATCTATCACAAAATGGAAGGAAGCTCTGAATGCAAATGACCTTTCAGGAAAATACACTTGATGCACACGCACAGGTTCATGGATAGCTGTACATACGAGTACATGCAGCTCACATGTGCAGTCAGAGACGAGGTTCTCTGATGGAGAGCCCCTGGCAGATCAACTCAGTGACCTTTGAGGTAACGCTGTCCACTCATTATTCCACAGGGCAACCGAGGAAGGAAGAGCAGCCGAGGAATGTGGAAACACTCGACACATGAAGGGTCAAGGGCGAGACTAAAGCAAGCAGCCGTTAGAAAGTCCCTTATTCTTAGTTTCCTGTACTCCATCAGTAGAGTGCTGAGGTCTCAGGTACCAGCCCTGACCCGCTCCGGTACCGCAGCACAAAGATTCCCAACCCTGACATCCACAAGCTCAGATCAAACAGGTTTCTAGCACTCATTCAAACACAGCTTATTCTCTACAAACTCATCTCCTTGGTACAATATTACTCAGAATATCGCTTTGAAACAGTGACCTGCATAGAATATCATTTCACAATAAAGATGCTAATATGGTGATGCTCAGCAGTCACAATAACACAAGCACAGCTGAGGCTGATGGGAATGTGATTAGTTATAGATAGATATTTGGTCATAAACCAACAGACCGACCAACAGAGCCACAACACTAGCATGGCTAAAAAGCTTTATTGTTGAGATGTATTTCTCTACCGCTAACTGTATGCAACACATTTTCCTCCTTCTCCACCAGCAGTTTATTGTGAAAGTCTTGCAGAGTTTTAGGGATTTAGGGAACGTTTAGCCATGACAAGATTATGTCAAGTCAGCCAAAACAAAGACAAATGAAGCAATAATGCATTTGCTCGTTTTGTATTCTCTGAAAGTAAGCTATGAAATGTATCTGTGACAACATCGAGAACCAAAAAGGGAAGTATTGTTGGAAGTACAGGCAGAACTCTGAGTATTATGCCTATACATGTATGTCTCCAGGAACGAGGTGGAGTCCTGCGTGTTGCAAGGCTACAGGTAAAAGTAATCAGGCGTAGTAGAATTACAGACAGGTGTTGGTGCTTTTTGTTCCAATAACAGTCTCTGGAAAGCTGTTCCAGACAACCAGTCAGCCCCATGATGTCTGCTGAGAGACACTGATACGGCTCTACACACATACACACTGTTAAAGAAGAGGCAACACCTGAGGGCTGCTGGCTTGGTCATACCGATCAATAATGCAGCGATAGAGAGTCCTCATGGGAACAATCCAATCCCCTGTGAGGACAGCCCCCGACCACTTGGTGCTGTGTGTGAGAGCGTTACCATGAGACACCGTACGCAGTGAATGGGAAGGATTTTGTGTGAGACTCAAGGTCTTTCTGCACACGCTTCTGTGCAGCCGTGGAAGCTTCATCGATATGAGCACGGCCTCCAGACGTCAGCTGAAGAATATATAAAAAGTAGACCCCCATGGTCTGTGACATTGACCCTCATCCTATGGTACTGAGACAGTTCTGGTGCTATTTGCCGGACATGATGTGGAGCTAGTTAAGGATGTCAGTGGCTCCAAAGGTCCTTTTACATTCCAGTGCAGATGTAAATAAGATGTCAACGCTGACTTCACACTCACACAGCTTGCTAACACCACACACACAGTTAGGTCATTACTCACCTCAAACATGCACATTTACTGGTGTTCTCTTTCTTTCTCACACACAATTATCCATATTTTAACATGCAACCCATTGTCCTTAAGTCCACCTGACAGTCTGCTGCTGCATGATTTAGGCCTGTACTCCATTCTCCAGCATTCTGTATAAATAGCATGTGGTAACAATGGATTCTCACACACAGACACCAAAGATAAAATCCTATCTCTGCAGTTGGATCCCACTAATATCATGTTCTAATATACTAATATAAGAGCTAAAGAACAGTAGAACCATCACCAATATGGACAACAAAAATGTACTTGATACATACTGCTAAACAATGTACCTTTAACAACAGACAGTACTTTGTGCACAGGCTACTGAGAGCACCTGGTTGAAGGGAATAAGCGAGGAGGCCCAAAATGGATTTTGGTATTACATTACATACATTACATGGTATTTGTTACTTTGCCATCAGGGCCAAAATGGGAATGATTACATCTAGAGCTAGACCAGCAAAGACCATGAACAGCTCATAAAAGTTTCAATAGAACTATGTTGAATTTTGAACTCACCAGAAAAAGGAAATCTTCTTTAAGACTTAAAAAGTGGGAAAAGGGGAAGTCAGGTGGATGAAAGGCGACAAAAAGGAAACAAGACTTACTCTGAACAAGAGAGGTCTCTTCCCTTACAGTCAACACAAACCACATGAAAGCAATGGTGCACAAAGTCTTCCTGGCTCACTGACTGGAGTGCTGCTCAGCAGCAGTGGGCAGCTAGCTACTGTATGTATATACCAGCAGAACTGATGGATAAAACAATACAAAGGAGCTTTTTTTGTTTGGATAGTTTGTTTCTTTGCACCTATCAAAAAAGTGTTTGTCCCACCTTCTAAGTTACAAAGATGTTCTATGAACCATCCAAAGAAAGGGTTTGGGTTAGAAAAGGAATCCTAGTTGAACTTTGCGGAGGGCCTTTGGCTCTGAATCCCATGCTAAGCTCAAGATGATGGAAAAGTGCAACAGCTCTGTGACAGGGTTAGAGAATAGTGAAGCTGCCGTTGAGTGTCTGCTGTTATTCATCAAAAGTGACAACAGCTGGAAAAGCAAAGGTTGGTGTGGAGGTTAATGACAAAGCTGTACAGCTGAATCAGACAACTACAAGACCACAGAGGCCCACTGGTTCACATGGAGGGCCTCTTTCAGGACTGGCTGAACGACTCCATTGATTTTCAGTCATAGTGGAAGACGGCCTCTAAAGACCTAGAGGGACAATACATACCGGTACATAGAGTGATGTATTGGGTTTTCAAACAGAAACAGTGCTGTGAGCCCTACAGATGTGGTGCATATCTACACTCCACCATCAGGACGCCTCTTACTGCCAATCACAAAACTGCCACATGTTTATGGAAGATTTAGCATGTAAAAAATAACAGTTAAACTGACAAAACAATTATGAACAATTAATGCCATCAGTTAAACAATTAAAAGAAGAAAAAGGTGAGCAAAACTGAAAGGAGAACAGCTGGTCCACCTGACAGGAGTGAGCCTTGGTCGTGGTTGCCGCTAGCTTCAGGCTAACCCCCTTCACATGAAACAGCAAGTGGCGAGAAAGACACGGGGACTTGGTTTGCGTCTTGAGTAATTGTAGCATTTATTCTCCGACAAATAAAGTGGACACACAGTGCACTGCTACATTCACAGGTGTATCGTCACTGCCAGCTTCATACTCATCATCACACTCTCTCTCTCTCGAACAACCACTAGCTGACGTTACGCTGGTGGAAACCCCGACAGTGTTCCAGGCAGACACACAGCAGACAACCTTGCAGCTGAACTATTTGATGCAGAGGAGAGTCACAGGGAAAGTCTCTGCATGTGTACGAGACATGTAACATGGTGGCTGCTAACTCTCCCAGACGGGTGACCTGGGGACTCTGGTCATACGCTGGTGATGAATGATGTGTGAGGATCAGGTTATCGTTGCTGCTGGGCGGCTTGTTAAGCATATCAACAGTAAAATTTGCATCCCTAGTCAGGAGTGGAAATGCTTAAGATGCTGCCTCATGAAGAGTGACTTAGGCAAGTGAGAGACTTGACAGCATCAGTCTTGAGATGCATCAGCTGAGCTGCGGCGGGGTCCGACGCGTCAGCAGATATTGCTGCATCTTCAGCATCAAGGACAGCAGATGTAAGCCAAAACACTGAATGTTCAACGTGCATTCAGTTTTCAGGAACAGTCTAGTGGCTGACTAAATGCCGACGCAGTTTGATTCCCATACTTTGTGTTTTTCAAATTTTGGATGTCGACTTCTTGGATTTTTCCAACCAGTGAAGGAAAGGGAACGTATTTGGAATTTCAGAGGAGTGACGTAGAGACACCGAATACGGCTCTGGTAGAAGCAGCGACCTGTCAATCAGAAGGTAGCCCTGCCCTAAAGCATCCCCTGCTTTATGGTCGGTTTGACTCTAAATGGACCATCATTTACTAAATGAGCATCATGCTGTATTCAAGAAGACTTGAAACTAGAGATTGAGACCATGAAATATCTGATATAATTTCCAAAAATGTCATGAGTAGTGTTAATGTAAGGATAGAACTATCAAAATGACTGCTGAAGTAATAACACTGAGAACTGATTCCAAAAACAAAGGAGACAAAGCTGCGTATCCTGCAGACATGCACTTCACTCTGTAAATCATACGATACGACAACATCATGTCAGTCATTATTTACACTAGCACTCTGACTTGACTAGACATCGCTTCCATAACACGTCCTACACAGCTCTGGATTCATGTCACACTACCAGGCTACATGGCCCTCTTAAGAGGGATTCCCTCCTTGTGGTTTCATTGGTACAAACATCAAGCAAAAGCATTTGAGAAAATGTAGGAATGAAATTAGAGCCACAGCCTTGACTTGAATAAAATAAGAGTAGAATTCTACAGGTCTAAATGGTTAACTGCAACGACTAGATCCATAGCTCATGGCTGCTTTGTCTTCCTCTCTTAGTCCATGTTTGTCTCAGCTCAGCTCAGACTTAAAAGTGCTAAAAGGCCAGGGGTGAGAAAGCACATGAGGGTATCTCACCAAGGTTAATTGAATTTCTGTGTGCGTATGTGTGAGATTGCTCAGCCGTTGGCATTGCCATGTTCCCCTTAATATCCCTCGGTCCAACGGCACATTTCACAGATGGCTGGCTGATGTCATGGAACCAGCATTGCCTGCAGTGTAAAGGCCAGATTAACAATATTTCACCTTCAAATCCCACAGAAATACAAAATGGACCTTCACCCCCCTTCCTCTCTCTCATTCTCCTCTCCCTCCATTCACCCCCTTCCTCTCTCTCATTCTCCTCTCCCTCCATTCACCCCCTTCCTCTCTCTCATTCTCCTCTCCCTCCGTTCACCCCCCTTCCTCTCTCTCATTCTCTCCCTCCGTTCACCCCCCTTCCTCTCTCTCATTCTCCTCTCCCTCCATTCACCCCCTTCCTCTCTCTCATTCTCTCCCTCCGTTCACCCCCCTTCCTCTCTCTCATTCTCCTCTCCCTCCATTCACCCCCCTTCCTCTCTCTCATTCTCCTCTCCCTCATTCTCCTCTCCCTCCATTCACCCCCCTTCCTCTCTCTCATTCTCCTCTCCCTCCGTTCACCCCCCTTCCTCTCTCTCATTCTCCTCTCCCTCCGTTCACCCCCCTTCCTCTCACTCATTCTCCTCTCCCTCCATTCACCCCCCTTCCTCTCTCTCATTCTCCTCTCCCTCCATTCACCCCCCTTCCTCTCACTCATTCTCCTCTCCCTCCGTTCACCCCCTTCCTCTCTCTCAGTCTCCTCTCCCTCCGTTCACCCCCCTTCCTCTCGCTCATTCTCCTCTCCCTCCGTTCACCCCCCTTCCTCTCTCTCATTCTCCTCTCCCTCCGTTCACCCCCTTCCTCTCACTCATTCTCCTCTCCCTCCGTTCACCCCCCTTCCTCTCTCTCATTCTCCTCTCCCTCATTCTCCTCTCCCTCCATTCACCCACTTCCTCTCACTCATTCTCCTCTCCCTCCGTTCACCCCCCTTCCTCTCTCTCATTCTCCTCTCCCTCATTCTCCTCTCCCTCCATTCACCCCCCTTCCTCTCTCTCATTCTCCTCTCCCTCCGTTCACCCCCCTTCCTCTCTCTCATTCTCCTCTCCCTCCATTCACCCCCTTCCTCTCTCTCATTCTCCTCTCCCTCCATTCACCCCCTTCCTCTCACTCATTCTCCTCTCCCTCCGTTCACCCCCCTTCCTCTCTCTCATTCTCCTCTCCCTCATTCTCCTCTCCCTCCATTCACCCCCCTTCCTCTCTCTCATTCTCCTCTCCCTCCGTTCACCCCCCTTCCTCTCTCTCATTCTCCTCTCCCTCCGTTCACCCCCCTTCCTCTCTCTCATTCTCCTCTCCCTCCGTTCACCCCCTTCCTCTCTCTCATTCTCCTCTCCCTCATTCTCCTCTCCCTCCATTCACCCCCCTTCCTCTCTCTCATTCTCCTCTCCCTCCGTTCACCCCCCTTCCTCTCTCTCATTCTCCTCTCCCTCCGTTCACCCCCTTCCTCTCTCTCATTCTCCTCTCCCTCCGTTCACCCCCCTTCCTCTCTCTCATTCTCCTCTCCCTCTGTTCACCCCCCTTCCTCTCTCTCATTCTCCTCTCCCTCCGTTCACCCCCCTTCCTCTCACTCATTCTCCTCTCCCTCCATTCACCCCCTTCCTCTCTCTCATTCTCCTCTCCCTCCATTCACCCCCTTCCTCTCACTCATTCTCCTGTCCCTCCATTCACCCCCTTCCTCTCTCTCATTCTCCTCTCCCTCCATTCACCCCCCTTCCTCTCTCTCATTCTCCACTCATTCTCCTCTCCCTCCGTTCACCCCCTTCCTCTCTCTCATTCTCCTCTCCCTCCGTTCACCCCCTTCCTCTCTCTCATTCTCCTCTCCCTCCGTTCACCCCCCTTCCTCTCTCTCATTCTCCTCTCCCTCCGTTCACCCCCCTTCCTCTCTCTCATTCTCCTCTCCCTCCGTTCACCCCCTTCCTCTCACTCATTCTCCTCTCCCTCCGTTCACCCCCTTCCTCTCTCTCATTCTCCTCTCCCTCCGTTCACCCCCCTTCCTCTCTCTCATTCTCCTCTCCCTCCGTTCACCCCCCTTCCTCTCGCTCATTCTCCTCTCCCTCCGTTCACCCCCTTCCTCTCTCTCATTCTCCTCTCCCTCATTCTCCTCTCCCTCCGTTCACCCCCTTCCTCTCTCTCATTCTCCTCTCCCTCCATTCACCCCCTTCCTCTCTCTCATTCTCCTCTCCCTCCGTTCACCCCCTTCCTCTCTCTCATTCTCCTCTCCCTCCGTTCACCCCCTTCCTCTCTCTCATTCTCCTCTCCCTCCATTCACCCCCCTTCCTCTCTCTCATTCTCCTCTCCCTCCGTTCACCCCCTTCCTCTCTCTCATTCTCCTCTCCCTCCGTTCACCCCCCTTCCTCTCTCTCATTCTCCTCTCCCTCATTCTCCTCTCCCTCCGTTCACCCCCTTCCTCTCTCTCATTCTCCTCTCCCTCCATTCACCCCCTTCCTCTCTCTCATTCTCCACTCATTCTCCTCTCCCTCCGTTCACCCCCCTTCCTCTCTCTCATTCTCCTCTCCCTCCGTTCACCCCCTTCCTCTCTCTCATTCTCCTCTCCCTCCGTTCACCCCCTTCCTCTCTCTCATTCTCCTCTCCCTCCATTCACCCCCCTTCCTCTCTCTCATTCTCCTCTCCCTCCGTTCACCCCCCTTCCTCTCTCTCATTCTCCTCTCCCTCCATTCACCCCCCTTCCTCTCTCTCATTCTCCTCTCCCTCCGTTCACCCCCCTTCCTCTCTCTCATTCTCCTCTCCCTCCGTTCACCCCCTTCCTCTCTCTCATTCTCCTCTCCCTCCGTTCACCCCCCTTCCTCTCGCTCATTCTCCTCTCCCTCCGTTCACCCCCCTTCCTCTCTCTCATTCTCCTCTCCCTCCGTTCACCCCCTTCCTCTCTCTCATTCTCCTCTCCCTCCGTTCACCCCCCTTCCTCTCTCTCATTCTCCTCTCCCTCCGTTCACCCCCCTTCCTCTCGCTCATTCTCCTCTCCCTCCGTTCACCCCCCTTCCTCTCTCTCATTCTCCTCTCCCTCCGTTCACCCCCTTCCTCTCTCTCATTCTCCTCTCCCTCCGTTCACCCCCCTTCCTCTCTCTCATTCTCCTCTCCCTCCGTTCACCCCCCTTCCTCTCTCTCATTCTCCTCTCCCTCCGTTCACCCCCCTTCCTCTCTCTCATTCTCCTCTCCCTCCATTCACCCCCCTTCCTCTCTCTCATTCTCCTCTCCCTCCGTTCACCCCCCTTCCTCTCTCTCATTCTCCTCTCCCTCCGTTCACCCCCCTTCCTCTCTCTCATTCTCCTCTCCCTCCGTTCACCCCCCTTCCTCTCTCATTCTCCTCTCCCTCCGTTCACCCCCCTTCCTCTCTCTCATTCTCCTCTCCCTCCGTTCACCCCCCTTCCTCTCTCTCATTCTCCTCTCCCTCCATTCACCCCCCTTCCTCTCTCTCATTCTCCTCTCCCTCCGTTCACCCCCCTTCCTCTCTCTCATTCTCCTCTCCCTCCATTCACCCCCCTTCCTCTCTCTCATTCTCCTCTCCCTCCGTTCACCCCCCTTCCTCTCTCTCATTCTCCTCTCCCTCTGTTCACCCCCTTCCTCTCTCTCATTCTCCTCTCCCTCCGTTCACCCCCTTCCTCTCTCTCATTCTCCTCTCCCTCCGTTCACCCCCTTCCTCTCTCTCATTCTCCTCTCCCTCCGTTCACCCCCTTCCTCTCCCTCCATTCACCCCCCTTCCTCTCTCATTCTCCTCTCCCTCCGTTCACCCCCCTTCCTCTCTCTCATTCTCCTCTCCCTCCGTTCACCCCCCTTCCTCTCTCTCATTCTCCTCTCCCTCCATTCACCCCCCTTCCTCTCTCTCATTCTCCTCTCCCTCCGTTCACCCCCCTTCCTCTCTCTCATTCTCCTCTCCCTCCATTCACCCCCCTTCCTCTCTCTCATTCTCCTCTCCCTCCGTTCACCCCCCTTCCTCTCTCTCATTCTCCTCTCCCTCTGTTCACCCCCTTCCTCTCTCTCATTCTCCTCTCCCTCCGTTCACCCCCTTCCTCTCTCTCATTCTCCTCTCCCTCCGTTCACCCCCTTCCTCTCTCTCATTCTCCTCTCCCTCCGTTCACCCCCTTCCTCTCCCTCCATTCACCCCCCTTCCTCTCTCTCATTCTCCTCTCCCTCCATTCACCCCCCTTCCTCTCTCTCATTCTCCTCTCCCGTTCACCCCCCTTCCTCTCGCTCATTCTCCTCTCCCTCCATTCACCCCCTTCCTCTCTCTCATTCTCCACTCATTCTCCTCTCCCTCCGTTCACCCCCCTTCCTCTCTCTCATTCTCCTCTCCCGTTCACCCCCCTTCCTCTCGCTCATTCTCCTCTCCCTCCGTTCACCCCCCTTCCTCTCTCTCATTCTCCTCTCCCGTTCACCCCCCTTCCTCTCGCTCATTCTCCTCTCCCTCCGTTCACCCCCTTCCTCTCGCTCATTCTCCTCTCCCTCCGTTCACCCCCTTCCTCTCTCTCATTCTCCTCTCCCTCCGTTCACCCCCCTTCCTCTCTCTCATTCTCCTCTCCCTCCGTTCACCCCCCTTCCTCTCTCTCATTCTCCTCTCCCTCCGTTCACCCCCCTTCCTCTCTCTCATTCTCCTCTCCCTCCGTTCACCCCCTTCCTCTCGCTCATTCTCCTCTCCCTCCGTTCACCCCCTTCCTCTCGCTCATTCTCCTCTCCCTCCGTTCACCCCCTTCCTCTCTCTCATTCTCCTCTCCCGTTCACCCCCCTTCCTCTCTCTCATTCTCCTCTCCCTCCGTTCACCCCCCTTCCTCTCTCTCATTCTCCTCTCCCTCCGTTCACCCCCCTTCCTCTCTCTCATTCTCCTCTCCCGTTCACCCCCCTTCCTCTCGCTCATTCTCCTCTCCCTCCGTTCACCCCCCTTCCTCTCTCTCATTCTCCTCTCCCTCCGTTCACCCCCTTCCTCTCGCTCATTCTCCTCTCCCTCCGTTCACCCCCTTCCTCTCTCTCATTCTCCTCTCCCTCCGTTCACCCCCTTCCTCTCTCTCATTCTCCTCTCCCGTTCACCCCCCTTCCTCTCTCTCATTCTCCTCTCCCTCATTCTCCTCTCCCTCCATTCACCCCCTTCCTCTCACTCATTCTCCTCTCCCTCCGTTCACCCCCCTTCCTCTCTCTCATTCTCCTCTCCCTCATTCTCCTCTCCCTCCATTCACCCCCCTTCCTCTCTCTCATTCTCCTCTCCCGTTCACCCCCCTTCCTCTCTCTCATTCTCCTCTCCCTCATTCTCCTCTCCCTCCATTCACCCCCTTCCTCTCCCTCATTCTCCTCTCCCTCCATTCACCCCCCTTCCTCTCTCTCATTCTCCTCTCCCTCATTCTCCTCTCCCTCCATTCACCCCCTTCCTCTCTCTCATTCTCCTCTCCCTCCGTTCACCCCCTTCCTCTCTCTCATTCTCCTCTGCCTCCGTTCACCCCCTTCCTCTCTCTCATTCTCCTCTCCCTCCGTTCACCCCCTTCCTCTCTCTCATTCTCCTCTCCCTCCGTTCACCCCCCTTCCTCTCACTCATTCTCCTCTCCCTCCATTCACCCCCCTTCCTCTCTCTCATTCTCCTCTCCCTCCATTCACCCCCTTCCTCTCTGTCATTCTCCTCTCCCTCCATTCACCCCCCTTCCTCTCACTCATTCTCCTCTCCCTCCGTTCACCCCCCTTCCTCTCGCTCATTCTCCTCTCCCTCCGTTCACCCCCTTCCTCTCTCTCATTCTCCTCTCCCTCCGTTCACCCCCCTTCCTCTCTCTCATTCTCCTCTCCCGTTCACCCCCCTTCCTCTCGCTCATTCTCCTCTCCCTCCGTTCACCCCCTTCCTCTCGCTCATTCTCCTCTCCCTCCGTTCACCCCCCTTCCTCTCTCTCATTCTCCTCTCCCTCCGTTCACCCCCTTCCTCTCTCTCATTCTCCTCTCCCGTTCACCCCCCTTCCTCTCTCTCATTCTCCTCTCCCTCCGTTCACCCCCCTTCCTCTCTCTCATTCTCCTCTCCCTCCATTCACCCCCCTTCCTCTCCCTCTGTTCACCCCCTTCCTCTCTCTCATTCTCCTCTCCCTCCATTCACCCCCTTCCTCTCTCTCATTCTCCTCTCCCTCCATTCACCCCCCTTCCTCTCTCTCATTCTCCTCTCCCGTTCACCCCCCTTCCTCTCGCTCATTCTCCTCTCCCTCCGTTCACCCCCTTCCTCTCGCTCATTCTCCTCTCCCTCCGTTCACCCCCTTCCTCTCGCTCATTCTCCTCTCCCTCCGTTCACCCCCCTTCCTCTCTCTCATTCTCCTCTCCCTCCGTTCACCCCCTTCCTCTCTCTCATTCTCCTCTCCCGTTCACCCCCCTTCCTCTCTCTCATTCTCCTCTCCCTCCGTTCACCCCCCTTCCTCTCTCTCATTCTCCTCTCCCTCCGTTCACCCCCTTCCTCTCTCTCATTCTCCTCTCCCGTTCACCCCCCTTCCTCTCTCTCATTCTCCTCTCCCTCCGTTCACCCCCCTTCCTCTCTCTCATTCTCCTCTCCCTCCATTCACCCCCCTTCCTCTCCCTCTGTTCACCCCCTTCCTCTCTCTCATTCTCCACTCCCTCCATTCACCCCCCTTCCTCTCTCTCATTCTCCTCTCCCTCCGTTCACCCCCCTTCCTCTCTCTCATTCTCCTCTCCCTCCGTTCACCCCCTTCCTCTCTCTCATTCTCCTCTCCCTCCGTTCACCCCCCTTCCTCTCCCTCTGTTCACCCCCCTTCCTCTCTCTCATTCTCCTCTCCCTCCATTCACCCCCCTTCCTCTCTCTCATTCTCCTCTCCCTCCGTTCACCCCCCTTCATCTCTCTCATTCTCCTCTCCCTCCATTCACCCCCCTTCCTCTCCCTCCGTTCACCCCCTTCCTCTCTCTCATTCTCCTCTCCCTCCGTTCACCCCCCTTCCTCTCCCTCTGTTCACCCCCCTTCCTCTCTCTCATTCTCCTCTCCCTCCATTCACCCCCCTTCATCTCTCTCATTCTCCTCTCCCTCCGTTCACCCCCCTTCATCTCTCTCATTCTCCTCTCCCTCTGTTCACCCCCCTTCCTCTCTCTCATTCTCCTCTCCCTCCATTCACCCCCCTTCATCTCTCTCATTCTCCTCTCCCTCCATTCACCCCCCTTCATCTCTCTCATTCTCCTCTCCCTCCGTTCACCCCCCTTCATCTCTCTCATTCTCCTCTCCCTCTGTTCACCCCCCTTCCTCTCTCTCATTCTCCTCTCCCTCCATTCACCCCCCTTCATCTCTCTCATTCTCCTCTCCCTCCATTCACCCCCCTTCATCTCTCTCATTCTCCTCTCCCTCCATTCACCCCCCTTCATCTCTCTCATTCTCCTCTCCCTCCGTTCACCCCCCTTCATCTCTCTCATTCTCCTCTCCCTCCGTTCACCCCCCTTCATCTCTCTCATTCTCCTCTCCCTCCATTCACCCCCCTTCCTCTCCCTCCGTTCACCCCCCTTCCTCTCTCTCATTCTCCTCTCCCTCCGTTCACCCCCCTTCCTCTCCCTCTGTTCACCCCCCTTCCTCTCTCTCATTCTCCTCTCCCTCCATTCACCCCCCTTCCTCTCTCTCATTCTCCTCTCCCTCCATTCACCCCCCTTCCTCTCCCTCCGTTCACCCCCCTTCCTCTCTCTCATTCTCCTCTCCCTCCGTTCACCCCCCTTTCTCTCCCTCTGTTCACCCCCCTTCATCTCTCTCATTCTCCTCTCCCTCCATTCACCCCCCTTCCTCTCTCTCATTCTCCTCTCCCTCCATTCACCCCCTTCCTCTCTCTCATTCTCCTCTCCCTCCATTCACCCCCCTTCCTCTCCCTCTGTTCACCCCCCTTCCTCTCTCTCATTCTCCTCTCCCTCCATTCACCCCCTTCCTCTCCCTCTGTTCACCCCCCTTCATCTCTCTCATTCTCCTCTCCCTCCATTCACCCCCTTCCTCTCTCTCATTCTCCTCTCCCTCCATTCACCCCCCTTCCTCTCTCTCATTCTCCTCTCCCTCCGTTCACCCCCTTCCTCTCTCTCATTCTCCTCTCCCTCCATTCACCCCCCTTCCTCTCCCTCTGTTCACCCCCCTTCATCTCTCTCATTCTCCTCTCCCTCCATTCACCCCCTTCCTCTCTCTCATTCTCCTCTCCCTCCATTCACCCCCCTTCCTCTCCCTCTGTTCACCCCCCTTCCTCTCTCTCATTCTCCTCTCCCTCCATTCACCCCCCTTCATCTCTCTCATTCTCCTCTCCCTCCGTTCACCCCCCTTCCTCTCCCTCTGTTCACCCCCCTTCCTCTCTCTCAGTTCACCCCCCTTCCTCTCTCTCATTCTCCTCTCCCTCCGTTCACCCCCCTTCATCTCTCTCATTCTCCTCTCCCTCCGTTCACCCCCCTTCCTCTCCCTCTGTTCACCCCCTTCCTCTCTCTCATTCTCCTCTCCCTCCGTTCACCCCCCTTTCTCTCCCTCTGTTCACCCCCCTTCATCTCTCTCATTCTCCTCTCCCTCCATTCACCCCCCTTCCTCTCTCTCATTCTCCTCTCCCTCCATTCACCCCCTTCCTCTCTCTCATTCTCCTCTCCCTCCGTTCACCCCCCTTCCTCTCCCTCTGTTCACCCCCCTTCCTCTCACTCATTCTCCTCTCCCTCCATTCACCCCCCTTCCTCTCCCTCTGTTCACCCCCCTTCCTCTCTCTCATTCTCCTCTCCCTCCATTCACCCCCTTCATCTCTCTCATTCTCCTCTCCCTCCGTTCACCCCCTTCCTCTCTCTCATTCTCCTCTCCCTCCATTCACCCCCTTCCTCTCACTCATTCTCCTCTCCCTCTGTTCACCCCCTTCCTCTCTCTCATTCTCCTCTCACTCATTCTCCTCTCTCTCCATTCACCCCCTTCCTCTCACTCATTCTCCTCTCCCTCTGTTCACCCCCTTCCTCTCTCTCATTCTCCTCTCACTCATTCTCCTCTCTCTCCATTCACCCCCCTTCCTCTCGCTCATTCTCCTCTCCCGTTCACCCCCTTCCTCTCGCTCATTCTCCTCTCCCGTTCACCCCCCTTCCTCTCGCTCATTCTCCTCTCCCTCCGTTCACCCCCTTCCTCTCGCTCATTCTCCTCTCCCTCCGTTCACCCCCCTTCCTCTCTCTCATTCTCCTCTCCCTCCGTTCACCCCCTTCCTCTCTCTCATTCTCCTCTCCCGTTCACCCCCCTTCCTCTCTCTCATTCTCCTCTCCCTCCATTCACCCCCCTTCCTCTCTCTCATTCTCCTCTCCCTCCATTCACCCCCCTTCCTCTCTCTCATTCTCCTCTCCCTCCATTCACCCCCCTTCCTCTCTCTCATTCTCCTCTCCCTCCATTCACCCCCCTTCCTCTCTCTCATTCTCCTCTCCCTCCATTCACCCCCCTTCATCTCTCTCATTCTCCTCTCCCTCCGTTCACCCCCCTTCATCTCTCTCATTCTCCTCTCCCTCCGTTCACCCCCCTTCATCTCTCTCATTCTCCTCTCCCTCCGTTCACCCCCCTTCATCTCTCTCATTCTCCTCTCCCTCCATTCACCCCCCTTCCTCTCCCTCCGTTCACCCCCCTTCATCTCTCTCATTCTCCTCTCCCTCCATTCACCCCCCTTCCTCTCCCTCTGTTCACCCCCCTTCCTCTCTCTCATTCTCCTCTCCCTCCGTTCACCCCCCTTTCTCTCCCTCTGTTCACCCCCCTTCCTCTCTCTCATTCTCCTCTCCCTCCGTTCACCCCCCTTCATCTCTCTCATTCTCCTCTCCCTCCGTTCACCCCCCTTCCTCTCCCTCTGTTCACCCCCCTTCCTCTCTCTCATTCTCCTCTCCCTCCATTCACCCCCCTTCCTCTCTCTCATTCTCCTCTCCCTCCGTTCACCCCCCTTTCTCTCCCTCTGTTCACCCCCCTTCATCTCTCTCATTCTCCTCTCCCTCCATTCACCCCCCTTCCTCTCTCTCATTCTCCTCTCCCTCCATTCACCCCCTTCCTCTCTCTCATTCTCCTCTCCCTCCGTTCACCCCCCTTCCTCTCTCTCATTCTCCTCTCCCTCCATTCACCCCCCTTCCTCTCTCTCATTCTCCTCTCCCTCCGTTCACCCCCCTTCCTCTCCCTCTGTTCACCCCCCTTCCTCTCTCTCATTCTCCTCTCCCTCCATTCACCCCCCTTCCTCTCTCTCATTCTCCTCTCCCTCCGTTCACCCCCCTTTCTCTCCCTCTGTTCACCCCCCTTCATCTCTCTCATTCTCCTCTCCCTCCGTTCACCCCCTTCCTCTCTCTCATTCTCCTCTCCCTCCGTTCACCCCCTTCCTCTCTCTCATTCTCCTCTCCCTCCGTTCACCCCCCTTCCTCTCTCTCATTCTCCTCTCCCTCCGTTCACCCCCCTTCCTCTCTCTCATTCTCCTCTCCCTCCGTTCACCCCCCTTCCTCTCTCTCATTCTCCTCTCCCTCCGTTCACCCCCCTTCCTCTCTCTCATTCTCCTCTCCCTCCGTTCACCCCCTTCCTCTCTCTCATTCTCCTCTCCCTCCGTTCACCCCCCTTCCTCTCTCTCATTCTCCTCTCCCTCCGTTCACCCCCCTTCCTCTCTCTCATTCTCCTCTCCCTCCGTTCACCCCCTTCCTCTCTCTCATTCTCCTCTCCCTCCGTTCACCCCCCTTCCTCTCTCTCATTCTCCTCTCCCTCCGTTCACCCCCCTTCCTCTCTCTCATTCTCCTCTCCCTCTGTTCACCCCCCTTCCTCTCTCTCATTCTCCTCTCCCTCCATTCACCCCCCTTCCTCTCTCTCATTCTCCTCTCCCTCCATTCACCCCCCTTCCTCTCTCTCATTCTCCTCTCCCTCCATTCACCCCCCTTCCTCTCTCTCATTCTCCTCTCCCTCCATTCACCCCCCTTCCTCTCTCTCATTCTCCTCTCCCTCCATTCACCCCCTTCCTCTCTCTCATTCTCCTCTCCCTCCATTCACCCCCCTTCCTCTCTCTCATTCTCCTCTCCCTCCATTCACCCCCTTCCTCTCTCTCATTCTCCTCTCCCTCCGTTCACCCCCCTTCCTCTCCCTCTGTTCACCCCCCTTCCTCTCACTCATTCTCCTCTCCCTCCATTCACCCCCCTTCCTCTCCCTCTGTTCACCCCCCTTCCTCTCTCTCATTCTCCTCTCCCTCCATTCACCCCCTTCATCTCTCTCATTCTCCTCTCCCTCCGTTCACCCCCTTCCTCTCTCTCATTCTCCTCTCCCTCCATTCACCCCCTTCCTCTCACTCATTCTCCTCTCCCTCTGTTCACCCCCTTCCTCTCTCTCATTCTCCTCTCACTCATTCTCCTCTCTCTCCATTCACCCCCTTCCTCTCACTCATTCTCCTCTCCCTCTGTTCACCCCCTTCCTCTCTCTCATTCTCCTCTCACTCATTCTCCTCTCTCTCCATTCACCCCCCTTCCTCTCGCTCATTCTCCTCTCCCGTTCACCCCCTTCCTCTCGCTCATTCTCCTCTCCCGTTCACCCCCCTTCCTCTCGCTCATTCTCCTCTCCCTCCGTTCACCCCCTTCCTCTCGCTCATTCTCCTCTCCCTCCGTTCACCCCCCTTCCTCTCTCTCATTCTCCTCTCCCTCCGTTCACCCCCTTCCTCTCTCTCATTCTCCTCTCCCGTTCACCCCCCTTCCTCTCTCTCATTCTCCTCTCCCTCCATTCACCCCCCTTCCTCTCTCTCATTCTCCTCTCCCTCCATTCACCCCCCTTCCTCTCTCTCATTCTCCTCTCCCTCCATTCACCCCCCTTCCTCTCTCTCATTCTCCTCTCCCTCCATTCACCCCCCTTCCTCTCTCTCATTCTCCTCTCCCTCCATTCACCCCCCTTCATCTCTCTCATTCTCCTCTCCCTCCGTTCACCCCCCTTCATCTCTCTCATTCTCCTCTCCCTCCGTTCACCCCCCTTCATCTCTCTCATTCTCCTCTCCCTCCGTTCACCCCCCTTCATCTCTCTCATTCTCCTCTCCCTCCATTCACCCCCCTTCCTCTCCCTCCGTTCACCCCCCTTCATCTCTCTCATTCTCCTCTCCCTCCATTCACCCCCCTTCCTCTCCCTCTGTTCACCCCCCTTCCTCTCTCTCATTCTCCTCTCCCTCCGTTCACCCCCCTTTCTCTCCCTCTGTTCACCCCCCTTCCTCTCTCTCATTCTCCTCTCCCTCCGTTCACCCCCCTTCATCTCTCTCATTCTCCTCTCCCTCCGTTCACCCCCCTTCCTCTCCCTCTGTTCACCCCCCTTCCTCTCTCTCATTCTCCTCTCCCTCCATTCACCCCCCTTCCTCTCTCTCATTCTCCTCTCCCTCCGTTCACCCCCCTTTCTCTCCCTCTGTTCACCCCCCTTCATCTCTCTCATTCTCCTCTCCCTCCATTCACCCCCCTTCCTCTCTCTCATTCTCCTCTCCCTCCATTCACCCCCTTCCTCTCTCTCATTCTCCTCTCCCTCCGTTCACCCCCCTTCCTCTCTCTCATTCTCCTCTCCCTCCATTCACCCCCCTTCCTCTCTCTCATTCTCCTCTCCCTCCGTTCACCCCCCTTCCTCTCCCTCTGTTCACCCCCCTTCCTCTCTCTCATTCTCCTCTCCCTCCGTTCACCCCCCTTTCTCTCCCTCTGTTCACCCCCCTTCATCTCTCTCATTCTCCTCTCCCTCCGTTCACCCCCTTCCTCTCTCTCATTCTCCTCTCCCTCCGTTCACCCCCTTCCTCTCTCTCATTCTCCTCTCCCTCCGTTCACCCCCCTTCCTCTCTCTCATTCTCCTCTCCCTCCGTTCACCCCCCTTCCTCTCTCTCATTCTCCTCTCCCTCCGTTCACCCCCCTTCCTCTCTCTCATTCTCCTCTCCCTCCGTTCACCCCCCTTCCTCTCTCTCATTCTCCTCTCCCTCCGTTCACCCCCTTCCTCTCTCTCATTCTCCTCTCCCTCCGTTCACCCCCCTTCCTCTCTCTCATTCTCCTCTCCCTCCGTTCACCCCCCTTCCTCTCTCTCATTCTCCTCTCCCTCCGTTCACCCCCTTCCTCTCTCTCATTCTCCTCTCCCTCCGTTCACCCCCCTTCCTCTCTCTCATTCTCCTCTCCCTCCGTTCACCCCCCTTCCTCTCTCTCATTCTCCTCTCCCTCTGTTCACCCCCCTTCCTCTCTCTCATTCTCCTCTCCCTCCATTCACCCCCCTTCCTCTCTCTCATTCTCCTCTCCCTCCATTCACCCCCCTTCCTCTCTCTCATTCTCCTCTCCCTCCATTCACCCCCCTTCCTCTCTCTCATTCTCCTCTCCCTCCATTCACCCCCCTTCCTCTCTCTCATTCTCCTCTCCCTCCATTCACCCCCTTCCTCTCTCTCATTCTCCTCTCCCTCCATTCACCCCCCTTCCTCTCCCTCTGTTCACCCCCCTTCCTCTCTCTCATTCTCCTCTCCCTCCATTCACCCCCCTTCATCTCTCTCATTCTCCTCTCCCTCCGTTCACCCCCCTTCCTCTCCCTCCGTTCACCCCCCTTCATCTCTCTCATTCTCCTCTCCCTCCGTTCACCCCCCTTCATCTCTCTCATTCTCCTCTCCCTCCATTCACCCCCCTTCCTCTCCCTCTGTTCACCCCCCTTCCTCTCTCTCATTCTCCTCTCCCTCCATTCACCCCCCTTCATCTCTCTCATTCTCCTCTCCCTCCATTCACCCCCCTTCATCTCTCTCATTCTCCTCTCCCTCCGTTCACCCCCCTTCATCTCTCTCATTCTCCTCTCCCTCCGTTCACCCCCCTTCATCTCTCTCATTCTCCTCTCCCTCCATTCACCCCCCTTCCTCTCCCTCCGTTCACCCCCCTTCATCTCTCTCATTCTCCTCTCCCTCCATTCACCCCCCTTCCTCTCCCTCTGTTCACCCCCCTTCCTCTCTCTCATTCTCCTCTCCCTCCGTTCACCCCCCTTTCTCTCCCTCTGTTCACCCCCCTTCCTCTCTCTCATTCTCCTCTCCCTCCGTTCACCCCCCTTCATCTCTCTCATTCTCCTCTCCCTCCGTTCACCCCCCTTCCTCTCCCTCTGTTCACCCCCCTTCCTCTCTCTCATTCTCCTCTCCCTCCATTCACCCCCCTTCCTCTCTCTCATTCTCCTCTCCCTCCGTTCACCCCCCTTTCTCTCCCTCTGTTCACCCCCCTTCATCTCTCTCATTCTCCTCTCCCTCCATTCACCCCCCTTCCTCTCTCTCATTCTCCTCTCCCTCCATTCACCCCCTTCCTCTCTCTCATTCTCCTCTCCCTCCGTTCACCCCCCTTCCTCTCTCTCATTCTCCTCTCCCTCCATTCACCCCCCTTCCTCTCTCTCATTCTCCTCTCCCTCCGTTCACCCCCCTTTCTCTCCCTCTGTTCACCCCCCTTCATCTCTCTCATTCTCCTCTCCCTCCATTCACCCCCCTTCCTCTCTCTCATTCTCCTCTCCCTCCGTTCACCCCCTTCCTCTCTCTCATTCTCCTCTCCCTCCGTTCACCCCCCTTCCTCTCTCTCATTCTCCTCTCCCTCCGTTCACCCCCCTTCCTCTCTCTCATTCTCCTCTCCCTCCATTCACCCCCCTTCCTCTCTCTCATTCTCCTCTCCCTCCATTCACCCCCTTCCTCTCTCTCATTCTCCTCTCCCTCCATTCACCCCCCTTCCTCTCTCTCATTCTCCTCTCCCTCCATTCACCCCCTTCCTCTCTCTCATTCTCCTCTCCCTCCATTCACCCCCCTTCCTCTCCCTCTGTTCACCCCCCTTCCTCTCTCTCATTCTCCTCTCCCTCCATTCACCCCCCTTCATCTCTCTCATTCTCCTCTCCCTCCGTTCACCCCCCTTCCTCTCCCTCTGTTCACCCCCCTTCCTCTCTCTCAGTTCACCCCCCTTCCTCTCTCTCATTCTCCTCTCCCTCCGTTCACCCCCCTTCATCTCTCTCATTCTCCTCTCCCTCCATTCACCCCCCTTCATCTCTCTCATTCTCCTCTCCCTCCGTTCACCCCCCTTCATCTCTCTCATTCTCCTCTCCCTCCGTTCACCCCCCTTCATCTCTCTCATTCTCCTCTCCCTCCATTCACCCCCCTTCCTCTCCCTCCGTTCACCCCCCTTCATCTCTCTCATTCTCCTCTCCCTCCATTCACCCCCCTTCCTCTCCCTCCGTTCACCCCCCTTCCTCTCTCTCATTCTCCTCTCCCTCCGTTCACCCCCCTTTCTCTCCCTCTGTTCACCCCCCTTCCTCTCTCTCATTCTCCTCTCCCTCCGTTCACCCCCCTTCATCTCTCTCATTCTCCTCTCCCTCCGTTCACCCCCCTTCCTCTCCCTCTGTTCACCCCCCTTCCTCTCTCTCATTCTCCTCTCCCTCCGTTCACCCCCCTTTCTCTCCCTCTGTTCACCCCCCTTCATCTCTCTCATTCTCCTCTCCCTCCATTCACCCCCCTTCCTCTCTCTCATTCTCCTCTCCCTCCATTCACCCCCTTCCTCTCTCTCATTCTCCTCTCCCTCCATTCACCCCCTTCATCTCTCTCATTCTCCTCTCCCTCCGTTCACCCCCCTTCCTCTCCCTCTGTTCACCCCCCTTCCTCTCTCCCTCTGTTCACCCCCCTTCATCTCTCTCATTCTCCTCTCCCTCCATTCACCCCCCTTCCTCTCTCTCATTCTCCTCTCCCTCCATTCACCCCCTTCCTCTCTCTCATTCTCCTCTCCCTCCGTTCACCCCCCTTCATCTCTCTCATTCTCCTCTCCCTCTGTTCACCCCCTTCCTCTCTCTCATTCTCCTCTCACTCATTCTCCTCTCTCTCATTCTCCTCTCACTCATTCTCCTCTCTCTCCATTCACCCCCCTTCCTCTCACTCATTCTCCTCTCCCTCTATTCACCCCCCTTCCTCTCGCTCATTCTCCTCTCCCGTTCACCCCCTTCCTCTCGCTCATTCTCCTCTCCCATTCACCCCCCTTCCTCTCACTCATTCTCCTCTCCCTCTATTCACCCCCCTTCCTCTCGCTCATTCTCCTCTCCCGTTCACCCCCTTCCTCTTCTCTCATTCTCCTCTCCCTCCGTTCACCCCCCTTCCTCTCGCTCATTCTCCTCTCCCTCCGTTCACCCCCCTTCCTCTCGCTCATTCTCCTCTCCCTCTGTTCACCCCCCTTCCTCTCGCTCATTCTCCTCTCCATAGCGCTCCTCTCCTCCGTTCCTCTTACTTGACATTTGTGCTGTGGATGAGCAGGTTGAAAGATTGTTGTCTTCCCCGGCACTATCCATGTCACTACGGACCCTTTGAAGGATCCTATTCTATGAAAAATCTGTGAGGAAGAAAGGGGGGAGGAGGGAGGAGGGAAAGGCCAACCTCCAGACGACATCATCTACCGAGGAATTAATAAGAGGGGAATTTATTGGCAGACAGCGTGGCGCAGCAACCCTCAGGGAGGACAGGTTGCTTTTCATTCCTCTTTCGGTTTCTGGACTGAAATAAGTGGAACAATGTCAAGAAAGACAGAGGTATTTAGCTAATGCATCATGGGAATGGTTCTGCATCATACTGGAACTTTGTATTCAGAGTGGAGGTGAAAAGAAAAACCTTGTAAAAACAGAAATGTAACTAAAATGACCGTCTTGCGGTTGAAAGTCACGTTCCAATTACATCGGTCTGTCCGAAATGTCATCACTTCATCATTTTATTTTATACATTTGAGTGAAATCATCATAATTAGCAAATAGATTCTTGAGTTATGGCTTAAAAAAGTGTTTGGCAAGGTCACAGTGACCTTTGATGACCAAATGTTAACCAGTCCATCCTTTAGTATACATACCGGTAGATGTTTGTTCCAAATGTAAAGAAAGTCCCTCAAGAATTCCCTTTCACTAATGGCATTACAACAATATATCGTACGCAATTCATGGACAATATAACAACTTTTAAATTACCCGTTTAGGTTTTGGAGGTTCTAATCTTTGAAGATTAAATCAGTTTGTGTAGATTAAAAAATAATTAGCGAACTTGCTTTTCATCATTAGTCATCATTTTATGCCAGTGCAGCACAGAATAATGGCATTTGGAGGGTGTTAATGAGCATCAAAACAACCTTTTAAACGTTGACCTGGTTAAAACTCTTTGCACCACACTGATTCCTACCTCTTTGAAGCATGGCGAGGGGTTGCGCATCTGCTCCAGCATGGCCCATTTGACGGTGGCCTGCCGGATGTTGCCATCATATTCCCGTGAGCTCTGGGTGCCACTAGGAGTCCCGCGGGAGCGTTCATACCCCGGCTCATTGAAGTAGGGCTCAGTCACCAGAATGAGGGACTGCACCGACACGAGCACCTACAGCAGATCGAGTCACAGAATCATGTGAGGAACAGTTTCAAGACCTCTCTTCACACTTCACTGATATAAAAGGTAGCTTGGTCTGGTTTCAGAGGCGCTGAGATTAAAACCACATTCTAATACAATGAATGTGTCCAACTACGGTAGTTAGGTTTAATCCTGATCTATTGGTAAATTACGCCGACATCTCCTTCGTGTCTTGGCCATGCTGGACATTTAGAAGAGAGTCTGACAAAAGCAAGGAATACTGTGAACCGATAGCGATATCCTTCAATATATCTGGATTAATGCCTTGGCCTGCCTCAAGGAGACTAAGGACGTCCTCCTGCATCATTCTGTCCCCTCCGAGCCACGACATTACCAACTGTAACGATCTCGGGCTTGAGCCACACAAAATGCTCCATCAACTGGATACCTTCAACTGTTGCAATCTGTCTGTCTGTCTGTCTTAAACTGGGTTGCCAGAGTTCAGAGCCGATATCCACCTCAGTTGATGACCGCTTGATCCCTGCCTACTCCCCTGCTACGTTTATCTAGTGCACAAATCAGAAGACCAGACCCTCGACGCCTTAGACTGAGAAAAAAAAGAACATCTGTCTTGACAAATAGCTTGGGAAGTTAACATATTTCATCACCCATAAATAACTTCAGAAACATTGCATTCCTATTGAAAGCTGTAGCTCTACTATAGCTCAGCGTATACACAGCAGGAATGCAGGCGATAGAGCAGCAGAAATATTGGCTTCTGGTGTCAAACCACAAATGTATGTGTAAAAATGTGATTTTTAAAGGCACAGCATCACATCCTTCTTTTGCCAAAACAGCCTTAAAATGTCTCCAGTCATTCAAAGCTCAGTTTTACCACAATAGATCTCAGTGAAGCATCTTTTTAACTGTGTATCCTACGATACGTTTCAAAGTAAAAATGAAATATTTGTCTTCCAAATAAACAATCTAAAGAAAAGTAATAACACAAATAAAATGTGAAAACAGATGGGCAAAACATGCTATGGAAGCTATCTGATTTGGACTTCAAGATGAGTGATGTGTGTCAGCAGGCATATCTTCAAGGTTTGAATGATACCACTGTGTTTGGTTTGATTAATACCCACACACTGTCACCAAAGCAAAGTAATCACGAGGCTTTAAAAGGGATCTTTCATGTCAGCTGATGAAACACCAAGCCCATTAATACAGAGCCCCTGGAGGCGTAATGCCAGGGCAGAGATAAACTACAGCCTGTGACACAAAGACTCACAACAGCCCTGTTGATCCATTCAGACAGGAGACTCTGCCATGATGGATCATCACCTCACCTGTAGAAAGCTTGAGGTCTGTGGGTTCCATTTCTCCTCTGGTCTCCCATGCCATGTGTTGAGGATACTTAAACATACCTGATTAACACACAGAAAAAAAACAGTTGATTTGACTTAAAGATTCAACAATGAGTATAAGTAATGAGGCTTGGGGATGGCTCCATTCATTGTTGGACTGGACTCAATAGCAAGCTTTGAAATTACACAATTTCTTTATGGTTCTGTTCAACTTCAATTGATACTCCTTTGTCAGCTAATGAGAAATGTTCCCATCACGTCAATCACCTTAAAGCTGCTTCAAATCACTGAACGGACACAATTCTAAGCTATTGTCGAGCTCCAGTTGACAAGCTTCTTATATGCATCTACCTTCTCTTTCCTCCATTTAACCATATATCCATCCCTCATCAGTGAGCTGAACTCTAGCCCCACAGCAGCCTTCTGGGCCCTTACTTAAACATGTGGACCGTCAGCGGCTGCCTAATGAGGTTGAGCTTAGGCACCTTGACCCCAGCTCCTGGATGGTAGGTAAGCCAGGACCACAGAGGGAGAGCGATACATATTCTAACATGTGTGGAGAAAACCTGCAGGATGTCCATGACCAAATGTCAAGTTGAATTAAAAACTGGACATCTGACAGGGAAGGTCTTCAGATACACTGTTAGTTTGCCATATTGGGTTCTTGATGGACAACCAGGCAGGTTATTTCCCTTAACCTCCCACTACAGTCAGTGGAGATCTACTCTCTCAGTCCTGGGCAGAATGTGGTCATTCTTCACTCCCTTTATGGTGACTACATGTTTTAGCTGTGCATGTCATAATGTTATTTTCAGGACACTCTAGCCTACTTTGAAATGCTATACTTTCAAACACTACCATATCTGTTTCAAGGTGCTTTTTATGATACAATTTGAAAAAAGGCATGAGAAAGACTATCCTGGCAAAAACATATTTTTTCCACCTGTTCTTAAGTCAAACAATTCAGATCAGACTTAGACATTGGATCACCAGAATCTCCTTTTCTCACTTGCATCTCAGGTCTTCCGTAAACAAACATTTTCAACTATGAAAATTGAGATAATTATGAAAAATGTAAATCTTTAATTTTTTTATCCTACATAATAAAAATACTTGGGTTTGATATAGATAATTTAAAATGATTATTAAATCAACACCATAACCCTGCTAAAATAAAACTGTTGGTAAAGCATTAGCTGCTATCACTGAAGGGAGTAGGTGGTGCAGATTTATGCATATGAACAGTATGTATTCATTCTCCTGTCAGTGACAAATGGTCAAAAGGCACCCCTCACTTACAGAGCTGGAAGAAGACGCTGTGCTTTTTGACTTCATTTGTGTCACTCAGGTTTAAAAAGATCAAATCCTCCATTATGTTTACATTTACTTGATTTAAAGAACATTAACACACTTGAAGCCTTTTCAACTCACTTTGCCGTCATTGTAGAGGTTAGGGTTAAAGCGCACACTGTGTCCACCGGTGGTCTCCAGGTTGACCAGAGGAGGGGAGTTCGGATAGTCTTGCGGAAAATACACATCAAACTCAAAACAGCCGTTGGCATATGGGGTGTCTGCTGGGCCTGTGATGAGAACCTGTAAACACAAAGAAGGCTTCGATAAAAAACAGGCCAAGAAAGGGTTATTCATCACACACACTGAAAGAGGGTTCATTTAAAAAAGGTGGATGCACCGATAATAGTAAATATGGATTAAACAAAGGGCAGACGGCAAAATACCATGGTGAACAGGTGCTGACTCTTTCAGGCTTTGCCACAACAATGTAATTACCAACAGGGCTAAAGGGTGAAATTAGCAGAGAACAGTTCTATCCACTATTTATTTCCTGAATAAAGGAGATTAGCTCATTCATCAAAGAAACAAGCACTTAAAGCTGTTAAAGGACCTGAATACATATTGTGACGACCCTCCTCCTGTCATACACTCGGGCCGGTTTTTCCATCTCTTACAGGTGCAGTGTGGAGGATCGTTATCAGGATGAGTCTCACATGTGCCGGGGCGTGGCTCATCCTTGAATACCCTTTCCAGTTGACAGCCCAGGGGGGGGAAAGAAGACCTGTACTGATGGGCTCACGACCACGGTTGCGGACCTTGTAAAGCACGGTTGGGTGTTTTTGGCATCACAAATAAAATCCTACTGTTTGCGCCAGCTCAATGTCTCATTGTTTTGTCTCAGTCTATGAGCCGGGCTGTGACAATATATACATATAAATAAATAATCTAAATCACCGGTAATATCTCTGCATCTGTTTATGCGTCCCTTGCAAGTGTAACAAAGCCAACAAGAGTCAGGGAGATGTCAAAACAATCTCTACACACTCACACAGATCTGAGAAGACGCTTTATCTGCCAAAATAAGTGACATCAACTGTGTGGGTAAACAATAGGTGTGCAGGGCTCAGAAAACTCAATAGACTCTCACACGACAGCCACGTGGAATAACAACCCTAGAGTAGTGCTACCTGGGGCTCCCCTGGGTGGGTTCAGTCAGAACTGAATCAAATTATAGACCTTCAAGAAAACTACATAAAGTGAAGTTGCCTTGCTGGAAGCTGAATGCTACTCAGCATGGAGCACCTGCAGGACCTGATCACGTTTGAGGACGCAGTGTGGATGTGTTTTTCCTACAGAGACATTTTGGAAACTTTGACATGAACATTCAGACCCAACACTTCTGTTGCACTTCCGACCACAGTCTGGTTGGAAGACCTTCATTTTTTACGATGAAGACTTCATCTATAATGGAGGCGAAAGCATTTCAAGACTGGCACAAACTGTCCCTATGTGACGGGCTTGAATAAATGCATTGTGGTACTAATGTAAGGACTCAGGGGTGAGGTACAGTGATGCACTGACCCCTCAGATCATGAGATTTCCACCTCATCAGCCACAGCCCCTTTCTGCTGATGCTCTGTAGGCCATGCTATTCTCAGGGAGAACGTTCATTTTGGTAGGTTTCTATGAACATTACGCACTAAACAGTGCACTGCTGTGACAGGACCTTTGGCTGTGGGCAAATATCTTTACTATTATGTCACACTTTGTGACCACAGCTAGTCTAAAATACGTTATGATAGTTCTGCTTTGTGGTGAGATGATTACCTTTGGTGCTTTGGTCTTTGTTGACAGTTCAAAAAAGGATGATTTTGTCTACATTTGATGGCCAATCAATCAGTAGATGTTTTTGTCATATATAAATGTTTATGTTTAAATTTCAGTTACTTCCACACCTGCAACAGGACTAACACTATAGAAGTGCTGTTATTTTCTTCGATGCAGTGTTCCTGCCTGTTGTTGGTATGCTGCTGCCTTTCTTTAGAGTGTTCTTTTTCCAGAACGGAGCCAAACAGATGAGGATTTTGACATTTAGCAAAGGAGACTTTGCCATTAATCAACTAGTGGGGTGAGAGCCATTTATTAAATGTCACTGGGGTAGTGAGTAAGAGCTGTCATGACAAGTCGTATGGTAGAAACACCCTGATGCAGTAACACAGTGTTCTATCAGTCTTACTCAGCTCTCAAACTAGTGGTCTCTTTGAATCACAGGGTACAGCCCCGTACACATTGAACAAAACTATGACACTTTCATGATATCATAATAAGTTGAGCTGGTACTTTACCTTCATGATGTCCAGTCTCTCCTCATCACAGCGGACGAAGACACTGGAAGAGGATGACAGGGGCAAAGAGGTGGACAGGGTGACGGCCTCCTGGGCGAGGCGGCGGGATCGGGCTGCGCTGTTTGTATCGCTGGCGTTCTTCACCTGAGACATGTAGTGGTAGTTGACCTTAAACATCACTTTTCCATCCTCGTCCTCCGTGACCATTTCAAAGGTGTCTGGAAAGAGAGGAGACCAGATTGAGGATGTTGTCAGAGTGGAAGGTACCCATCATTCGTGCCTGTAAACACTACAACATGTACAACATTGTAATTCAATTAAGGTAATAATGCAAGAAAGAAAGGTCAGATGAAACTATCACGTTGACTGGGTGTTCATGTGCACAAGCATGTTATTTAAAGAAATCCTCCACCTTTTCTTTTCATTGAATTCTAGAATTATCTAGGGGCGACTGTGGCTAAGTGGAGAGCGGGGACGTCGTTCAATCAGAGGATCGCGGTTCGATCCCCAACTCCGGCTCCGCTAGTCGCATGTCCATGTGTCCTTGAGGAAGACACATAACCCCCCAAAACATTGCTCCCGTAGCTGTGCCTAGTGAATGTGATCGAATCTGGACTGTAAGTCGCTTTGGATAAAAGAGTCTGCTGAATGACTGGAATCTAGAGGTCAAGCTGAATTTAGTTTCAATGTGTTTCTTAAAGGAGAGTTTCATGATGTTTTCTGTCATTGGACAACATGTTCTTCCTTCATTGATAATAATGGAGGAACATGAAGCATGCTGGAGCTAGCCATCGTGCTACAGTCAGCTTGCTAAAACAAGGTAAGAATTCTGAAATACAATTTTTACATTTATTATTATTTGGGGGGGGGGGGGGGGGGGGCATATGCAAGACTTGCATTACAAAAGGATTAGTTTTGGATGACCTCAATACCAAATAGCCCAAGCAAATAAAGACAAGTGAAAAGAAACATGCAACAGCGTTGCCATTATTTTGTATGTAAAGCAGAAAGCAGGGACCGACATTGTACAGTGTAGGTTCTGCGTTCCAGCTTTGCAATTTCTGTCATCGTCCCAGGACTCATCATTTGACACATTAGTGTTAAAGGATTTGAACTCGGAGCAGCAGAAGCACCCGTATTTAGTTAAGGATGCTAATGTATTTGTTTACACATAAAGCTTCCATTGAGGTTTTTGAATGAAGCTTCTAATGTCTGATGTCATCAACTTCAAAAAAATTGGAAAAATATGATTTTGTGTTATTGTGGTTGTATAAATGTAAGTTGCTGCTGTTAGATTGCTGCTAGACCAGGTGTGGGCATCCCTATGTGTTTTTAATCAGAGTGGAACTGTCGTTCTTGAAAGGCTAAACGCAAACAACTCTGGATAGAAGCAGAATATTTTGTTTGGTAAAAACGTATTGTGGATTTTAGAAATGATTATATAGATCGTTTTTATATATCCATTTGAACTTTTTGGACTGAGAAATGACAAATCGTAGGTCACTGTGTGTTTGTGAGAGAGAGACAGGCAGCAGGGGAAGAGAAGGTGGAAGGTAATGTTTCTTTGAGTTAATAGTATAAATGTCAATATTATGAAAGAAGCTTGGAACTATTCGGTGCTGTACTTCCTATGAAATGGTGTCCACACAGACAGCCTTGCTGCTGCGGTGTGTGAAACTCGTGTCCTGAAATGTTGTAATGCGTGTGCATCGGCATAGTTCTCTTCAAATGTATTCTACCGTTGCAATCCCCATTTTACTAAATGTATTGGGAATGTTTTATTCTTATTCTTTTTAATAATTTTACTGTAACGGAATTTACAGTGCCCTTTTTGGTATCCTAATTCCGTTACACCTATCCATGTAATACATTACTGCCCGAGCCCGTATCCCCAGTGGTGTAAATGATACAATCCCAAGTCTTGTCACAGTGAGTGATAGTCCAGCCCTCACTCAGTCTTCAGCTTCCTATTCTGCCTGCACACTCAAACATCAGTGTTTACAGTCACTTCCAGTTACTTCAAACATCAAGCTGCTTACAAAATCAATTGCAAAACTGTTGTAACAAGTCATGACATGACTGAGTGGAGAGTGATGGACAAGACAAAAGTGTAGACCAGGATGGAATCCTAGTCCTTTATGAGTTCTGGCATGAGGGCATTATGGATCATATCAGACAGAACAGTGTGTGTGTGTGTGTGTGTGTGTGTGTGTGTGTGTGCGTGCTTGGGGAAAGGAGGACGTCTTTAGGGAACGGTGGTTTATGGCGTTATTGCTGACGTGTGCACAAAGTAAAAGCAACAGGCATTGATGCTGCACAGCATTAACCATGTGCAATGTGTTAAGAAAAAAACCTACAAAACGCATGTGCATGCACACATACATACCGATACATCCCAAAGCAAACATGTAAACTCACCAAACTGCAGCTTCTTCATGGCAGCTACGTATTTTTCCTCTAGAGAGCGTAGAATGAACAGGGGCTTAGGTCGACATGACACCTTCCTTGAAGACTCCACCAGCTTCCTCTCTGGTGAGGAGGTGGGAACAAAAATCATGAAGACAAGAGTGAAACCATGGAAGCGAAGCATCAGCTTCAAAATGTTTTCCCTTGAGAAAATCCTGCAAAGCCAGCCTGCCACAGGGCTATCAGAAGGTCATCTCAGCAAGCAACTGGCTGCAATCTCAAACACAAACGGATACAGTGTGTATCTTTAAGGCTGTAAACACACTCCGGGATTAGCCAAATTGATCTGAGAGACAAAAAAAACGAAGACAATCTGGAAATTCAAAGCCAAGCCATTCGTTGTAAACAACAATCACAGTTTAAAGACTGCTGTCCATACTTAACTTTGACCTCCTGACTCACTGGTTGGTGAAGCGGTCAGGATCTGGCTAAAAACAACCGACCTGACTGCTCCTGTTTACAGCGGTTGCGTCTGCCCTCTGTGGTTGTCTGTGTTCTGTATTTTGAATGGGCAGCAGAAGGGCACAACTCTGCCACCGCAGGTACCAGCTGCATCTGAACCCACTGACAACCTGGACCATATAATACAGGCTGCTGCTGTCCACCAAATATAATCTCATCACAAGCATTCAATGCATTAACATTTGCATTAATAAAATGGGCATTACGCCACACTGCCTGCGTGAGCGGCGCGTGCATCGCAGAACCTCCAGCTTTTTAATGTTAACAGGTTGGAGCGGCCACACTGCCTTACTGTCAGCTCTTGTACATGGCTCTTCTAGATTTGAGGTCCCGCCCTGTGTTTTCTGTGCAGTTCACAGTAAAAATAGACAGTGAAAATTATCTTTTGACAGTATATTGACATAATACAAGCAAGATTACTACAGTTGTGAGATCTATCTGTCGAACATGTCACAGTCATGAAAAAATACATGAAGCAGTTTTATTTCCAATTCAACACTTTCCTGTTTCAGTTTCAAAATAAAAGCCCTCTAGCGTCTTTGAGAAAATACTCTTAACTAAAGGTCCAATAAGTAGTTCATTCAGAAGCTCGTTCAGTTAGCACAGGAACGTCGATACTTCCTCAACTCGGTCTGATCATGGCTTCGCTCAGAGATATTTCTTAAAGCCTCTGTACTAATTAAATGAGGATAGATATGTCAAGGCCCTCATGCTTCACACCGCACAACTCTGTGTGAATCCAAAGGCCTTTATCATATGGATTTCTTCGTGTGACTCGACATGACACTCAGCTTTATCCGTTTCCCCACATGCACACTTCCAGCACATCTAATGGCATCCCCCTCCATACCGAACATAAAAATGGTCTGGAGGGAGCAGGGAGAAATGGGCGGGTGGGGGTAATTAGTATAATGTAGTGTATCAACAAGGTAATGGGGGAGGTGTGATGCTTCATCATGCGGTGCACATTTCATTGATGGAGCTGCTTTATTAAGGTGGGGGCATCCAGTCAGAAATCCATTACTTTCGGACACACCCCTTGCTATTTGAACACATTTTTTCCTACAAGTTAACTTATATGAGAGAGTGTGAATGTCTCATAGAAAAACAACCATTCAGCAGATAAGGGTCGTTTCTTTCACCGTAAGTCTTTATTTGCAAAAAACAAACTACTACAAAGAAGTGTTGAAATGGAAAAGAGTGAGGTTGATTTCTGAAGGACTTCCCCTGTGAATAATGGCTGGCTAGGATCTCCTTTCTTTCGTTATTTCTCCACGTACAAAACAAGTTAAGATGTGTTCTTTGCCCTTTAAAACAAATGCAGCTTGAAGAGACTGCATCTTCTCCTCAGTAGGAGCTGTGGAGCATTTTTAGAGACCAGACCTCAGGAGTGCACAGTCCATTATGGACATCAAGAGCCTCAGACGTCACACTAGGAGTTTTAGGCCACATCAAGGGTAAGTCTGACCTGCAGCGTTTGACTGTTTGGTCAAATTAAACTGTCAAAAACACGCCGTCCTTGATTAAGTGTAAATAAAACAGGGAATTCAGGTGGTTTTTTGCACAGCACCATCTGAGAAGCCCTCATTGAAAACGGTCTGATAAACGACGGGCACTTTCAAAAAGTACTTGGCAGGTGATTGGCTTCAATAACAGTTTGATTGACAGATGCTTCATCCAGTCGGTAGAAGAGCAAAAACATCTTTTCCATCAAGAAGATCCTCCAGTATCGTTCTTTGCTCTTCTTTCAATGAAGAAATATCCCCACTTCTGATATAACTGATGCCATTGCAGTATCTACGCTAACCTCTTTAGGAGTCGCCATTGTTGTCTATAACAAACAGTCGGCTCTCCGTCCACGGCTGTAGCTGCCAATAGCTTCTCACAGGACCCAGATTGGTCCGTGCTTTGGCTTACCGGACACAAACACTTGAAGTCTAAAGAGATGGATGTTCGTGTGATATGTTATACCGCGATTCTTGCCTGATCTTGTGACATCACCAGAATCCAGCTGCCGTGCCAAATAAAACTACAAAGCTATTTTCTGTCCTTTCACCAAGAGGACAGGAAGCACAGACAACAGATAAGGACGTGAGACAAAAATTGGATACAGGAGAGCTGGGAATTGATTAAATAATACAGATTAAAACAATAAGTTGAAATCCCAAACTCAAAACACCGTTGTGGTTCTGGGTTTGTGTTGGCCATGAGCTCAAATGTATGGACCTCAATAGGTTTTGCTGCTATCCAGGAGTTTTCAGGCTGTGATTTAAATCAAACGGTACAGAGAACGTGAAATCAGCTGCCACAGCGTCGGACAAGAAAGTCACATGCGTGCGTTTCATACATACCCTGGTTGGCCTGCCGTAGGCTGGTGGTAGCAGCGTAGACTATCTCAGCTGTCCTCTGGATGTCGGGCACCAGCAGAGTCAAACCCTCAGGCTCTGGATCGGAGCTATCTGGCTTCACCACACCTTTGCTTTTATCTTTCTTTGACCTGAAACACACACAAATATACAATCAGCCAAAATATAATGGGGTGATGTTTGATAACTTGGATTTCAGAGATCCAATTTAGTGAGAGTTATTTAAAAAGTAAAGCTAATTATTTCCCCTCAGTTCTCTAAAAACATCAAAGTATTTTTTGGTGATTACATGGCATGTTCATTTGGTATAATGCTCCCGACACAAGGGTGAGAGTCAAAGTGGTTCCAGGTCCACTGAATTGAAAACGCAAAACATAATTCCTCTTTTGCGTCGCCATATGTTCAGTTGCTCCTGTGGGTCAACATCACAGAACTAAATGTGAAAGTTATCAATGAGGCAGGAGGAGGCAAAAGATTCACACATGTTTATGACTAATGACACGGCAGATTGTTTTTGTCAAGACATCTTCACAGAGTAAGATTAGCTATAAATTATGTTTTTTTTGACACCCCATCTCTGTTGGAGAGGATGGTAACACACTTAGTGTCTGCCCCTCATCTGGCCCCCAACCTCCTGGTACTGATCTGTCCTGACTGTTTTTTGGATTTGAGTGCAGGGGACAGGCTAAGACTAGACAGGCTGAGACAAGCCCAATGACTAGTCTCCCCGATTGACCGTTTGCCCTCAGGCTCCTCCCCATTAAAGCGTGTGGTTGTGAGATCGAGTACAACTGTGTGTTTATGGTTTCCCAAACCTCAGCATTCCCTTTTTGCATATATAACTGAGACACCTGTTGTTAATCCTGAAACGTTCACACCAAACTAGCGGGAGTTTACTCGCGGTATAATTTGTTTATTTGCGTCTATACACGTCTCGCATATCCCCAGGAAACTAAAAGCCATCTTGTCTGGGTTTATAACATAGTCCGGAGGAGCTCTGTGGATTTCATCGAGGTGTATTGACTGTCTAGCGAGCCACACGTCGGCTGTTTACTACAGCTGTATGAACTCAAAATACACTTGATTTAGCTGTGATTTATTTGCAATAAATTAATAAAAGGGATGCCGAAATAACTACATAATGATACAGATTTGTAAAAAGTCTGAATTCATGTTTTATGAGTTCTCTCCACAAGACGTCACTCAAATCACTTTTAAATACTGTCTGGATCGATCAGTGCTAGGCTAAGCTAACATTGTAGCAGTTCCATCAACACTCAACATAACGTCATCTAGGCCAGTGGTCCCCAACCACCGGGCCGCGGACCGGTACTGGGCCGCACAGAAAGAATAAATATTATAATTTTATTGATTATCAGAGTCTGAAAGTTTTATTTTGAAAAATGACCGGATTCTCTCGCAATTTCATCCGCCTGTTCCTCTGAACACATGTCAAGACGCTTGTCTCGGTCACGTGATACGTTACCTCAAAAATTAAGCCCGCAAACTAGCGAAAATGAGTAAATTACTTTTGGAGAGCTTCTTTGCAAAGGGGGAAAGGCCACTAAGGAGACAGAAGAAGAGCTACAACTTCCAAGAAAAATAAAGCTTCATTTAACAGACATCAGGAGTTATTCTGACGCGCTAAACCCGCTCTGCAGAATATGTGGGACAGAGGAGAGGAAGATCAGCTGCTGTAGATTGTAAATGACGGTGGCCTTAAAAGTATCTTTGAGACAACAACTCTGCTGGTGTTTGGATTAAAATCAAGGCTGAATATCCTGAGATCACCACTAAAGCACTGAAAACCCTGCTTCCATTTCACACATCCTCTCTGTGAAGCGGGATGTTCTGCAGTGACGGCAATCAAAACTAAATCACGGAGTAGACTGGACATAAGGAACAGACTTCGGGTGTCATTGTCTCCCATTAACCCAGATGGGACGTCGCGTTGCAGAGAAACAAGCTCAGGGCTCCCACTGATTCAGCGTTATTGTGAGTTGTATTTTTTATGCATTTTATATTTGTTTTCATGACGATCGTATCCTTTTATTTTGTCGTGTTTTTCCGCCACACCTTGAAGGCCGGTCCGTGAAAATATTGTTTTACATGAAACCGGTCCGTGGTGCAAAAAAGGTGGGGGACCTCTGCTCTAGGCGTAAATACGGCAGCGTTGTTTTCATTGTTTGTACCATATGGTTTTCACACGCATTTATACACATAGTTTGGTCCTGTCTCTACTAATATGAGGTATCGTAGAACTCTGGGTGAACACCTACACTATTTTTTTCCTGATTCAACAATGCCAGGATGTCAGGAGGAGCATCGCAGCGCTGATAGGCTATCGCAACACAGCGGCACACAAATTCCTTGACGAGTTGACTATGAGGTGAATTTCGCGTCCACACATGGCATTGACTTTGATTGTAATCTACTCACACGAAAAATTTGTGCCGCGTTTGGTGTGAACACAGCATAACCCTTAAAAAGATGAATACATGTGTTCTACAAATCATTCACCAGCCGAATTACACATTCTTTTTAGGCCTTAACAGAGCTAATCATTTCCTGAAAAGGCCATCAGATACATCATAATAATCAGGCTTTTTTGACATCGCTTGTAAACCTGAGTACAGCATGTTGCCATGAGGGTGAGGCTCACCCATCTGGAGATGGTGTGCTCACGTTTCTTAGCTTAGCTACGTAGAGTGTGCATAAGGTACAGCAGAGCAAAAGCAATGTTTTTTTTCTTCGGGATATTGAATTGTTAAAGTCAGACTCAAACCTTTTCCTGTTATAATAATACACAGAACACATTTCTGGAGATTCTCTGATCGCCTCCAAAAGAAGCTCAGTGACTGAATATCAATGTGTCCTTGATGCCTCTTGGGGTGCATTCACATCACATCGCATTTTATTGCCAATTGTGACCATGGCTGTAGATGGAAAGATTCCCAGATCGGCAGTATTGCGGAGAGGAGGACATTGAACGATACTAGAGTCTGTTTTTCTGGAGCGATCGTGTTATGGCTGAATCAAACTATTCAATCAGACATAAGATTAGATTATAGGTGTATAGCTGTAAATTATATCAAATTACAAAATGAGAAAAGGTATTCCATCAATCACCAATAAGTCATGTGGATTTCGACCATCTCACCTGAGGCGATTGGTGTATGTGTCCACACATGTCTTCATCTTGGCCAGCAGCATCCCTACAGAGGTCTGTCCCTCAGAGTGTTCTTCATCCTCATCCTCCTCATCCTGTCCCGGGTCTCCAGAGAGAGGCAGCAGTAGAGGAACCAGGGCCGTGCAGGTAGAAATGGCCCTAAGCAGCTCCAGCAGCGCCCGATATAAGGGCACGTGACGTGCCATATCCAGAACTGCGGAGACGAGGATAGAAAGTGTTAGATACTCAAAGGACAGAGGAACAAAACGGTTCGCTCCTTTTCTAAAACGGATCCCTATTGCAGCATATTACACTGTTGATATTGGTACATGTACATTGACATACATGATCCAGGACCTTCATAATCAAACATTTCAGTCAGAAGCTCAGAAAATTCTAAAAAAGAACATTGAAAATACAAACTGGCCAATGGGTAGGCAATATGCTGAAGAATATGGAAAGGGAAAAAAAATGTAAAGTGCATGACAAGAAACAAAAAATGAATTACTATGGAGTAAGAAAGGTCTTGTTATATGCTTAGCTGTTCCAGTGGCGGCCGTGCATTTTATACCTGGGCCTTCAGTGCTGTCCTACTACAGTTCCACCTCCTAATAACCTCATTATGATGCCACAGCTACGGTTATTTGTTTCTAGGGGTGAAACAATACACGTATTCGTATTAAACCGTTCAGTACGAGGCCTACGAACCGAACATACGTTTGAATAATAATAGTGCATTTGGAAAATGCAGAAGCTTAAATTGTGGGAAATATAATGTTTTCGGTGAACTGCGCTCACGTAGGAGACAACGGGCTGTGTGACCTCTGATCGCCACATAATAGAAAACAGCCCAAACTGATTAAATTGTCCAGACAATAACTCTGCGCATGACAGTATGCTTCGTAATTAACGGACAATGCATATAGTCCGAATCTATATAATTAACACAATGACAACAACAAACTCACAAGAACCAGTCACATATATTCATATGACAACAAAGCAACAAATCAATCCAGCAACACTGCAGCGGAACACACATTCTGCTACACACTCGAGGGCCATTCAGATATTAGATGTAAAAGAACAAACGCAGGTGACTTACCAAATGCTGTTCACTTAAAGACAAACTCCATCCTACTTTCTTTGTTGACAAAGAGTTAAAAAAAAACTAAGCTAGGTAAAAAAATAAATAATCTACAACAAGCAAAATGCAAAAAGTCATAATTTCTTCCATATCTTTCAATTTTAACTCTTACTACTCTGACTAAGTTTCGTTTCACAATAGTCACGTGCTCGCCCACTGACCAATCACAGCGTACACTGCACCTTACTGCAGAGCTGCCCGTTATTGCTGACGTACTTGTAGGCCAGCTAGCAGGCTCTGACACGTCAAAGAATACCCCAACATGTCAAACTAAAGATCAGATTGGTTGAACACAATGACAATCAACAATATCGTCCCCATTCACTTAAACTGCAAAGGGATTCACTTGTGAGTCTGCAGGCCTCTGCCTCTCTTCTTACCTAGAGACACAGAGGTGAGATCTGATTGGATGAAAGCTCTACTTAAAACAAGCTGCACTGGAAGCAGAGCAACTGAGGAAGACAGGAGCTGTGCAATGAGAAAATAAGACAATGGGAAAAATATTTTTATAAATTATAATACATGTCGTGTATTTAATTCAGAAAAATTATTAAATTATAAACCAGCTATAACTTTGATTCTGTTTTGGTCAGCAGAGAAGTCCTTGCTGGCCCTGACGGCCCGCCACGGAGTTGTTCAGTGCTGACACAGGTGGCCAGATGCTATGTTACAATATCAGTCTTCTTTAGGAAGTTTCCAGCCACAAGTGCTGCTGAGCAGCATTGTAATCAGTAAGCAAGGAAGAAATCCTGCATAAATGAATGCTGTTAAGCATTCCAACTATTGTCATCCTGTTTCTTTATTGTTGGAATGCTGTTGGAGAATATTTTCATATGGCGTCAGGCACACAGGTGTTCGCGATTGAGCCAATTAGTGATGTTGATAAACACACAGACTCGCGGACATACACTCCTCTCCCTCTATCTCTCTGTGTGTGTCTCTCTCATACAGTCATTCAGGTATTAGGGATCATTTCTGCCATCCATACAGTCCCTTCTTCATCTCATGATCAGGACATTTAGCCTTTGTTTGTATTCATAAATGATCTTAATTATTTTCCAGAAATATATATAAAATATATTATTTCATTATTATTATTTACACAATACATGCAATGAATTTATTGTACCAATGGAATGAGAGGTCAGAAAGATGAGAACATGCTCAAAGTTCTCTTTTGCAGCATTTAATTAATTAACGAGAAAATGCATTTCCTGCTGAAATTAATTGTGAAAAAATTGCTGAAAATTAGGAAATGGGAGACTGTCTGAAAAATGTTGAAGCCCGAAAGCATTTAAACTGCACTGCTGAAAAACCTTCTCGTTGAAATGTCTAACTATGGTGTCTGTAGCTGAAAGTATGAGGAAGAAGAAGGCTTTGAAAGTTGAAGTATAACAGGATTTGAAGATTTTCTCCATAGAGATCCCATGCAAAAGAAAATTGCAAAAAGCTTAATTCAAAAAGTTTAAAGATTACAAATATGAAAGGTCAAAGCACCCCTCTCCTGAAATAGCTGAACATTTTGATATTTGAACAATTTCTGTAGCTTAAACTAATTTCAGAAGTCGTGATATTTGTAGTAATAGTAGTAGAAGTTGTAGTTGAAGTAGAAGTATTATTAGCAGTAGAAGTATTAGTAGCATTAGAATAAGTAGTAGTCGTAGCAGCAGTGATATTTGTAACAGTAGTAGTAGAAGAAGTATCATTAGTCGTAGAAGTATTAGTATTTAGAAGAAGTAGTAGCCGCGTATCAGTAGTAGTAGTAATAGCTGTAGTAGTGGTCGTGGTATTTAATATAACAGTAGTAGTCGTAAAAGTAATGGCAGTATTTGAAGTAGCAGTAGTAGTAGTACTCGTAGCAGTCATACTAATAGCTGTAGTAGTATTACTACTGGTAGTAGCATGAATAGCAGTAGTAGCAGTTGTAGTATAAGTAATAGTAGTAGTGGTAGTAATAGCAGTAGTGGTAGTAATAATATTGAAGGTAGCAGTAATAGCACTCGTAATAGTAGCAACAGCAAAAGTTGTAGTAGAAGTAGTAGCAGCAGTAGTAGTAATACTAGAAATATTAGCAGCAGGAGTAGTTGTCGCAGTATTAGTAAGAACATTCATTATTTCAACAAAAAAGCCAAATTTTGAGCTTAATGTTTACATACAGTTAATCCATGGGGCTTTTATTTTGAAAGGGTGGGGCTGGGTGGGGGAGGGGGAGAGGAGACATAATCATAATGTCTGACACATATAAACAGAGGTTATTAAATGACAGGCTTCATCACAAGCAGTTCAGTTAGAATTCACTCTGGGGCTTTTATTTTGAAATGGGGTGTGGGGTGTGGGGGAGAAGGAGAGTGGAGACAGAATCATAATGTTAGATAAACACAAACCGGTTATTAAAAGACAGGCTCATCACAAGCATTTCAGTTGGGATTCATTCTGTGGTGCTTTTATTTTAAAATGGCGTGTGTGTGGGGGGAAAGACCTCTAAAGATCTCTAAGACCTGAATGACTGTATGAGAGAGACACACAGAGAGATAGAGGGAGAGGAGTGTATGTGCCTGTCATTTCAGGAGAGGGGTGATATAACTTCATATTTGTAATCTTTCAACTTTTTGAATTATTAAGCTTTTTGCAATTTGTTTTTGAATTGGATATCTATTTTCAGCAATGTTTTTGCGATTAATTTGTGTTTTCAGAATTCCAACGCATTTTCAGCAGGAAATGCTTTTTCTAGTTACTCTCAGTATTTGTGTGCGACTCATCAGAATTCCTCCTCCTGCTGCTCTGTGCCAATGTCACACTGTTGTTCTACAACACTAATAAATGCCAGGCAGACTAATGAAAGAGAAAAGAATAAAAAGGAAGGGCACCACATCAGAAAACACTGTTAGATACAGGCCTTTAACAAATGGGTAGTAAACAAAGCTTGATGCAAGATGCTGTGAGTGCCAGGGACAACAGAATGCATTCACAGAGCCTTTATTCTCCATTTTTTTCTAGTTTGACAAATTCCCCATTTTTCAGACAATGTAAAAACCTAACTATGCAGCATAAAGAGTTGTGCTTTGCACTATTGAATAATGACATATCTATGAAGGGTGAGATGCAATGAATTTGATGGTTTAGTGTGAACTAAGGATAAACAAGACAAGTTCATCAAATGAAGCACGTTGTAACTCAAATAGTCATTTTATTTTAACAAGTTCAAATCAAAGAGTACATTTCCTGATTAAATGCAACTTTCAATGAATACATTTCAGAATTTAACCCATAAGGACCCACGGTGACACAGGTGTCACGCGTCCTTCAATAGAGCGGGAAGAATAAAGTATGTATCTGTCCAAAAAAAAAACTAATTCTTGACCAATCTTTATTGACCAATCTTCATTGTAGTCAGATTTAAAACAAATGTTCCCCTGTTCAACAAGTGATGTCTCAAAGCGTTTTCTCTGCTCTTATTTCCAGCCTGAGAAAAGCTTCCGAGGTCAAGATATCCCAAAACTATGGCAACACGCTTCATGTCACGCTTGAATTCATGTCACTTTCTTTTTTTACCTTATGATACAAATAATTGGCTGTGGTTTACAACTGCAGGCTGAGAAAATAATTGAATTTCAAAGAGACTCTGGTTTAAAACTACAAAAAACATGATATGCACTGGCTCTCCCTGTCCTGACCCACACCCTGTATAAAACATGAACGTAGTCTCTGTGACGTCCCCCTAAGGTCTCTGAAGAACCTAAATGAGGCTCAAAGTGGGCCGTCACCATCTTGGCAGTGACGACGCAGCCTAACTTTCGGCAACTCCAAGCAAGTCAGTCTAGTTGCTGAAACACGCCCGACTAGCTTGAAGCTACCAAGCTAGCTAAGGCTAACAAGCTAGGCTTATGCTGGCTGGGAGGAGTACAGGGCAGTAGTGGAGGACTTTGTGGAGTGGGCCAGTAGAAATCAACTGCTTCTGGACGTGGCCAAGACCAGAGAGATGGTGGTCAATTTCAGGAGGAAGACGACAGCGCCACAACCGCTGAGAGTTCTGGGAGAGGACATGGACATGGTGGAGGAGTAGAGGTTCCAGGGTGTCTCCATCAACAGCAGACTGAACTGGAAGACCAACAGCAACGCTGTGTACAAGAAGGGGATGAGTCGACTCTTTTTCTTGAGGAAACTTCGATCCTTCAACGTGTGCAGCAAGATGCTGGAGATGTTCTACCAGTCTGTTGTGGCCAGTGCACTGTACTTCACCGTAGTGTGCTGGGGGAGCAGCATTGGAGCCGGAGACACCAACAGACTCAACAAACACTCTGGAAAAGACACTGAATAAAACTATTATTCATATTGGATAACCCGGACCACCCTCTCCGCCACCTACTGCAGGGACAGCCGACTTAATGCGGACTCAACTTACAACTTACTTAATACTACTTCATTGTATATAATGTGCATTTTATACTTCATATTTTACTCTGTTACATTAATTGCTGAAGTATATTTTTTGCTGCTGTAACAAACTAATTTCCCCTTGCGGGATGAATAAAGTATGTATCTGTCCAATACCGTTAACGGTGTTCTCTTCCGGAGAACTGATGCTGGCAGCACACACGTCATCAGGTGTCAGCCCATCATGACAACACACACACACACCGGCCAGCAGAATGCCCGGGTTCAACCGCACAGCAAGCCTTATTGATCAGATATTTGCATGAAAAATTTAAAAAAGGCACCAACACCACAAATACAGCAGCGAGAGTAGCTATAGAGACCAAAGCCGTTCTTTGTACCAGGCTGTCAACATGTTTATTTCTATCATGGGGGTCTATGGGGATTGGCCCTTTGGAGCCAGCCTCAAGTGGCCATTTCATGAACTGCAGTTTTTGGTTTCCTTTTTCAGGCTTAAGGTTGACGTTTGTCCTGTCCTGTAAATATATATTCACATTTCCATGCACTTCAAGAAACTCCATCACCCATTGGAAGCATGAACTGTGATACAGCGCAAAGAGTAAGGAGAAAAATCAGAGCCTGATCTCTGAGCCACAGGACGAGCAGCCTAAAGAGGCTGGACATCCATCACAGCTATGACCATCTCTGTAGTGCTGACCTGCAGTCATCACAGAGCTACGAACAGCAAGCCTCAATCTCTGTGATTTAGGGCCCTCTGGGGGCCATAGAGATGGGTGCTACGAGTAGCCATGTTGGATGCTCAGGCTGACTAATAGTTAATGGAGGAGCACTCCCATTCTGCGATGAGTTAACGTGGCATATGTAAGGGCTGCTTGAAATAAAGGCGCTACTGTTGGATTTTAATATTCACCCCTGGAGCCTCACCTCGTGTCGAATCAATTGCCTCACCGAAAGTGTGCGTCAGGAAGTTGTATTTTAAATCAGGTCGTGAATCATCCAGAAACACACACACAACCACTCATATGCAGATACTTTATATACTAAAGGCAGAATCTAAGATCAAGCTGTGGGTTTAGATTCCAAAACATCCTCTGTAACTTCCTCATACTTTCAGCTACAGACACCATTTCAACTTTCAAATGTTGAGAAAACCCTCAACTATTGCCAACATGATTCAGCTTTTTGATATCTTTTAAACTTTTTGAACTGCAGCAATTTAACTTTTATGATTTTTCAGCCCTTTTCTGACTTTATAATGGGTGTGTATTGCACAGCTTAGAGTGCGTGATGTCACCGCTAGAGTGAAGAGCAGCTTGAGATTCTTGTGAAAAAAACATTTGTATTTTGCCACTGTGTCCACAATCTTCACTCTTCATGCATAATTTCTGGATGTAGAAGTAGCTAATATTGTCCTCGTCGTAGAAAAATTACTGTGGAATCCCACAGATTTCCACATTTGACACGGAAGCCGTTAATTGAGAGGAAAACCAACATTCTGCTCCATAGAGACCAATGTTAAATTTTGCTTCAAAAACATCTTCCACAGAACACGGTACCCCATTTCTAGATCGCCAGTTAAGCCACATTTATTTACACTACAGACACAATTTTTACAGAATCTGTTCTTCAACTTATTCTTCCCCTCAATTATTAATATCGGAGCAATAGGAGCTACGGTTATGGGAGTTTTGATTATTTGTTTGAGAGGTGTTTCCCTGTTTATCTCCATGAAATGGCTTCAGGCACAGGTGTTTGCGATTGAGCCAATTAGTGATGTTGATAAACACACAGACTCACAGACACACGCACATACACTCCTCTCTCTCTCTGTGTCTCTCTCATACAGTCATTCAGGTCTTAGGGATCTTTAGAGGTCTTTCCCCCCTCCTCCACCCCCCCCCCCAACACACACACATACACACACACGCCATTTTAAAATAAAAGCCCCAGAGAGTGAATTCTAACTGAACTGCTTGTGATGAAGCCTGTCATTTAATAACCTCTGTTTATGTGTCAAACATGATGATTATGTCTCCTCTCCCCCTCCCTCCCCCACCCAGTCCCACCCTTTCAAAATAAAAGCCTCATGGATTAACTGTATTTAAACGTTTCGCTCAAAATGAGGCTTTTTTTGTTGAAATAATGAATGCTCTTACTAATACTGTGACAACTACTACTACTGCTAATATTTCTAGTATTACCACTACTACTACAACTTTTGCTGTTGCTACTATTACTACTACTGCTACTGCTATTACTGCTACCATAAATATTATTACTACCACTACTGCTATTACTACCACTACCACTACTATTATTACTGATACCACAACTGCTAATACTGCTATTCCTGCTACTACCAGTACTAATAACCAGTACTAATACTACTACAGCTATTAGTACGACTGCTGATACTACTACTTCTACTACTTCTTCTAATTCCAAATACTTCGACGACAACTTCTTCTACTACTACTACAACAAATATCACTACTGCTGGAATTCTTTTAAGCTACAGAAACCGTTCGAATATCAAAATGTTCAGCTCTTTCAGGAGAGGGGTGATATAACTTCATATTTGTAATCTTTCAACTTTTTGAATTATTCAGCTTTTTGCAATTTTTTTTTTTTTTAAATTGGATATCTATTTTCAGCAATGTTTTTGAGATTCATTTCAGCTTTCAGCATTCCAACGCATTTTCAGCAGGAAATGCATTTTCTAGTTACAATTAATGACCGACTAATGTAGCCAGGATGTCTTCGGACAAAGCATCGATGCGGCGCGACAGTGTTGTTGGACCAGTTGGATCATGTCCAACTTTTTTGCTTCTTTCTCTCCAATCATACATTCCACCATCTCTTTGGCAGCTGGCAAGCACACGTCTTCGTCGATTGTGTGTGGTAGCCCCTTTCTCGCTATTCTGTAACCAGATGCCATACCATGAAGCCCGTAGTGCGTCATTTATAGACCAACACATGAATGAGACTCCAGTTGTTTTTGGCTGTTTTGTAACTCCTCCAATTTCGATATAAACAATGTAAGGGGCTTTTGACTTGCACTGGCATGCTTGGTGTTCAGGTGGCGACGTAAATAAGAAGGCTTCAGACTGTTAGCCAGAACCTCACTGCACACCACGCACTGTGGCTTTGGGCAATCTGCGTTGCCAATCCAAGTGAAGCCCAGACACATCATTTTCATCATAATTCCTCTTTTTTTTCCCAGTCTGATGCTCACTCTCATTTCATCTTTTTTCACCTTGACTCGATCGGCCGATGTGCTCCCCATTTGTCTGTGCAATCCCTTCCTCCTTTTCGGTTTCCTCCGTCTCATCTTCCTCTGACTCTGGCTCGATTTCTTCTCCCGGTCTCTCCCCAACGCACCTCTCCGTTCCTCTCGCCTCAGATTTCTCTCTCTCTCTCTCTCTCTCTGTCCCTCTCCTCTTTTACGACTGATAGCTTCAGATGTCCCACTTGACAGTTTCCCCGATTTCAGCCAGTTTAGCATATTTCAATTAATGTTGCTGAATGCATGAAGTTCGCTGTTAGCTGACGTTAGCTGCACAAGCTAGGCTGGCTAGTGTGTACGACTGGCGGCAGGCGCAAGACTGCCGGAAGGAGCTCAAGTGCATTTATTAAATTGTACGTTTTTAATTTTAAATCCCACTTTTTTAATTAAAATTAATAAAAATAAAAAAAAAGTAATATTATTACACCATCAGACCGCCATTACACTTTTCCACTCGCGCACCCCCTAGATCAGGGGTGTCAAACTCATTTCCACTCTGGGCCACATCAGCATCACGGTCGCCCTCAAAGGGCCGGTTGTAACTGTAAGACTGTAGAACTAACTTCTCCCTAACATATTGTTAAATAACTCTCTCTGCATTTGATTATTGTTTATTCAAGTGTAAACATATTGTACATGCAGTTATATAAATTAAAAATGATATTTAAACACATTCCTGTTATTATAACTAATCATTTTAATTGAGGGTTAAGAAACCCACATGACTATCAAAGATCAAACTATCAAAGAAAATAACAAAGACAAATATCAAACACAAGTTATTACATTAACTTTGTTCAAAGCTGTTTGTGTCACCTCTCTGCATCACTAATGTTCCTCCCTGTCGTCGTCCTGTGCATGGCAGCTACATCCAAGAGCTGCTCACTGAGAGTCAGGTCTGATGAACACGGATAGATGATGTATCCGTGTTGTCTGTGCTTTCATCAACAGTTCATTAGAAACACAAGTACCTGCTCGTCTCTTAGCTAGCTGTGTTGTTAGATTGCTGCTAGTTCATGAACTCGGTCTGCGATGGTGTTTCTTCACAAACTGACATTTGTAAACGTCTGTATCTGGTCGGAGCTCTGCTCACATACCTTCAGCATGCACTGGACTGTAGCTGTGTGAATATATTCCGCTGTGATTGCAGTCTGCCTTTTAATTCTTGGACAATTTGATGTTTTTCTTGGAGGCTAAATTTAGCTCCGTGTTTGGTGTCAAAATGCCGACGTGAATTGTATCCTTCATCACCGACACGCCTCATAACACAGAAGACAGACCCGTTCTCCTTGAAGCATAAACATGTATTCGCTTTCCCATCTTTCATTACATTTTCTTCCCTCTGCATCAATTTCTCTCTTCGTGGACATCTTGGGATTATTTGTCTATCTTTTTAAATCGTTGGAAAACCTCTTTTCGGGCTGTTGCCTCTTCTGTCCACCTGTTGCGATAGTTTTAATGTCGGTACTGTCGAGGATGAAACTCACCCCAACGTGGAGGAGGCCAGACCACACGTGTGTCCAGCTGCTTCGTGCAGTTCACACGCTGCAATAATAACGCTACCAAAACTGGTTTACAGTTAAAAGGATTTAATCCCACTGATGCAAGTACGATTACAGTTAAACATTGGAGTACATACTCCTATGAAATATTACAATATTAACCCACTTTGTAAAAAACTACCTCTGGTCCCAGGACACAGCCGTCCCAGGGAACCACACGCTAGAAAGAGGCAGAAAAACACTTCTATCCCGCCCACATATTGGTCCTGACTCCTCCCCTTCCGTCTAACTCAATTTCTATTGGCTAACTTCTCTATGCACTTCTGTAAACGCCTGTCTCCATGACTCTCTTTCCCTGAGTTTCTAACACATTCAATGACTGTCAGTTATTGTTTAATCCCTTCTATGCTAATCCTTCAGTATGAAAGTTAAACTTCTGCAACTTGGCAGAAGCTTCATGTCTTTTAGCTACTAATCCTAAAACACTTTGTTTATCTTAATTATGCATTTCCAAAACCCTTGTGTTTATGACTAATTATGAATTCTTAATTATGAATTATTAAACACTTTTATTATATCTACTGAACATAGTTCTTTGCTCAAATGTCTTACAGTACACAGACAACATGCTATCACATAATTTCAAATTTCTATCTCATAATTTCGACCATGGGGATACTTTTATTTTCAAGTCTAACTTTTAATTATTTTTCCCAAAAAAACAAAAATCCTTTTTTTATTAAAATTTTTTTTTGCTGGCGGATTCGCGGGCCACATAAAATGACGTGCCAGGCCTGATTCGGCCCGCGGGCCTTGAGTTTGACACATGTGCCCTAGAGGCAGCTCGCGCACCCCCAGGGGTGCGCGCACCACACTTTGGGAATCCCTGATCTAGTGAATAACCATGCACCAAGATTTTATCAAAAACATTTCAGGGTTGCAAGCCTTTCTCAGGCTACAAATATATATATAAAAAAATCAATAGATTGAATCAATAGAGGACACAAATGGTAATAACATGAGATATAGACATTATATCTGTCGGTTTACAGATGTGAACTAGGCATAATTCTGGATGGTTGGAAATGTGAATGCTACATGGTAGAATTACTGCTCCTGTTGTGCACCTACAAACATCCAGGTGTTAAGGGTCAGTAGACTAACCCATTAGTTACTTTTGCCATCGGACATGACGCACGCACACACGCCTTACACACACAGAGGGATAGCGACTTTATTCTCTTCTCAGGTAGACTCCTCTATATCTTTACATTGTAAATGTAAATTTGACATTGTTTTCTGCAATATTAGTGATCTGAATAAATCATTTTGCACCTTTAAAAACAGTTTTTTTATCTAGCCCGTGGCTTTTCTACATGTATGTTCCATCTCTCTTTACTGTGTCCTGTCTAATAAAAAGACATACATGTAGTTTATATCCCATTAGACTACTTTGCTAACCTGTAGGACAACCACATCTGATCATAGTTGTTCAAACCTGGAACTAGCACTGATAATCAACCAGAGAAAAAACACCACACTGCCATCATGTGCCAAACAGAGAAATTCTAATTAACACAGAAACCCTGTCATCCACTCACAACTCCAGTCTTACTTCTCATCCAATTGAACGCTTATTCTGCCTCGCTTTCCCTTGTGAAGATGCAAAGATTCCTGTAATTACAGCAGACAGATTGACATTTGGTATTTTAGGGGGGGGGGGGGGGGGGGGCACACACCTATGCTGTTAATTACTGAAGATAGTGCTACAGAAGGTCTAAGAAGTGAGGGGACTTGTGATGTGAAAACAAGTATCCATATTTGTGAGGAAACGTTAGCCAATTTTTTGATAGAAGAGTAGTAAAGCTTTTCTTCCTCCAAGTGGAACAACACTAATCATTTCAGAGGGGCTCATAAAGCTCCTGGGACCATGGCCTGTTTCTAATGAGGCTAGCTGAGATGCGTAGAGGCTTGCTAGTGTAGGATGAGCACACTTGGTGATTTCCTTTAATTGACTGGTGCTGCAATTGTGACGAGAGTTACCGATAAGAATGTGTTCATAAAGCATGTCAACGTTTCCTCACACATGCTGCAATCATTCAAGGAAACTAAAGAAACTGCTAAATTTACAATTTGCTAAATGTTACATAAGCTATTACATGACAAATGAGGCCACACCAATATGTTTAAGTTAAAATCATGTCAACACGGTGTGTGAGCAAATAACTGTAAAGTTGAGTCTACTTTCATCCCAATGTGTCACACAAAAGATTAAAGCTTCTATAATTAATATATATAACAGTAACAAGGAATCAGGTGACTGTGTTGAACCAAATAAATAACTAAGACCCTACTCGTAAGCTCTATGAAAGCATTGTTTTGTTTACAGCACATTTACTTTTTTACTTCAAGTCATTGAGAGCCGGGTAGCATGCTGACATTAGCACTTAGCTTAAGGCAGGGATTCCCAAAGTGGGGTGCGCGAGCTGCCTCTAGGGGGTGCGCGAGAGGAAAAGTGTAATGGCGGTCTGATGGTGTAATAATATTAAATATTAAAAAAAAATGTAATTTTAAAACTGTCAGGTGGGACATCTGAAGCTATCAGTCGTAAAAGAGGAGAGGGACAGAGAGAGAGAGAGGAATCGGAGGCGAGGGGAACGGAGAGGTGCGTTGGGGAGAGACCGGGAGAAGAAATCGAGCCAGAGTCAGAGGAAGATGAGACGGAGGAGACCGAAAGGAGGAAGGGATAGCACAGACAAATCGGGAGCACATCGGCCCATCGCGGAGTCAAGGTGAAAAAAGAGGAAATGAGAGTGAGCATCAGACTGGGAAAACAAGAGGAAATATGATGAAAAGTATGTGTGTCTGGGCTTCACTTGGATTGGCAACGCAGATTCCCCAAAGCCACAGTGCGTGGTGTGCAGTGAGGTTCTGGCTAACAGTCTGAAGCTCTTATTTACGTCGCCACCTGAACACCAAGCATGCCAGTGCAAGTCAAAAGCCCCTTACATTGTTTATATCGAAATTGGAGGAGTTACAAAACAGCCAAAAACAACTGGAGTCTCATTCATGTGTTGGGTCTATAAATGACGCACTACGGGCTTCATATCTGGTTCCAGAATAGCGAGAAAGGGGCTACCGCACACAATCGCCGAAGACGTGAGCTTGCCAGCTGCCAGAGAGATGGTGGAATGTATGATTGGGGAGAAAGAAGCAAACAAGTTGGACATGATCCCGGTGTCCAACAACACTGTCGCGCCGCATCGATGCTTTGTCCGAAGACATCCTGGCTTCATTAGTCGGTCATTAATTGTAAATTAAATGTGATAATCTGCCTCTGAGCCTGTGCGTGTGTGCTCGCATCCGTATTGCTCTTTAAAAGTGACGCCTTGTGTCACTGAAAGTTATTGAAACTTTGTTGGTGTTTCAGGGCGTTTTCACACCTTCAGTTCGTTTGCTTTGTTGCAGTTGCTCCTTTGTTCGGTTTGTGTTCACACTGCAACATTTAACAGCGGACTAAATCTTGTAAACAAATGCCACGCGCGAGCAAACTGTTCTCTCATTGGTCCGATTCTTATGCGGCTATGAAGGCTTAAAAGGCTCTGTTGCTTCTTTTTTTTGTTTTGTTTTTATTAAGGGGGGGGGGGGGTGCGCGAACCCGGTCGGGATGTAGAAGGGGGTGCGCGGCCTAAAAAGTTTGGGAACCGCTGGCTTAAGGTATAGTATAGCCTCTTCGCTCTCAGTTTCATTGGTTGGTCAAGAAGATGAATGCTAATGTTGCTACATATCTGCTAGATGTGTTAATATGCAACTCTTATAAGCCAATGTCAGGGCTGTGGGTTTGTCAGCTTGGTGTTCTGCCACTGAGTGGCTAACATATATAACTAGAATGCGCATTTCCTGCTGAAAATGCGTTGGAATGCTGAAAACTGAAATGAATCGCAAAAACATTGCTGAAAATAGATATCCAATTCAAAAACAAATTGCAAAAAGCTTAATAATTCAAAAAGTTTAAAGATTACAAATATGAAAAGTCATATCACCCCTCTCCTGAAAGAGCTGAACATTTTGATATTTGAACAGTTTCTGTGGCTTAAAAAAATTCATCATTGGTGATATTTGTAGCAGTATAAGTTGTAGTAGAAGTATTAGTAATTAGAAGAAGTAGTAGAAGACGTAGTATCAGTAGTCATAGTAATAGCTGTAGTATTGGTCGTAGCATTTAATATCACAGTAGTAGTAGTAATAATAGTAATGGCAGTAGAAGATGTAGCAGTAGTAGTAGTACTAGTAGCAGTCGTACTAATAGCTGTAGTAGTATTACGACTTTTAGTAGCATGAATAGCAGTAGTAGTAGTAGCAGTTGTCGTATAAGTAATAGTAGTAGTAATAGCAGTAGTGGTAGTAATAATATTGATGTAGCAGTAATAGCAGTAGTAGTAATAGTAGCAACAGCAAAAGTTATGGTAGAAGTAGTAGTAGCAGTAGTAGTAATACTATATTAGCAGCAGCAGTAGTAGTTGTCGCAGTATTAGTAAGAGCATTCATTTTTTTAACAAAAAAGCCAAATTTTGAGCTTGTTTAAATACAGTTAATCCATGGGGCTTTTATTTTGAAAGGGTGGGACTGGGTGGGGGGAGAGGGGGAGAGTAGACATAATCATTATGTCTGACACACATAAACAGAGGTTATTAAATGCCTGGCTTCATCACAAGCATTTCAATTAGAATTCACTCTTTGGGGCTTTTATTTTGAAATGGGGTGTGTGTGTGGGGGTCCTCTAAAAGTCTCTAAGACCTGAATGACTGTATACGAGAGCGAGAGAGAATCATAAAAGTTAAATTGCTGCAGTTCAAAAAGTGGAAAAGATATCAGAAAGCTGAATTATGCTTCAATAATTAAAAGTTGAAATGGTGTCTGTGGCTGAAAGTATGAGGAAGTTGAAGGATTTGAAAGTTGAAGAAGTTTAAGAGGATTTGAAAATCTTCTCCATAGAAACCCATTCAAAAAAAAGTTGCTGAAAGCTTAATAATTCAAAAAGTTTAAAGGTTAGAAATATGAAGAGATATAGCACCCCGCTGCTGAAAGAGCTGAACATTTTGATAGTTGAACGGTTTCTGTAGCTTAAAATATGAAGGAGAAGAAGAGTTTCAAAAAAAGGGGGACGGAAGAAATAGTGGAATAAAAAATGTCAGCAGTAGTTGTGACGAAGGACGACCTCAGACGGGTTTCGGAGAAGCAGCGGAGCAGGAACCGCACTACGCCCGTTGCGGAAGAGGACGGCAGTCAGCTGCTCGCGGACTAATATTATCGGCGTGAAGGAAGTGAAAAGGCTTGAACGAGCTAGGCGGCGTGAAATGACGGCGTGTCTGTAAATAGATGAGTTTATGTTGCTGTTCGGAGTTTGACTCTCAAGACTGTGTGCGTGCAAACAACCAAATCACACACAATTGCTTGTTTGACAATTGTCAGTAAATCCGGCTCGAAGGACCATTTGTTGTATTGACTGGGAAAAGACTGTATATTTTGACTGTATATTTTTACTGTGCTAAGATCCTTGTGCAGCAACTATGGGGAAAGCAAAGAGATTGGGATGACCCGTCACTGCCTGATGATGTGCTGAAGCCATGGCTGACATGGGAGGAGGAGTTGCAGCATCTGTCTCAGATTTCACTGTCTCGCTGCTATCTGGGCCCTGAGATGGACACTCCAAACCTCCAGCGAGACCTGCACATCTTTGCTGATGCTTCAGAGAAAGCTTACGGCTCAGTGGCCTACATGCGTGCAGAGAACGCACATGGCCGTGTGGAAGTGTCTTTCCTAACTGCCAGATCCAGGGTGTCTCCAAAGAAACAGCAATCAGTGCCGAGATTAGAGCTTTTGTCAAACAATTGCTTGTTTGACTATTGTCAGTAAATCTCTCAAAAGGAACATCTAGTCTGGAGTGCATTCTGATCGATGCCCCCTGGTGGCCACAACTTTTAATGAACCACAGTAAAAATATACAGTCCTTTCCCAGTCAATACAACAGCAGTGATATTTATAGTAGTAGTAGTACAAGTTGCAGTTGTAGTAGAAGTATTATTAGTAGTAGAAGTATCAGTTGCATTAGAATAAGTACTAGTTGTAGCAGTCATGATATTTGTAGTAGTAGTTGTAGAAGTCGTAGTAGAAGTATCATTAGTAGTAGAAGTATTAGTATTTAGAAGAAGTATTAGTATTTAGAAGAAGTAGTAGCCTAGTATCAGTAGTAGTAGTAGTAGTAATAGCTGTAGTAGTGGTCGTAGTATTTAATATAACAGTAGTAGTAGTAGTAGTAAAAGTAATGGCAGTATTTGAAGTAGCAGTAGTAGTAGTACTAGTAGCAGTCGTTCTAATAGCTGTAGTAGTATTAGTACTGGTAGTAGCATGAATAGCAGTAGTAGCAGTTGTAGTATAAGTAATAGTGGTAGTAATAGCAGTAGTGGTAGTAATAATATTGATGGTAGCAGTAATAGCACTAGTAATAGTAGCAACAGCAAAAGTTGGAGTAGAAGTAGTAGCAGCAGTAGTAGTAGTAATACTAGAAATATTAACAGCAGTAGTAGGAGACATAATCATAATGTTTGACACACAAACAGAGGTTATTAAATGCCTGGCTTCATCACAAGCATTTCAATTAGAATTCACTCTCTGGGGCTTTTATTTTGAAATGGGGTGTGGGGTGTGTGGGGGGGGGTCCTCTAAAAGTCTCTAAGATCTGAATGACTGTATGAGAGAGAGAGCGAGAGAGCAAGAGCGAGAGAGAGAGAGAGGAAAGAATGAGTGTGTGAGAGAGAGAGAGAGAGAAAAGAATGAGTGAGTGAGTGAGTGAGCGAGCGAGCGAGCGAGAGAGAGAAAAGAATGAGTGAGTGAGAGAAAAGAGTGAGTGAGAGAGAGAGAGAGAGAGAGAGAGAGAGAGAGAGAGAGAGAGAGAGAGAGAGAAGAATGAGTGAGTGAGCGAGTGAGCGAGAGAGAGAGAGAGAGAAAAGAATGAGTGAGTGAGCGAGTGAGAGAGAGTCTGTGTGTTTATCAACATCACTAATTGGCTCAATTGCAAACACCTGTGTGCCTGAAGCCATTTGAAAATATTCTCCATAGAGATCCCATTGAAAATAAAAAGCTTAATAATTCAAAAAGTTTAAAGGTTAGAAATATAAAAAGTCATAGCACCCCTCTGGTGAAAGAGCTGAACATTTTAATAGTTGAACGGTTTCTGTAGCTTAAAAAATGGAGGAGAAGAGGTGCGACGGAAGAAATAGAAGTTGAATAAAGAAACAGGATAACAATAGTTGGAACGCTTAATAGCATTCCAACAATAAAGATTCGAAGAACAGTTGGAATGCTTAACAGCATTCCAACAATTACAAAAAAGATTAATGTAGTTTAATAGTGTCTATAACCATTATCAAACACACACTAGTGCCATTTGATGTGACCACTCTAGCAGTTTGTAAATGTCTAGGTAATGACATATCCAGCCCAGTGCTGCTATAACAAACCCACTGAGACAACAGGATATGACAGTCATTGGTCTTCATAAAACCCACATGTTCACAGCAGTGGGCAATAACTACTACCACAGAGTCTCAACTCCTGGTGTGTGTGTGGGCTGGTTGCTGCTATAAGGGATGGGTGTCTGTGACTCCCCAAAGGGAAGGAGGCATTGAGAATGCGGGTCACACCGAGTGGGTGGCTCACACTCTGACTCAAGCTCCTGGCTCGACAGTGTCGGGTCTTTCTGACCCCTCCAGGGCAGCGGAACAGAGGAGAGGGGAGCTGAAATAGTAAGACTGTGACATGTCTCCGCCAACAGTCTGCCTCAGTGGATATTGCAGATAATGTGCATCAAAGTGAGACTATGTGGAACAACCAGAAATAAAGTGGCCTGGAGCTCCGTGTCATTTCAGAGGACGGAAGGAATGGTGCATTTGCTGCGTTTTTGTGCACAAAGCATCCCTTTATAAAGCAAGCTACCCAAGTAATTTAGTTTTGAGTTGGCATATTCTGTGAGGACGTCTTCACTGGGTTAGGACAAGCAGGACCACAGAAAAACAGAGCTCACTTGTATTTGAAACTACTTACTGTGACTCCTGTCATTTTAGTGTTTACTTGAAAGGCACTACGTGTTCTCTTGTTTAGATAAGAAACATTTCCATTTCATCTGCCGCCTTGTCATTTGAGTTGAAACAGACTATTTCAAAACCTTTAGACAAAACAAAGAATTCTGATCTACTTGGGACCATAATCTATTTTGAAAGGTGAGGCTGTCCATGTCGAGTTGTTGCTGAGCTTCATTGACTGGCCGATAATCAGCAGCTAAAAGCTTGAGAGCGGCTTGTTCGTTGGACTCTCACGGTGAACACAAAGATTCAGCTTGAATCTTCTCTCAGATACGATAAAAAAGGTAAAACATTCTACGACTTCCTGCATCAAAACACGTCACTGCGACATTGAGATCTTGACAGTCAGTCTAAATATGACTCATAGAAGGGGTGAGGTGTAAACGTAGCCAGCAGTATGTACCCCCCATGTACTTATCATGGTCGTTAGAATGGGAGCGTGGGGGAAAGAAGATTGTAGCTTCTTTTTTACTGACTTTCTACAATTCAGCTGCAGCGCTCTACTGCCCCTGAGATCAAGATAATGGCAACACTGAAACTACAAACTATTGATCTGCCTGGTGATATTGAAAGGGAGTTGGTGATAAACTGGCCAATTCAGATGAACAGATAACAGGGGATCTGATATCCAGTGTTGAAATCAAAGATTATGCCAACACATACTGGTGTCAGAAAAGAGGTTATGCAATACGTTTCTGATCTATTCATACACTCCACCTATGATCTATGCAGGAAAAAAACAAGCAGTGCCCATCAATTGTAAAAGTGAATACATGTTTGAGATTTAAAAGCAGCTTTGTAGCAGCCATGTGCCACACTACTTCAGACCAAAGCTTCCAAATAACTATTTATAATGTGAGGTACAGCAGAGCTGAAATAAGACACCATGGCAACAAGAGGATCGCTGCACTGACAGAGCAGCTCCTGTTCAGCGTCATGATGCATTAACAACCACACGACGTCCAGCTTGTGTGCAGTCAAACGATCAGAATTTTAAAAAGGTGGCATTCTGCCAATATATTTTACAATTAGGCATGGAAACGTATGGTAACCATGAACTGGCCTAAATATTAGCAATTGATGATATTATCCCCAAAATATATATAAAAAAACGGCACTAAAACAATAAATCTTATATTTTGTTCAGAAACTATTTTATTGCATGACAGAATCTTAAGTAAGGTAATCATAAATCATAAGGGTCCACTGCATGAATAGATCAACAAAAAAACAAATATTATATATAATACAAGACAATATATAAACATTGTGTGTCTCTTCTTTCTTACATGACAATTCCTGTGTTTTCACTTCTCTCCCATGATACAGAGCTAAACACACATGACGATATTCACGATTATCCCGATAAGGAAACTTCACCGTGATTAAATCCTGTATCGTCTCATCCATACTTTGGCATATTTCACAATAAGTACATTTTCGTTTTACAGAGTGAGTGACATTTTCTTCATTATAGGACTTTTTGTTTTTGGTGCTTGAAAAAAGAAACAAATCAAGCATGAACCGATGGTTTCAGTCTCCGTTGATGAACTCTTAAAGGCCTGTTTAAATCATGAGTTTTGAGTTCCGTCTATTAAGCTCTGTCAATCAAACAATATTTGTGATATGTCATTTATCTTCATGTAACCTTAAGGGAATGCAGTTTTCCTCATTTATCAACCTCAACAAGTCAGCGTGGAGCTGGGGGAAACTAACCATAAGTTATTAAACTTGCTGACCTAGATAGTGATGTCGATTTCACAAAGCAGAGAAGCCGAGCGTACTTTAATTAGGATATGAAAAGGCAGGGGAAGTGTGGGGAAGTTAAAAGCAAAGGCGGCGCAGTGGCAGACAGCTGTCTTAGTTTCAGAAAACACTCTTTGGTGATAAATATCTATCCGACTGTGCGCACAGACCCCCACATCTTCCCACTGCCTCTGTCTTTGTCTTCCACCCAGCCTCAACCATCCTTTATTTCCCAGCCACCTATTGTTGCCTCCACCTCCTCCGGTCTGCCAGAATAACAGCAGCCGATGATGGGCTCGACTGAATTCGGAGCAGAGTGCGGCACAGTGGGGCTGAATTCACCGCCTTTTTGGCTTTATCTTTTTTTGTTTTTGAGTGTTGTTTAGGTGGTAACTGCACGTGTGTGTGTGCTCAACCAGCCCCCACAGCAGGGGGAGAGGAGGAGACAACCGAAAGCGTGAGCAATGTCGTTTCTCCCTCCCTCCTCCCCCCTCCCACTCATTCTTATGCTCCTTCTCCATCGCCATGGCCATCAGAACCCGTCCTCCCTCTCTCGCCACCATTCTGCTTGGTTATGCAATCCACATTCCTCCCACAGAGACCAACTGGTGCTGGAGACCTACCGTAACACTGCTGTCACTGGGGCTAGATGCAGATCCATATTGCCATAGCGACTGACTCTCCGGCTGCCTTTGCCTCTCCACAGTCTGCTCCACGAGACTACAGCTTTCTCTCTTCTGGAATATCACCTGCCAGACTCCTTCAGGGACGTGCACATTCTTACCTAGCTCAGGGGAGGCTGGCTGTCACCGAGACCCTATCAGCTGAATCTACAGACATAATCATGCAGTGTTGGTATGCATGCTTCCGTGATGGGCAAGAGGCTTTTTTGAAAAGCACTAATTGCACTGTTCCCCAGAGAAGTAAGAAGCAAGCGGAAGGGACACCACAGAACAAGGGTGTGTGTAGATTCACGGATAAGCTGGGGAGGGACGTGTAGGAGTTGTGTGGAGAAGTTAAAGCACAGCAGTGACGGGGAACGAGGGAGAGAGAGGAGACAGAGGATGGGAAAAACGGAGGGGAGGTGGGAGGGGGCAAACGGGGAGAGGGTACCTCCTCGCCCCCTCAAAAGAGGCTGCTAGCGCTTTAGCAGCAGCAATGCAAACTTGATGATGAAAAAACTGCCAAAAATTGTGAGGAGGAAGTTAATTAAAAAGGAAAGTTGGGGGGTGGGGGGGTTGTTGAACCCGACAGGTGGCGCTATAGACTGGCGGAGAGGAGAAGTGACACAAGAAGGTTTTCAGTGGAAGCGCTGCTGAGCACTGTGGCGCTGCTACCTTCTATTCCTCTCTCCGTCACTTTGTCTGGACTGTGGCTACAGAGCCACTCTCCCCCCCCTTTGTCCCCCAGGCTTCACATGTAGCATGCCTTTAAAGCCATGGTTTTCCAGTGAGGATCAGAAAAGCATGCCGGATGATGTTGTCCAACACCTTAGACGCCTTAGGGTAAGACACTTTCTTCATAGCGTTGTTAATTATTTTTCTGTAATCTTCATATCTCTTGAATTTCAGTGATTTCAATGATTTAGTGACATGTATACTGCATGTTGACATGAGAATTGAAGGGGATGAGGATGATTGTAGTTCCATTCACAAAGGAGCCCTAGCCAAGAACGGTCTTGTTTACCTTTTTGGCTCACACACTTGGCGACGCCACCATCTCCAGCTCATGGTGCTTACCTGCTAAGACTCCTCCATGGGGAAGGAGGGAATTCTGCTCAGAATAACTACTTACAAGGAGCTGGGGGTGCTTAATCATTAGCCGCATGTAAAAAAAGAGGTGGGCGGGAGTGGGGCTCTAAATGGCAACATTAAATCATGCTTATTTTGACATGGGGAACGCCATTGAGCTTTACTGCTGGCAATTTAACAGTTTTATTTGCAGATAATCCAGGGATGAGGCTGAGCGAGAGCTGGCATCAAGCTTGCCGTTGTCAAGGAGCTTGGTTTCAAGCTGTGGCAGGTCATAAACACTGGTGTTCACAGACCAATCTGCTCTCCGCCCTGATGGCCATTGTTTTGTTCGATGAACAATTGCTTTCCCTCTGGTGGGAGGATTACGTTCGCGGGGATGCCTGGGACTGATTTTTGTGCAAAAACTGGTAGATTAGCAGGAGGAGGACAATAGAAGCAATGCTAAGCCTCGAAAGCAGCATGCTAATTCAGACCATGTTCTGTTGTTGCTTTCTATGCATGTGTGACAACTTCTGACATGGTCTCCATGATTTCCTTTCATTCCAGATAATGTCCCCTTGCCAGGCTAGTTGAGCATCAGGATCATGGGCACCACAGTCATCACCCTTGAGGATGTGCAGGCACTGGAGGACAAGGAGGAGCAGGAGGAGTCCATCCTTGCCATGTTAGGAATCATTGGCACATTCCTTAACCTCTTTGTAATTGTTTTTGTTTACATCTACACCACACTGTGAAATGCCAAAGCAAAGGTTATAGGATTTCTAAAAACCTGCCATCAGACAAGAAAGGAGGGGTGTTGAAGGGAGGTTCGTTCTACAAGCCTGGGACTTTTTGACCTCTCCTGTCATATTTCTTATTGAAGTCTTGTGTGTGCAAATAAAACAATCGAGTGAGAAGTCGGGAAGGAAAGGTTAACGACAAAGTGACACGTGTTGGGGACATGAACATCTTCGTCAGAGAGAGGAGGAGGAAGCTGGACAGACTGGATAGGCCTGAAGATGAAGAAGCCATATTGCCAAGTCACAGCCATGAGCCGGGGAGATAACAAAGGGCTGGGAGACGTGGCAGAAACAGGGATACGCTGGTACCAGGGTGAGCAGAGCCATGACTGACCCTGCTGTGGCCTGATGGGAAATACAAACTTCCACTTTCTGTTTTCTTAACTGCTGGACTCACTGGAAAGATGAGCCAAACAAGACTGTCTTGTGGACAACATTGATGCTTCTCCGTTTAAGTTGGTGGGACTATGATTGAAGGGCTTTTAAGCAACATGATTAAAAGCAGGGACAAAACCAAGAACTATGCTGGGAAGCTTCTCTGGAGACCATACCAGTCTTCAGGGCCAGAAATGTTATACTGTAGCCTCAGGGCCCCTGTCAAAGAGAAGGTGGGTCCCCTCCCTCTGCTGTACCGTCATCTCCTAACTTACCTGCCGTTTTATTTTTGATTTATTTGTTCATGTTCATTTCAGGGTAGTGTCAGCAATCCTTTTCCTGTATCATAATGGCTTTTTATAACTATTTGAATAAAGTCCAGATGTATTGTGCAATAGCGGAAATTTGAACAATAAACATCAGAGCATATCAACGAGGATAGCCTTGAGCCTTATCTGTGAGAAATGTGTGTTAAGGGAAATGGAGATAATGTGTGTGGATCATCACAGCAGTTACTTAACCACATATGGAGGAGTAAGATATATGTTCTCATGTGACTGGGATAGAAAGAGTAAGGCTTCTCACAACCCAATAGGGAATCAAACGGCACCTTTATGGTTACATGTTCATAATCACGTAAAAATAGTTTCCCCTGCTGACTGATGCTTCTTCCCAACAGAGCCACAGTGGTATGGAAGGAGGTCTTGAGCGCACCTTGTCTAAGAACACGGGTGGAACAGGAAGTAAGAGTGGCAAACGTCTTCAATCCAATCTAACGCGCATGTTTGAGAGCATTAGCGAGGAAGAAGAATCGCACCATGTTTTCAGTAGTTACAATGATGATCAGCATGCCACCCCCATCCAGTTGAAAAAGCCTACCTACCCTTTCACCTGTGAGGAGAAAAGCCTGTGCGAATAGAATCAACATTTCTCGGGTGACCAGCAATGAATTGCAAATCCACATGAAGGAGCCCTAATGAATGAAGGTGTGTATGAGTGTGCATGGAACTCTGTTTCTGTGCATGAGGTCATTTCTTTTCTTACCAGGCAGGGAAAATCTCTGAAATAGGAAATGAAAAAGGGAACAAACTAAAGCCTATACTGATCCCACAGACACACACTTATTCATGGGTAGAGAAGCTCCGTAAACACACACACGCAGGGATTGCCTTCTGTTCCACATGGTGTCTATCGGATCTGGAGTAATGTCTCATTACCAACCACCTACAGGCCAGTCATGAAGTCTTTCCTTGCAGCTTTTCAGACAATATGGAAAGCAAATTATGTTGAGTGTCCTTTTACAGCAAAAATAAAAACCTTAGTGAAGTGAAGTGTTGAGTAAAGAAGAGCAGGTGTATTTAGGGCTTCCTGTTCCTCAGAAGCTCCACAGATTTAAAGGGACACGACCAAGACTGAAGAGTGGACTGAAGAGGAATGGGCTGGTCTTTAATGATCCTAGTGCTTTAATGGACACTCTAGATTATGGCTAATTGTGCTTGGTTTAAATATATTGGGAGAGCAATTCCCTTTAAAAGAGGTATATGAGACAATTCATCGTTAGCAAATTGATTTTATTCAATATTGAATTATTAAAGCTGCATTAATAGACTTTGTTGGCCACCAAGCAACGGAACTCAGGAACAAGCTGATACAAAGGTTTCATGGCAAACATGTTAGCAAAGAGTTACCTCTTCAAACATCAGACGTCAGCAATAATGAGGAGTCCGGTTTCAAAACTCACATTTGATGAATGTTGATCAAGTATTCATTCTCTTATAGCTCTGTTGTATGTCTCCACCAACTCCTGAGTAAAGATATCTACTGGTAGCTCTTTAGCTGCTAAACGCTCCACAATGTTCACTACGTTCATCAGTGTGCTGTTTGGAGCTAGACAAACAGGTGCAGGGCACAGAAAACAGCTGCCTGCTGGTGCTGGAAGCAAGCGGTGAAAACGACGAGACAGAACCAAACACTAAATGTGCTTGAACACAAAGCTACGAGCTGAAAGAGGCTGAATAGATCCCTAGAGCTGTGGTGTTGGTGAGAGTGTGACGCGGGTTATTCACTTGGGAGGGCAGCCTTCATTTGATCAAATATAGAACAAACTAACCACAAATGTGGATGTGTGTGTTCTTAAAAGCAAAAGCAGCAACATATTACTCTTTTTCTGTCCAGACATGCATACTGCAACAAATGCAGTCGATCGCATGTACAATAAACATAAGCTAAATCAGTTAAAGAGTCCTTCCCTAGATCTACTGCTGAGCCAGAAACAGAGTAGAGACTGAGAGAAGCTGTCAGGTCTCCCAGTGTTTCATTGCAGGCACCTCCTGACATTCATTGACAGCTGAGAGTTCCTGGGTCACTGGCTCTTAAAGCGAAGGTGGTCCGAGAGCCCCCAGCTTTCATTTGACTGGATGCACCATGACTTCAATTAGCGTCATGTAATGGGCTAGTTAGCACAGTATAATGTCATCTATTATTGAATTGAGCGGTAAATGCGTAGATTTTAAAAAGGTAAATGTGTCATCATTCATGAGCATGTGGAGAAACATCATCAAACAAGCAGCTATAAACTTCAGACTGGACACACACCAAAGTGTGTGTCAGGGGCATTTACCAGATAATGAGGAGCAATTACAACACTTACAATGCTTTTTATCAGCTGTTATTTAATGATGAGAGCAGGGGCGCATTAGTACACACCAGCATGCACACAACGAGAGGCTCCTGCAAACTGAAACAGCCCAGCAGCACAAAAGAGGTGGCACACATTCAGCTGGAACCGGCTCTGGGCTGATAAGCCACAGCACACAATGGTGGCAGGAGGGTAGCAGCTCTGATGCTACAATCTTCATGTCTCTTACTGCGGGAAATCAGTTTTATCCAAACTCAACACAAAAGGGGCCTGATCAAACCGAACCCAACAGTTGGGAATAGACTGTTCTCTGGATAATGACGGCATCAGCATTTAACCCCTGGATCACCACAACTGTAGCAAGTTTAAACTGTTCATTTTTGACTTTGTAAATAGTATTTTCTTTTTAATATATATATATATATATATATATATATATATATATATATATATATATATAGATAGAGGTTTAGATGGTTAGGGACGGTGCACATTAATAAAACATTCCTGTAAATGAGCCAGAGTTAGCCAAGAGGCTATTTTTCATCTGTAGTCTTAACTCAAGGTCCACTTACTAACTCGTTTGAAAAGCTGTCAACCACATCTCACGGTCTTCATTGGTGTATGGAGCTGATGAGATGTGGCTGAAAGCTGCAGAACAAGCTATGCTATTTTACTTTATTGTTTCCTTTACACTAATAGAGACAATCACACTGAAATTGATGAATGCCTATAAGCTTGAAAAACCTATTTGATTAATTTTTTCCATATTGCACACCCTCCTGTGAATGGACTACAGTACTGTCTGCGGTTTGTTACTTTGCTCACTCTGTGGCTTGAACGTGAAAGCCCTCATAAAGTGCAGCACAAGAAAAGAGAGTAGTTTTAAGTGCCACTGCAGCCAGACTACAAAGGGTCAGCACAGCACTAATAACCAGCGAGTCCCTGAGGAACCGAGGCCAGATATAAGCAAAGGACTGACCTGACCTGACCAGTGCTAAAGCCCGCTGTGGGTACGGAGAGCTCTGCTGGCATGGCCCGGCCTGAGGTCTAACGGACCGAGGGATTACCTGAGCATGTGCAAAATAATAACCACACCACCAACACCTACGCAGCATTATACCCACACTGTTACACCACAACAGCATCATATCATACTGCACCGAAGACAACAAGCTCTTATCCAAGAGGCCACGCTTCTACATCACTCTGAAAAAACATGTGCCTTCGCTTTGATCAATCTGCCGAACATTAATTACAACAAAACTATGACATGAGAGGAACTAATTAAAGTGGAAGGACTAGTCTTTTCATCCTTGAGTATGGAAATAACATTATGATGGATGGCGTCTCAGACAAGACTGGACTCACTAAACGTGTACTGCAGGGACTTCAGTGGGATTTAACAGCAAGACATGCACAACCTCAGCTTCAGTCCGAGATGCTGTAGCTCCATCTGCTGTTTCATTTGGCCCACACACACACACACACACACACACACACACACACACACACACACACACACACACACACAGCTTGATGTCGATGGAGGCTTCACTGCAGTAACTCCAGCCTGCAGTTATAACTGAGACCAGAGTCCTCCAAATCCACTATCTCAGCATCAAAGGGCACCAGCTGGCAGCACACATGAGAACAGACAATAAGGAAATTCAGAGAAGTCCACAGCAGACAAATATCAGTGGGTCAAATCATTTGATGGGATGAGGACACTGCTAAACAAAGAAAAAACAGACTCCATGGCGTGGAGCACAAACATGCTGTTGTGTTCACGAACAGGACTTGCTGATGAACCTTCACAGCTTCTTTGTTCCACACACTGGTCTCTGATAATATCAAATTCCAATGCTCTTCTTGTATTGTATTGTTCCTTGAAAAAGGCAAGTTGTATCAGGATTTTTGGTACTAAACCCGTTACCATTTCACAGAAAAGGTGATTGGCAGTGTTACCAGAGCAGATGGACAGTTTCCAGCTCAATTCAACACAAATTATAACCTTGACAGAAACCCATGAAAAACTGTAGAACCATTAGCCTACATGTGCAATCATAAGCATACAAAGCTTCATATCTGCACCACATAACCAAAATGTAAGATAAATAGGCTATCGCAACTCACAAAGAGTGCAGTCAAACCTACCAATAGTCCTACCAATAACAACATAACAATATGTTTTACCCTTCATTTGTAAAAAGAAGGAGCCTACCTGAGTCATTGCGTAGGTAGGAGGACATGGCAGGGATGAGGCAGGACTGGCTTAACAGCTCCTGCAGCACTGCTGGCAGCGCTGATCTGTTGTGGGCTTTGCTGTCTGCTGAAGAGCCATCAGCACCGTGGCAGCTGCTGGAGCATGCTGGGTTGATGTAACTTGCCAAGACCTGGTGAAGAAAACAATATGGACATACTGTGAGACGAATGACTGATAAAACCTGTCCACCTTGCTCAAACTTTTTCTCATTCTGTGACCTGCTCTGGAGTGTGCCATGCTATGTCATCATGGCAGCCCCTGTTCAAGAACAACTGACTGTTACCTTCACTAGGATGCTTTAGGTACTTCTATTCATGTGACCCATATAGCATCACATCATCACTGCTCAGAGCTCATGTTAAGAAATGCAACAGGTACACAAACGCTTAAGTAATGACGCTCAAAGCCTGAGAGGCAGATTTCAGGGCCTGGACAGCTGCTAAGCAATATAAACAGGAAATATAGAAACAAAATCACCACTATCATCATAAAAACATTGAAAATGTCCACTTTGACAGTCCTTGTTTCTAAAATGAAATACGATGCGGGATTGATGGGTAGCTTTACCTGCAGTAGACAAGTGACGTGTTCCTCTTCTAGCCGTTGTTTGGTGAGGGCCTGCTCCACGTCCCAGCCTGAGGCTGTGGATCCAGTACCAAAACCAGTTCCTTTAGCCCAGTACAGCTGCTGCTCCTCACTGGTCCCCGCACCGTGACAACTGGACATCTGCGGCTGTCAACACAGACACAGATGAAATTATGTCGAGGGATAGATGGATGGGTTTGGGATGTCTGAGCACTTTATCTAAGAATATTTTTTAGAATCCTTCTATGTTGATGAGCATGGTTGCCAGTGTACTAAAAATGATCAGTGAAATTCAGCTCTGGACACTGGAAACTAATGGAGAGAAAATGGTATTCTTCTTGAATAACATTCATTAGCAAATTGAGCCGAAAAATATTCACATTGTCCTCCAAAATAAAGGTCAAAGCCTACTCTGTCCCCGAACGCGCTGAAATAAGCAAAAGATGCATTCATGGGACTGTTTTTGATGGTCATATGGAGTAAAAGCCTGGAGTAAAGTAGTGAGTACTCAATAGCAGCCAACATGGATGACAACCAGCAATGACCATTAGGTGAAGAGTTGATGTTTTATGGGACGGGCATGCCTTTTTATTTAAAACAGTGAGTGTCTATGTCATCCTAGTTTGACTCCCATTGCTGCACATGGATCGGGGGATTCAAGGACACAGTGACAAGTCCTTGGCTCACATTCAAGTCATCGGCCCCATGACACGTCCTCAGCTTTGTCAACTTTATAAATTCTCAGACAGAGGGAGCGAGCATCAGACTGGATCCCCACAACACAACAACAAACAAGGCAGGTCCAGTTCAGAACGTACACGCCTACTTCTTATGCAGGATCCAGAAAAGGGTTTGCACTTATTAAGCAACCAAGCCAGAGAAGGGAAGTTCCAACTGCTACATTATTGTTGCCACGATATCTATCTGGAGTTTGTTTCTCCTCTCTCTCTTCCAACAGTTACCAGATTTACACCGCAGAGTCAGTCCAAATTTCAGGCTAAACCAGTTGTGGTCACACCCTTAAAATGTCTGCAGTGTCTGCTCGAGACTTCTGCTCACTGGTTGTCTATGAGCTATGAGCAGTTCTATCCCACAATAATCAATGTTAGGCCCCATTATATTTATGTTAGGTATTACTGGTTTCCAAACAGTCATTTTAACTTCTCTATCAACAATTCATGGATCATTATTGCTGCATGCCATCCACTCTACTGTAACAGGGTACAGTTTGCTTCTGAATATCCTCAGACCTCTCACTTTATTGATGCTGTACAGTTATAATGCTCCAGTAAAATAACATGCATTATGTGCGTCACTAGGTCAGGTTAATAGCAGGTCATGCTTTTAAGCTTGATTTTATTTTCTGTTGCTTCTTTGGGCTGGATTCCAATGTGAGAATTTCTTCAGCCAGGTACTGTTGAGGCCCAGCAGAGGCTCAGTAGAAACCACCTCGTCAGTATGGGCAGGACAGGAAGGGGATGTTGCGAGCTAATCGTATTTTCATGAGTATCCCTACCCCTGCGTCTCACACTGAAGGTGTCAATAATGCAATGTATATGTATCACACTGGCATATTTCTCTCCAAAGCTCCATTTGGCTTTTTTTCAACATTTACTCTGAACAATTGCGCTTTTGTAAGGAGCTCGCTGAGAGATATGCAGACGAGGCCTTGAATAAAGGCCGGCAAGGCAGAGACACATTAATAATGGCAATGATTTTTATCCTCGTTTCTCTACGAGTGTGAACAACAAAACAATCATTCAGGCAAAGAGACTGAGAAGCCTGTGAAGCGTCTGAAAAAGAAACCAGACAGTTGGACAGCATGTGGTCAGCGGATTCTTTCTGTCTTTTTAATTCATTTTTCTCCCTTTATTTGTAGATTTAAAAAAAACCACAACAATCAAGTTGGAGTTAAGGACCAAATCAAACTCTGGCAACATTTCTGAGGTCAGTCTTACAAATCTTTACTTCAAAGAAAGCTAAAGATTAAAGACCAAATGAAAATCTTCATGAATATCATCAATGTGTAATGTGGGTGTGTGTGGGCCATACCTCAGACACACTGGTGCTGGCATTGGGGTTGCGGGGGGCGTGATGGCTGAGGGCCGACAGACAGGCCAGGATCAGGTGGATGGCCCCGATCTCCAGAGCCATGCGGCGGAGCAGAACGCCGTCATCAGTGGTCAGAGGAGTGCTGCTGAACAACGCTCGCAGCACGTGGAACGGCAGCGTGGGCAGCACGTTGGCCGAAGGAGACTGCAGGATATGACCTGAGAGGATAATACAGGCGAATCAGGAGACTGAGCCTTTTGTTCTGGTTTGGGTTTAAGAGGGATTTACTGGTCATCGCATGACAATGTGATTCTGTGATGCGATTGCTATTTGTAAGAGGTAAATGGTCTTGTACTTGTATACTGTCTTTCTAGTCTCTCGACCACTCAAAGCGCTTTAACACTACACGTCGTTCACACCCATTCATACATCGATGGCAGGGGAGCAATTTGGGGTTAATTGCCCAAGAACACATCGACTAGAGGAGCCTGGGATCGAACCAGTGATTGAGAGACGGCCCACTCTCTCTATCTGAGCCACAGCCCTTTGTAGAGACCCATACCTTCAAACAAGTCATTAAGTGTGTGCTTCATTGCATTTCTTCATTGATAAAAAAAGTTTGCTCATTATGTATGCATCAATAAACATGTTAAGAAATGTACTGTTTTAACAATTATTATTCCATATATGCCTCTCCAGCTGTATCACTAAACAAAGATGAGACTCTCTGACATCAATCACTGACTGACTAGAAAACAAACTCAGTATCAGTGAGAAATTATCATACCAGATGAATGTGAGAACATCTCATTAATTAGTTCAGACTAGAATGAGCAGCGGGAGGAACGGTTACAAAGACACGATTAGTATTCAAGAGCACAAACACAAGAACTAGTGTGAAAGCTCCATTTGATGGAGCACAGACAGACAGTGATCTCAGTGAATGTGTCTGACTTACTGCCCTCTCCATCGTCTGTGACACCCAGCACCAGACGCAGCAGACACTGGGCGTGCTTCCTCTCCTTCAGCAGCACCTCTGCATACCCCGGCAGGCGCAGGAACAGGCCGAAAGCCGCCAGAGAGTGGGCAGGGATGGGCGACATGGTCTGCACCGAGGACGAGGACGATGAGGACGACTGAGACTGCTGCTTGTTGATGGGCGGCGGCTCTGCAGCGATGGACTCCGGCGCCTCGTACACCAGCTCGCCCGACTGCTCGATGGTTACCCACTCGAACTGGTCGCTGTCCTTGGGTTTCTCCTGCGTGGCTGAGGGCACTACCGGGGCGCTGACCTGTGAACGACCAGCCGGGAGATTAGAGGGTTCAGCAAAGGTGACAGTGAATATGAGACAATGCTGACAGATGATATTAGGAGAGCGGGAACTCTGCAGAGTCATCATGTGGCCAACTGAAGCCTAAAGGAGAGGAGGCTGGAGTCTCTTCAGACTGAGAGCATAACGTCTAATGCAGAGGTCTTCAACAGGGGGTCCGCGGAATTGTTGGTTGATTAGACAGTTTAAAAAAATAAGAATAATTTTTTATTTTTCTCTAAACATGAATCTGTCCATTATTTTAATAGTTCAGTATTGTATGAAAGATAACGGGTATGTTTATGTATGGCAATGGCACTAATAGGCCATCACTCATTTTTCATTTCCACATTTATGTTTAAAATAAAAACGTCAGTTTGAATATCTTGTATGCATGATTATCATGCAATTTACAGACAATGTTGATATCAGCTGACAAGGTATGTTTATAAAAGGCAGTGGCACGGCCTCCCTACTCACTGTACCTTACACATGTTTAAAATAAAAACATGAACCTGTGTATTTGAATAGCTTCGTATTGAATGCACAATAAAGTGGTATGTTTATACATGGCACTAGGCCCAGTTTAATATAAAACACAATTTTATACAATATATAGTCGGGGGTCCCTGCTCCATCGCTCTATCAGTTTTGGGGTCCTTGGCCTGAAAAATGTTGAAGACCCCTGGTCTCATGGAACCAATGATCAAAGTCAGTATCGATTACTCCACCAATTATTTTCAGGATAACTCGTTTGGTCAGAAAATGTCAGAAAATGTCAGAAAATAGTGAAAAAGTGAATCTCTTTCTGGAGCCGAAGTTGAAACATCTCTTGTTCTACTAACACTCCTAAACTCAGACATTCTGCTTCACTATCACAGATGAAATCAGATAATATTTCAGAAGCTGCTGAGCTGAACAGGTCAGCCCAAAGACATGGTAAATGGACCGAGATATATAGATTGTTTTGTGAAATTATGTGTGTTTTAATAACATCTAAAAACAATCTCATTCAATTTCCTGTACAAATGACTGCTGGAGCTGAACTGCAGATAATGGGTCACAACAACGTGAAAATATCAGAAGAGCCAAACAAGCAAAATAAATAGAAAAGATCAAAAAAAAGAATCACTGTTGAAATTCTTTCTTGGCTGTGTGTGAAGGATATGTTTGTCCTTGAACTGACTGGGTTGAGGGCCCCTCCCTTTGATAAATGGACTTCTATTTGTTTGGTTCAAAGTGCAGCTTTGTGTCTGTTGGCTGAAGATTTTAGCTCTACTTGACCCCGTACTTTCCTCATCCATTCATACGTCTGTTTTTGAGTCTCACCTGCTGAATGACATCAGGGTAGAGCATGGGCAACCTCTCTGCGATCAGGGCAAGGCCGCCCATGCCTGCAAAGACCTGCAGCGGTGACTGGATGGGGTTGGTCTCCAGCAGGGACTCGTCGGTGGCGGCGTCCAGACATTCTTCACTGGCTGTCATTGGTTCGTCCTCAGGACAGCTGTTCAGTATATCACAGTGGTCCACTGCAAGGAGAGCAAAGGGAGGACCTGTTGTACGTTCACTCTGTCTGGTATTTGGGAAACTTGTTTGTACTGAATTAGTTTTTTTAACCTCAAGTCTACTGTGAGAAGAGTCCCATCACCAAGTCAAGTTGTTTTATTGTAGAACTTTTGTCTGTCATATATATACTGTACATACTGCTGGGATGTGGTACACAGTCATTACATGTCTTCGTTAAGCAGATCATATTTTTCTTATATTTTTATGAATGTGCTTCAGTTGAATGTTACCCCCTAGTATTGGGAAGCAAAGAAAAATGTATATCTCAACTTGTATAAACTTGCTGTTGCATTTCTCTGTACCCCAGCTTCATCTGTGCCCTGTGAAGGGCAGTTTCAGGGAGTTTGTTTTTCTGCCCACACTGTGCTGGACCATCTCTCTCTCTGTCTGTTCCTCACTCCAATGAAATACAGTCTGGTTCGGTTCTCCTCGGTTTGTATTGACTCCATGGGAGATAAGACGATTCCGGCTGTAACGTTAATATAGCCAGCATCTATGCAGCGTATCCAGCAGTTAAAGTGTACTGTGGAGCCCCGGTCTGTAAGGGCCCGCTGCAGACTACATGTTCGAGCTATGAGGCCATTCGCCGGTTTATTCAAAGTTGTTTTGAATGTGGAAGATCCATGTCCAAATTGTACCAAATTCCACATGGTTCTGACTCGGGTCCCCAGCAATACATCTACCAAGTGTGAAGTACAACAGATGGAAAAGTTGTCGAGGTATGCTGAGGACATACCTACATACGTACATACGTAGAGAGACAGACAGACGGAGAGCGATCCCGAGCTTCATAGTTGGACGTCTCACCGTCTTTATCAGGGGTCACTGTCATTTCCATTTATCTGCTGTAAAAACGTTTTCAGGGAAGGAGAGATAAATCTCAAAGGTTATTGGGACATTTCTTGGGGAATGGTAGTGTAGTTAAATAGAGCGTACTCCGGACATGATCGGAGTGCGTTAAGGCTGACAGCAGTCAGGGTCAATTTTTTCAGAGGCAAAACATCAAACAGTGAATTCACTTAGAAAATGAAATCTGGGACGCAGTGTCTGGATCAAGGAGAGACTCCACTGGGCCACTCATTTGGGTTATTTGTTGGTCTTACAGAGATATCAATAAAGATAATGGCTGACCACATAAAGTGGTTAACGTCTAGGCAGTGGGCACGTTTAACAATGCGGTAGTTTATTCAAGTCCATTGGAAGGGAAGTAGCAAATCTGTACCAGCTCATTTTGGGAACATCAAGGTTGAAGAACAATGAGGGGTCGCCAAGCTGCATCCAAAGCAACTGTGTGTGCTGCTTCACTTGGTAAACACTAATTTAGCAACTTAACAGTGCACTTCTAAAATATTGTTGAACTCACGATGGACAGTTAAAAATGTTGCACCACAACTACGCTATTTTCTTTCTTGTCAAACCTGTCTGGGCAGAGACACAGGTGTTCAATCCTATTCTATGGTCACGGACCAATCGGCATCCTGTGAGGAGCTGCGGGGGTGGTTTAGGTGTGTGTGATGAGACGGACTGGTCAGCGTAGATGCTGCAATAGCATCAGAATTGTAAAGTGTCACTTCATTGAAAGAAGAGCAAAGAACGGCTCTGACCTCTTACTCTCTTACCTGTTCTACCAACTCGCTTTGGCAACAGATTGATTGTTAGATGGTTTATTTAGTCACCTGCTATATTTGGAAAGAGCCTGCCCTTTTGACTTTCTCAGATGGCTCCGTATGACAAACCGTAAAAAAACAATCTGGCATGTCTGGTTGGAAGTACCACAGCTGTAAACATTGCTGGAGTTCCCCTTTAAACTGTCCTAGCAACAGTAGAGATTTCATTTTTTGGATATAAAATGTCCAATGGTTGAATGTTCAGACAGTAAACACTGTACACGTGTGAAATGCTCACCGTCATGGCTTATGGGACACTATTATGAAGTACAGTAGGGCCATCATCTTCGTCATTACTTTCACCTGAGCACCTCAGGGTAAAAAAACAAGCTGATGATACATTCAATTTTGTCCTTCTAAGTACAACACATGATGTGGGTTACCCAACCGTCAATGGCACAACTCATCCAAACAAATGAGACGACAGTTTTGAAATGGAAACTATGGATTGTGGACGGGTCATGGCCAATGACAAAAGGTATCTGAGCAGTTCTGCAGATTCACCAATGCTGAGCTCATCAAAACAAGACCATGATGTATCCGACCTCGTGCTGACCCTCGAACCTGCAGAACTAAATAGCTTAATATAACCAGTCGTAGAGTCACCACATCTATGGACGTAAACTGTTGCCTTCTGGCTAAAGGTTGGTGAACAACCTGCCTGTCCTCACTAAATGTCCTTCAGCCACAGTGTTCATTTGAAAATCTGCCTCACTGGACAAATTACAATGTAAACATACTTCCTTATGCAAAAATATTCAGCACAGCATGCCTGCTACAACACAATATTTCTATATGCTACTGTACATAAACAAAATCGACATTAATGGCTAAACATCCCATGAATAATGTACAAAGGGAACACCTAAGGATCAAAAAACTTTAATTGCTGGAAAGGTCAACAGAAGAGAGATTGTGCTCAAAACCACCCCACAACTTTTTGGACATCAAAGCTTTTCTTTCAAAACCAGCCCAATAAATAGCCAGAATAGTCCTGAACCCCTTTCTATTCACATTGTTTTTGGTGAAAAAAGTAGTCTAAAATCACCATCATTTGATTTCATTCTCTTCCATTCAGATGGTTTTACATTGGACTAAGAAGCCTAATCAATGGGCCTTAACAGGGCCAGCAGTTGATGGATCAGTGGACAGTGGCAACAGGAGGTCTGCTCCCATTCGGGGACCGTCAGAATCCATCTCCAAAGTAATCTTTGATTTTGACAAAACAATCCAAACTCACGGTCCGAGACTTTTCTATTTAGTAAACACTTGAAAGCTCCAGAATTAAGTTTTGTATTGTTTTTTTCTGGAGCGTTCAACCCACATAGTTAGGAAGTGAATCTTGAATACCATACTGTTCTGATCAACATTATTGGCACCCTGGGGCGACTGTGGCTTAGTGGAAGAGCGGGTCGTCCTCCAATCAGAGGATTCGATCTCTGCTAGTTCATGTTGATGTGTCCTTGGGCAAGACACTTAACCCCAGCAGCACAACATTAAAATTTGTGGTGTCACGGATCACGGATCGATCCGTTCGGATCAGCCCTCACGGTTCGGATCAGCCCTCACGGTTCGGATCAGCCCTCACGGTTCGGATCAGCCCTCACGGTTCGGATCAGCCCTCACGGTTCGGATCAGCCCTCACGGTTCGGATCACTCGTGAACCGCGGATCAATCGAGTATTTCTTTTTTTTTTTACAGCGTAATCATCATAGTGTGTAATAAAGTTCTACTGCTGCTGTTCCTTTTCAAGTAACAAGTCCCCGAATATCAATGCAGAGTGTCAGTGAACAGATATAAAGCAGTCGTGTTCACGTGAACGGAGCAGCTTAGAAGCATTTAACGGTGAAGTCATGGCGAGCGGAGGAACGTCAGAAGCCGCGGCGTCATTTAAGTCGCAAGTTTAGGAACATTTTGTCTTCCCTGTAACGTATAATGACGGATGAGGGTGGTGGACGAAACCGTTACGGTATGTAGGCGTTATTTAAAGAGACACACGACAACGGCAAAACATCGGCATGTCCACACATATGAAGAGCCACCATCCCGTCTGTCAGCGACGGGGACACTCCGGTGTAGAAAACAAAGGATTTATAAATCTGGTTAAAATGCTTGAGCCACGCTACGAAATCCACTCACGCACCCACTTCAGTGTGAAGCTGTTCCAGACCTCTATGAGAAGGAAAAGACTGTAGAGACTGCTTTCACCACGGCGGAGTGATTCTTAGTCCGGTGCTGTAGACACGCCCCCTCTGTGAGCGTCACACAGACACACACCTGGGGCAGGTGCTGTAGACACGCCCCCTCTGTGAGAGTCTCACACACACACACACACACACACACACCTGGTTCAGGTGCTGACAGAAGCATCAGAGTGAAGCTAGACAGGCCCAATAATATTCCAGTCACCACAGAAAGGTCGACCCTCTCCCCAGACAATGGAGATATTCTCATCTTTTTGAAAATAATGTCACAGTAATGTAACATTATTGTGTATTTGAATGACCTGACAGGAAGTAAACATAGACCCAAGTTGTTGCCGAGCAGTTCAGTTCAGTGTAAACGGTGGAAGCTAGCTCACTGGCTGTTTCTTTCTTTCAATATTGATCAAAGGACGAGGATATCAACATACCTCATGTTGCACTTAAACTTAACAGAATTCTTGAATGTATTATTTTTATTTATTTATTTAATTTTGTTTCAAATTGGACATCTTCAATATTTTTGTTTTCATGTAAGACTATCGCCCAAAGTTCTTTGCTTTAAGTGTTCTTGAAGTTCTTTAATTAATAAATGGAAAGCAAAGTTATGTTTGTCTCCTCCCCTTTTCTTTGGTGATCCAAAAAATGATCCGAACCGTGACTCCTGAACAGTGATCCGAACCGAACCGTGAGGTTTGTGATCCGTGACACCCCTAATTAAAATATATTAATATTCTCCATAAACAAGCCCTAAAAACAATTGATAAAAAAAATTTAAAAAAAGTCACCATCACTGCAATATCCTCATCAAACACCATATCTTGAGTTGGGAGAACCACATTAAATTCAATGATGCGTGTCTGGTTTTTAAAATTTTAGATTGTATGGCCCCGCCTCCACTTAGTGATTTTATTAAACAAAGCGCTCAAAGCAGCAGACAGACTACATCTGCTTCAAGAGGTGATTGTGTCATTTCACATAGGTCAAGCTCTTTTAGCAAATCTACATTCTCTGTGAAGGCAGCTCACTGGTGGAATACTCTGCCATCACACATACGCGCACAAAACATGTACAAAACATTCAAACATAGCCTTAAGGCATGGCTGGTTGCCAATCAGGCGTGTGTAGACCTGAGTGTCCTCTGAATCCTTGATACTGTGTGGGCAAAATTTAATCTTTAGGTGAAATTCCTAAGGTGGCGTTGTGATGCTCTGACTATTGGTGAATGTCCACGTAAACTTTAAACCACATCCCACCTTCCTCTCGCCACACGTGCATTGATGTACTGTCTGTCCTGCCTGCTTGTTTAGTCCATATGTATATTTGTCTTGTTCAGTGTTGCTATTTTCCATTTTGATGTGCATGTTATGTGCCTCAGTGTTATATATGTGCTTGTACTGTAGGTGGGTTTGTTCTGCCTGACGCATGCTGCAGCCGGTTATGTCTGCTCTGCTCTAGTGTCGTACACTTTTCTTTTGCTTATGTGTGTATTGGTTTTGTCTATACGTTACTGTCTGCTTTTATTTTATTTGTATTTGAAATTTTGTAATTTTAGGCTGCCTTCAAACATCTGGTCGAAAACATCTCCCTGCATAAAAACAAATAAATGAATAAAAAATAAATGATGAATTTGTAACTTTTAATTGAAAACCTAACATTTGACTGGATTTAAACCATCTCAAGCATTATGAGCAGGGGTCTGCTGTAAAGTGCCCCGGGGGAAATTTGAGTTTCATGTCTCGCTCATGGACACTTTGACAGGAGGACAGGAGGACAGCCCTCTGCATGCTTCTGGAAACAGTCTGCTCTTCCATTGCAATTTGTTCAAGCTTTTAATTGTTGACAGGATTCCTTTTCCCGACAACCGATTTCAACGCTCTCCAAATATTTTCAATTACATTGAGATCAGAAATCCTTGCTGGTCAGTTAAAAAAAATAATCTTTTTTTTTCCCCTTGTCAACCACTCTGTTATGCTTTTAGATGTGGGCTTTGGGTCTTTATCATGCTGAAGGACCCTTGATCCTCGCCCCAGCCATCAGTCATTGGTTAACTAATTGGTCATTCGAGCACTGACATTTTATCAAAGGGGAGTCCAATAGTGACTCTAATGTATAATTTATCACAAACGATGTAAATTCCTCGAAAAGGGTGCCAATACTGTTTCCCATGGCAATCGTTCAGTTTTTATACCTTTATCAAATTTGATTGTTTTAGTGTCTACAGGGCAAAGCTGTTTCAGGACATACTTTTATTTCAGGAGATATTGAACATGATGTATTTACAATCTATACCAATAATGCTGAGAACTTTAACTTAGGTGTGTATCTTAAGTAAAGCACGGACTTCTATCTTAAGTCGGTTTCTTAGTTCAAACACACATGTATGCTCATATTGACGTAGAGAGTCCGATGATGTAGACCGTCTAATACAGTTGTAACGCTCCAGAAAAAGCTAGGAAGCGGACATCAAGTTGGATTTTTTGCAATTGTTATACTTTTATGCTTAAACCTACATTAATTGGTTTTTGGAAACAAAATTTACATCATCACCTTTTAAGTCAATATTGCAAATGTGTTAGCTAAAAATTGCTTATTCAACATTTATCATATCCTAGAGATATGAAGCACATTGTTGTTATGAAATGAAAATTAGGAGTACACAAGGTACCGTCAACCAACCTTGCTTAGTTATTCACACGTAGCTGCTTATTGTAGCTCTCTGATTAGTCACACGGTATGTCAGTCTAACCTGTATTATCAAATACCTTGACAGGCAGGAAGGGGGACAGACCGTAGTGGCAGCAGCAGCTAGGAGCATAGCATAGTATAGCGTCCAAGGAATAAATGCTCCAGATAAAAAGGAAACGCGGTGTTCAGAGGAAGGATTAAAGTCCCAAAAAGAATCGAGATAGATGGCAAAGAGCACTCATGGGGACGTTACACAGGCCGCAGCATTGGCTGGCTGTTCCCCACCTTTACAGACTACGTTGCCACAGTGGTTGCCCTGCATTTAACATAGACCCAACTAATAGATGATGAAATTCATCACCAACTCATTTTATAATATATTTGATAATACTATCAATGGAGCAGGAGAGCTTTGTAAGACGATGTAGAATATCTGAGTTGTGAATCTTAAGAATCATTGGAATATTATTTGAACATAAGAACAGGTGTCGAGCTCTTTTTGGTACCTTTCTCAGTGCGTAGCCTCTTGAAGGAGTCGGTCTTGGAGAGACCAGGGTCAGAGATGACCTTGGAGCCCAGTTTGACTGTCAGGTTGATCGACTGGTAGCCCTGTGGCAGCTTGCGGTCGTACAAGAGTGTCAGTAGCTGAGCCAGGGTCATCTCAGATGGAAGGGGCTGACCTGGAGCAGAGGACAGGGAAAATGCAAAAGTTCACTTCCTTGATACATGAAATTAGGCTGCAACAGTTTGAGTATTTGGCTCAAACACATTGATGTCCTGCTGCCAGATGTGAGCCGGCATGTTAACCCTGCACTTGAACGGGTAGTACCTGGAAGCAGCTTGTGGTACAGGTGGAAGACAGGCACACTGATGGTTTTGGCTGAAGGATCCACACCAGATGACGCAGTCAACTTGTCACTCATCACGCGACCCCTCCTCGATGGAGGTCTGGGAGGGGTTGAAAGAGCTCGCTTGGACTGGGACTTCAAGCCTGATGACAGACACACAACATGGAAACATCACAGGGCTAGTCTTGTTCTCATCTGTAGAAAACAGGTTCATATTTGTTGGCTTATTTGTTGTACCAGTATTACACACAGGGCTAAATTTGTGCCGGATCCTGGTGGAACAGGCTTTTTGACTGCCTGTGTTCCGGTACCTATTTGCACAGATACAGTATCTCTTGTAGTATAAAACCAAATTACGGTAATAACTTAACAGCTAAGCATTTTTGCTGAGAAAAAGTAAAGAGAATATTGCTAAATTAGGAGATGTGGTCCATGTGAGCACTTTGTAAACAGTTTTTATAGGTGCTATATAAATAAAGTTATTATTATTATTTTCAATAGACAGCATGTCCTGGTTTCTAGCCGGCTGTCAGCAGCAGCTCCTGGGAGTGGCTAAACGGCTTTCACCAGGCTGACTGCCAGCAGACATTTACTGAACCAAAAGAGTTTTAAAGTCGGCTCCATGGGAAGAAAGCGACAGTGTTTGTATGTATTGATCTTATTTGCCCACCCACCATAGCGAGTGAGGGAAAGCTGCCTGTAACAGATGAGCTCACAGACAGACTGGGAGCCTTACTCAATCAATGAAGATCTGGTTAATAAGTTCAAAACACATATACAGTGATATCTCTGAATGATTTAAACAGCCGACAATGCAGATTAGCCTTCTCTTCACAAAACACAACAAAAGTAGAATCTGCAAAGATTCTTTTTCATCTCTCCCTCGTCCTTAAGACTTAAGTTACAGTTCTCAATTAAGTGTAAAGCACTGATTTGGGCTTAGAATGATAGATCAGTTTTCTAACTTTAGACTAAAGAGTTGAACTCAAATGGAAGAAGATGCTTTTCTGTGGTACCAACATGACATTGATGACAGACTGATAAACTGTGCTGGGAAAACGATGTTTCCTCATGTTGGCTTTTAGTCGTGTTTAAGTAACCATTTAGCATGTGGCTGAACTTCATTGCTGTGTCCGAAATAACTCATTGACTGCTCTCAATATAATAATACTCAACTGTTCACTTAATATTGAGCAGTACATTAAGATTTCAGACACTTAGGAAGCACTAAAGTTACAGTGCGAGTCAGCGTCGGAAATACACGAGGGCAAAGGGCAAAAATGCCCTGTTGTTTTTTGTTAAAGAAAACACTTTGAATCTGTAGACTACTGCTTAATAGTCTTATTGCCATTTGATGACAATTGCTCATATACTGTAAGCCTAAATATGTATATATATTATTTTGAACAAAGGTTAAATGTTATTTCACAAGTTTCAAAAAATGCCCCCAATTTTTTTTAAATGCCCCTGGATTTCAGTCAGTGGGGGCAAAAATTGCCCCCAAAAAATATGTGAATTTCCTACCCTGGTCCGAGTGCAATTTGATGATGTAAAACGATAATGTTTCATATTTGTGGGTAAACGATCTACCCAACATCCTTTCCAATCTGATTGGCATGAAGCCGGTGCGATGAGCCACAGCAGAGGTTGGCTAATAAGATGATGGCTGGGCTGCCATTGGACAGGTGTGTATGGAATACAGTCAAGTACCTGAGGCCACAACAACACTGTAGTTGTCCTGGAAGCCGCTGTCTGCTTTCATCTTTTCCTTCTCCTCATGATTCTTCTTTTCCTTGTCCTCCTTTTGCTCATTGATCAGCTTGGCTGTGATGCTGGGTGTGTCTGTTTGGATGAATAGAAGACAGCATAAAATCAGATAAGCAAAATAATACGGTCTTTTATTAAAACTGAATCTATTGTCAATGAAAATCTGTGGGGTAAAAGAAGTGCAGGTGTGTGTCGATGTCTCTCTAAAGAGGTGAGACATTCTTCATGTACAAATCTGGCTAAAAGCTAGCAGGTTATCCTGCAGCTCAGCATCGGTGCTGCTCTGATGACCTTAATGGCCAGAGAATTAAACAAGGGCACATAGATGAACCACACATTGATGTCTGGAATTCATTGTGTTAATCATTTCTGCTATCATTACAATTGCAGCTATTTAAAAGCTGGTTCCTAGTCATGTATCTATTGATTAGAATCAGGTTACAGCACAAATCTGGCCCCACTGTCCTTCAAACCTCTCCAGAGCAAGTTAAACTCAGAGCCGTCCGTCACTTTGAAGTTTGGTACTTAAGATTGTGGTTGTAATGCAAAACTTTGTTGTTTGTAGACAGCAAAAAAAAAAAAAGCAGAAGAAGAAAATATTGGATCAAGCTGGACTATTATTGATAACGCACATCTTCTGTGAGTTATGACAGAGAACTTTGAATAGACCAACAGCCAATGGAGAAACTCCAGCTCAGCTAGCCAATGGTGTAGCTCCATCACTCACTCATTTATCGGGCTAGCCCCTGCTTTGCTGCTGTCCAGCCAAAACGAGAAGTGAAATCTGAGAACATGATCAGTGCATTCACAGGAAAGTGGTATCATACCTTTTTGACCTTAAAATGAAGCAATGCCTACTAGGGCTGTACCGAATAGTTGCAATCTTCATTCAAAACAGTGAAAGTAAAAATTTGAATGGTGCGTAGCTTTTTCTCTCCATTCATTCAGTTTAAACTCTGTATTTATGCGCACTTGTTTTCAGAGAAAATATCACGTTTTTCACAATTATTACATAGCTTATAAACTACAATATTTATTATCATCATTAAATATATCCATGTTGTGACTACTCCCTGCTAAGTGTAAATGGTGTTGGTCCAGCTCAGTAGATTAGCTACCGCAGTCACAGGTCTGATTAAGAAGCGCTCCATTTATTTCGGGGGCATTTTTTGCCCCTCTCCGAATCATGTCGGGGGCAAAATTATATTTCTTAGGGGCAGTTTTGCCCTTTGCCCTCATGTATTCCCTGATACAATCTGCCAATTTACTCTGTTAAACTACCATCGATAAAACTCAACACGTCCTGCAGGAGGATAAAAATAAAAGCCCTCAAGAAAAGAGAGCTGTTTGAACTGAAGGAAGGCTTTTCATATAAAACATCTATGCATGAAGTTAAGACCTTCACTCACAATATCTAAACAGCAATCAAAAGAGATATCTTAATAAATAATCAGTGAATGAAAGAACACAATTTCAGTTCCAACAGATTAGGGAGTGAGACCTGACTGATCAATAATTGTAATTCTGAACCATAAAGCAAGCTACTGGGACATCTGCCGTGCGGCTGTTTCAGTGAAAAATCACTCATTCTCATGTTCTACAATCGTGTGGCAGCTAGCTAGCCAGATTTTACTGCACGGGTTGTACCCCAATGATATGACACTGCACTAATCCAAACTCTGTCCTGTGTTGATGCCTTCGTTCTACTGAAAGGTTAAAGTTTTCTGGATTGGAACATACCAGACACCCGGTCCAGGACTTCAGCCAGCGTGGTGGAGATGGGCAGATGGAGGGTGCGGTATTTGTGGCCTGCTCCGTACATGGGATGCTGGATCATGTGGCTGGTGGCATTGATGCGTCCTTTGTATAACTGAGAAGAAAAGGGGGACACAACGGTTTTGTGTTAGCATGTTATAAAAATATAACGCTCAGCTTAGCTGCAGGACAATTCAGTAACTAAAACGTATTCAGCGTATAACGACTTAACAATACATGTGACCGATATACCGGTATGTCTTTCATATTATTTTTAAGGAGATATGGACCAGTCAATTGTCTTTTCAAGGTTTTCAGAGAGTAGTAGGTTGTAAATATCTTGACTGAGGCTCCGGAGAGATCATGTTGGTTTGCGCCACCTCTTCCCATTCCTTGATTAATTTCTCTTACTTCATTTGACAATTATTGTCAGCCAACATGAATCTTAACTAAGAGCCACATTGTCAGCGCTGCCGATTGTAGAGAAACCAACACAAATACATAAATATTCAAATACACAAACGTTCAAACAACTGACAAGTCAGACATGTTACCAGATGGATGTAAATTGTCTGAATGAAACTACAGGCAGGTCAGACCCAGGGAATTAAAGAAAGAAAACTATTCACTTCATTCAGCTGGGATAATATCAGGAATCCAACTTCAACCTACTGGTCCAACATTAAGCTAAGCTAGCAAAATTCTCTGGAATTTCTTTTCCCTTTATCCGGGAAAAAATACCTTTAGTACATGGGATTTTTAGACTGTATGCGCCTGTGTTTGCATACTAAAGACTACCAATTGACCAAATTTGAAAAGAGGTGACAATAAATACCTATATAAAACATCATTACAGTCTAGTCAGCGGTTGCTAAAAAACAACCTTGTCTGGATCAACCAAGCGACCCTGTCTAACACATTCCCCCTCTGTTAGCGGGCAACAAGACGGAACACTTTATAATACTGAGAACAACAAGACAGCTAGGATGTTAAAAAGGCTGCTTTGGGTTATTAAAACTAACACACACACCCGCAAGCGCACATACACAGAGTCCTAAAGAGCTTTTCTGACAACCAATCATTGAGCTGTGTAAAATATAGATCATTACGGTGTCATTGAGGAGACCTTAATGCTCCCTAGACATGCATCAGTCTGAGGGATCACTGAGATGAGAAGGGAGGCTGCTGCTTCATATTGTTGTGCTGTCCCCTTGTGGTCACAGCTGATTTCTAAATCAATTATGTTTAGTTGGCGCCACAATGTCAGCTTGAGACGTTTTTGCCACAAATATGATCATGTCAGTCATGTATGTTCTATCCCCTACACCATGTAATCTGCTATGATCATCTGAACTATCTGATTGAAAAAATGACTGCTTGGGAGAAGTTTATATAATTTCTTCTTAAATGTTATGTAGTTGCAACACAATTAACATGAAATAAAACTAGAAACTAAAGAAGTAAATTGGGGGGGGGGGTCCGCCATATTTAATGCCATGCCAAACCAACCGGGTGTTTCCTTCAGCTGCGAGTGTGATTACAAACGGAGTTCACAGAGTCACAGGATGTAGGGTCGGATTGGAATTGGGCCTAAAAGCCTACAGTCACGCTAGCTGCACTCTAAGGCTGTACGAAGCCAGTATTGACTCAACACTTTTCTCTCCTATCTGGAAAGGAGAAGGAGCAGACATTCAACAACAGAGAGAGTTACCCACCGGACAGGGAGACTGTAGGAAGACTGTGACCTTCTCGTCCTCCAGCATTAGCTGCAGGAAAAGCCTTCGAATGAAGCCTGAGATGTTTCCAGAAATCGGCACATTGCCTCGCTGGGGTGCAGACTGGAAGAGCTCACAGAGAACCTGCAGCCAGAGAAAAATCCATACAGACACCAATGAATACATCCACATGAAAAGAGTTTGTCTTTGATACCACCAAGGCCATAACATGGTTCCTTCACTTTTAAGAAGTTACCCTGCGTATTTAAAAAACACAACGAATAGTATCATCTAAAATAGTCTATGGTTGAAAAACACATCTCCAAACGTTTAACCAATTACAAATCTGAGTCTGAGATGTCAAAACTCAATGCCTGGAGTCTCAGAGAAAGTGAAAGCTTTAGACTTTTCCACTCAACAAAGTGGATTATAAGAGCAGACCTGAGCCATGAGCCGCTGGTTGTTAGGGTGGCAGGAGATACACTGGAGAAAGAAGGCCACAGTGGCATTCTCCAGAGCGGTCCTCTGCTGGGTGGTGAGTCCTCCTGCCTGCCCAGAAGACGCTAGGGAGAAGCGGGACCCTGAAGCCTGAGGCTGGGATGGAGGAGGCCCTGCCGCAGATCCAGAGCCCAGAGGCTGACAGCCTGCATTGGCACTGGAATGGCACAGCAAGAAGAGCAGTGCCGTCCAGAGCGGGTTCACTTCTGGACCTCCTAACCAGTCTTTCATGGCGTGACTGTTGCCTACTTCAGTCAGGAAACGCAGCACCGGAGCGGCTAGCTCTGCAGCCAGAGGCGGCCTAATGTGTGAGGATGAGGAGGATGAAGAGGATGAGTGGTAGTGGTGATGGTGATGGCGTCTCTCGGCCTGAGCAGCAGGCAGAGGCAGGTCGGCACTGGCCAGAAGACCGACACAGAACTGGGCCAGGCTGCGTACCAACAGTGATGGTAAGCCTGAGTCCAGCAGCTGCTCTATGGCTCCTGGAGACTGGGAGGCAGCTGCCAGCGTAGTTAACTGGGACTCGGACAGATTAATGGGGGGTCTGGCATGCTTGGAGTCGTCTGTAAGTCCTGCGGCGCTGGTGTCAGCGTCGTGCTGCTTTTTGCCATCGTCAGTCATGGAAAGGCGATGCTGCTGGGCCTGAGAATGACTGGCGCTGGGCACTGAAACGATCCCCATCCAGGACATGAGAAGGGAGAAGTAGCTGGGGTGGATGTGACACATGGAGCACAGCAGGCTATCCACGGCCTTCTTCAGCACAATGTTGCACGCCAACGACATGGACCAGTTATACAGCAGCCTGGAGGAAGGGAACCAATCATCAGTCATGCATTTATGTTGTTACAAAAGCAACGTCTATGCAGTGTATGAATATCAATACCAGTAACAGCTGTATATAGTAAGCTTCCAAATACTCCAATGTGTGCAACATTGATTGAAGGCGCTCAATACAAAATTCAGAGCATATGTATTGCCTCCACACAGCTCTCACCATGGCAACAGCTGAGCCGGCGGTAACAGAACTGTTAATGAGGGGGAACTGGGCATTCGACAACAACACGCACAGAGGGCGAGATACTTTATACTCTGCTCAAGCAGACATTACTCCACTATATCTTTACATAGATGATTGCTGTTTGCTGCTCTATTATTGCTCTGAATATTGTAGAGAGAATCTTTAATATTTATGCTACAACTACTACTATATTTAATAAACTGATAGAAGTTGGGTTGAATACAGCAGATTAAGTTCTTGGTATCATCAAGTTCCTGTGTGTTCACAAAGGCAAGAATATTGTAGCTCCATATTCAAGTGAAACCTTGAAATGCCCCAATAGGATTATTAAAGTATTATTACTACAGGCATGGCTCTGGAGCTTCTTGAGCTTCGTGGTTTGATCCCTCGCTCCTCGTGAAAGTGCCAAAGTATTCTTGAATAGCAGCATGGCAGCCTCTGGCATCAGTGTGTGAACGGGTGAATGTTTGCTTGTGTTGTAAAGCGCTTTGAGCGGGCAACAGACTAGAAAAGTGCTCCATAAATGCAAATCCATTTACTCCTACCATTTGCCTCTACATATGAAAAAATTGGCATGAGATTTTAGAAAGCTTTCGTTTAGATATGCAATTATGAAAATCAAACAGCTTAGAAATCACTCAGTGTTCCTGTTTTATAACAGATTATTTCTTTGTGCATAAGAGATGGTAAATGATACATTAATTACAGTGCTCTTCACAAGGTGAACAAGACATTTAATATCTCCCTGTCCATATTTAACCTTGACTTTCATGTCAGTCTGGCATCTGATTCAGACTTAAATCGTAACACAGACAAACGTCTCTGTGGCTTTGATGTAAATGATGCCTATTCAGAGATGAGAACATTTACACAGCAAGGTGCTCCTCTAATTTCCCTTCTTTTTCAACTGATGTGAAGGTGAACACAGTCAGGATAACCTCTTCCATGTTTGTATGTTTGCATGTACGAGTGTGTGTGTGTAGGTATGCATGCATGGTCTTAGTAATAAGGAAAAGGTCTATGACTGACTCAAAGAGCTCTCTGTTGAGGAGTGCAGGCAGGTCGTAGTCAACAGGCAGCTCGTAGCTATGCCACAGGATGGCTGCCACACAGTGGAGGTGGGAGGGCGAAGGCATGAGCAGGCCGTACTCCCTCGACGACCCAGAAGAAGAGCCAGCTCCGGCGCCAGTGTACCCCATGTGGCCACTCATCTTGTGGGCCGCCACCCGCGATGAGTCATGGACCCACTGGAGAAGAGCCTGGATCCTGAAGGGTGAAGATTCAGAGTAAGCTTTGATAAATATGTCATCGAGCTTCATGTCCTTAGTCCTTCAGGGTGAAGTGCGTCACAGTGGAATTTATATGCAACAAACACGACCAAATGACAGTAAAAGATAACAAGGAGAGTGGAAGGACACTTTTTTACTGTCGGATTATGAGTCTGTCTAGAATATCACCTTGACAGAAAACGGATTCTCATTGGTTGTTGTTGTTGTAATAATAAAGGGGAGCTTAAGAACAGTCTGAGTCAAGGCAAAAACAGGATGTATGACAATGTACCTGTCTTTGGTTCCAGAGTCCTGTGTGGTGCCCAGCTGGTACAGAATGTCGATGGTGGAGTCTGAGGAGAGGCCATTTAGTCGGCCAAACAGCAAAGGACTGTTCAAATCTACAAAGATAGACAAAGACTACAATAAGTATGGCTATCATGATCGATAGTCTTCTTCTGCCTTCGACACATATGGAATATTCTTTTTTGGACATGTGTGCGGGGTTCTGCTACCAGACTCATTAGATTACATGTATTCATGCTATTTTTTTTTAGAGGAGATGGGGTAACAGTAATTTGTTAGCAGCGTCGACATGTGAATATTTGGAGACACTTAGCCTCAGTATACATTCCTATCCATATCCTAATTTGCTTCCCAAAATAGAACTATGTGTGGTGCCCAGCTGGTACAGCAGTGGAGCTGCTGTGTACCGACTTAAAAATTCAAGTCTACATGTCAATTCAATGGAATTTATCAGTTGAATGTGTACCAACTGAACTAACATATATATATATATATACACACACACACACACACACACACACACACATATATATATATAATTAGTTTGTGAGGCCTTGCAGAACAAAACACGTTAACTACTTGATGGGGCAAAATAACATCTGAAATATGCCCTTGTCTAATCTGCTGCCTATGATTAACACTCCAGCATTAATGCAGCGGTGTGTGACTCACTGGCAGGGTCGGTGCCAGAAGCGGCACAGTTCCTCAGCAGAATGTCGATGAGTTTGAGTCCAATGCGAGTGGACTGCAGGCCAATCTTGACCAGCACGGCCTCGATGTTGGGCGAGTGCATGCCGCAGTAAGGTGACATGAGCAATGCCGCGCAGGTCTGCAGCAAGTTGGCCGTGGGTGCTGCGGCACTGGCCATCATGGCCTCCAGGTCACTGACATGGGTCAGGCAATGGTGGAGAAGACGCAGCCACCCGATGCTGTACGTGGTAAAGAAAAAAAGATTATAAAAACAACCACAGCTAATAGAAATGGACACACTCATTACACAATCTGTTCTTGGTACCTGGTTTTAGAGACCTGGTCCTCAGAAGGCAGGAAGGGGTTGTTGACAGTCGCAGAGGAGGTGTTACCGAATGCAGTCAGGCCCAAGAGTTTGATCTGAGACAGCCCAAGGGTGCTGGCATCACGGGGCCGGTGCAGCCTCAGGCAAACAGCCGACGCAACCTCTGCCTTCACCAGCTGGATCTTAATGTACGTCAGGCCACTGGTGATGATTGGCGTGGAGAGCGGCAGCATATTGACCCCGTCAGCACTGATCTCCACAGAGACCGAGGATGGGCAGGCTGGTTGGTTAGAGGAACGGGACAGAGTAGAACATAAAGGAGTGAAATGAGTTTCCATTCAAGTCAGATGGAACAGCTTTAGACAGTTGTAAAAATAGTGACGGAAGTACACTTTCAAAAATATTAAAATGTACAATTTTTTCATATTGCCTTTCATTGTCAAATTGGATGCTACTCACTGGCGAGAGAGGCAAGGTGTGGCTGGATGTGGAGCTCTTTCAGCAGCACAGCAGCAGGAAGGTGGATGGTGAGGTCACACCAGGCCTCCTCCGGCAGGAAGATGTAGGACCAGGCTGCTGACCGGGCCCGGCGGTGGGGCGGCGTTGCTTGGAGGAGGACCTCTGCTGGCTGCGCTGTGGGGCTGCTGGATGTTATGGTGCCTGTGGAGGGACAAGTAGATCATTTAGAAATAGAAAAGAGTTGATGTAATATTGTAAAATATTTTACAGTAAAAACATATTGATATATGGGATTGAGGAGAAAGAAAGTGAAAGCACCTAAGGGAGCAAAGTTGTGGAGTCCCTCAGCGTTGTCTGGCTCGGAGGTCATCACTCTGGCTTTGAGGTTGCCATCTGCCGTCTTTCCAGGACCTGAATCTAAGAACTTCATGATGGTGGACACCATGCTGCGTGCTGTGTTCACAATGGCCCGGGTGCTGGTCACCATGTTGTTACAGATCAACTGCACACCACCTGGTCAAACACAAGAAAGTTAGTGTGTCTTAATGATCAAATTTTCCAAAAGCTGCTCGAATCCATGCTTACATTAGTGTCGCTGTGCGTCATTTCTATAACTACCTAAAGCTCTGGAAAATCTATTGTGCTTAATTTCAGGGTTTTGACAAAGGTAAAGTGCCCGCCTGCAGTGGGACAGGACTAGTCCCAGAAAAGCATTCAGTAAGTAAAACATTTGTCACTGTCACCTCATCACACAGTGATATTTTGAGTTGTCTGACATAAAACTTGACGTGTTAAAATCTTTGACTTTCAAACCAGAACGGTCATTGATCACACAGACACGCTCACTGACGGCTGATTTGGAGACAAGCAAATAGTAAAAAGTCAAAAATTTGGCGCTACAATCTCACAACGTAACTACTGCTAACGTCTACACACCAACCAATCAGAGTAGGACATTAAATGACCCAGACATACAATGGCTGACCCGAAATTTCCTCAGCGCCATTTTTAAGTAAAGTTGAGGGTTAAAAAAGTAAAATACAAGAAAAGCAAAGTATGTTTGTGAGACTTTGCCAGAGCGCAGCAATGTTTTCCTCCACATATTTTATACCACATATTCATGGCACATCTGACATAACTCACATTGATATTATTTTATGAGACCAATCTTGCACAGCATGACACCCAATAAACAAAAACACTATTGTTGCTGTACACTCTATAGGTGCATCCAGACTGAAGGGTGGGGTGAGTAAAGTTGGGTTCGGAGGCAGGTGTGCGTGTATATACCAACCCATGTCATGGAAGGCCTTGAGAGCCTCACTGGTATCCAACACGCGGAGGATGAACCACAAGAGAGGCTCCGACAGCTGACATGTGGAAAGAGACCCCTACAAAATGTCAAATTAAAAATACATATTAAAGCTTTGGCCATTGGTTTTTGTTCAAGATGTATTTTAATACCAAATCATTACAGCCCCATTACCTGTCTGCCCATGTAACCACAGGCCATGTATGTGAGGATGGGCTGTAGCATGACCTGGACTGAGGTGGCCCTCTTGCTGAGGGTGGTGAGGATGGTGAAGAGGCCGTCACCCACTGAGATGGCATCGAGACCGCCGTGAAAGTTCTCATGTTTGGTCAGGTGGAGACCGCTAGCTCCTGAGGAACAGAGAAAGTGTCAGCTTGCAGCAGAATAGATATATCTCTATCTCTATCTCTATCTCTATCTCTATCTCTATCTCTATCTCTAGAGATAGAGATAGAGATAGAGATAGAGATAGAGATAGAGATAGAGATAGAGATAGAGATAGAGATAGAGATAGAGATAGAGATAGAGATAGAGATAGAGATAGAGATAGAGATAGAGATAGAGATAGAGATAGAGATAGAGATAGAGATAGAGATAGAGATAGAGATAGAGATAGAGATAGAGATAGAGATAGAGATAGAGATAGAGATAGAGATAGAGATAGAGATAGAGATAGAGATAGAGATAGAGATAGAGATAGAGATAGAGATAGAGATAGAGATAGAGATAGAGATAGAGATAGAGATAGAGATAGAGATAGAGATAGAGATAGAGATAGAGATAGAGATAGAGATAGAGATAGAGATATATATATATATATATATATATATATATATATATATATATATATCTGAAAAGTTGAATTGAAAAGCAGTTAAACACACCGTAGTGGAAATCAATAGACTCGGGGGTTTTGATGCTACAGTGTTGGTCTGGTGTGACCCGTATGGTGACTAATGTTTGTTCATGCTTTAGGAGCCAAATGATGCTGTATGACTGACATGACGGAGTCCGTTTGCTGACTTCACAACTCTTCTTTTGTTGAAGTTACACTACATATTAACATTTATCAATATTCCATAAATACCCCATATCTTGTTCTCACAAACATTTCTTTTTTGACTGAACATAAGTGACACTTTAACTTTCCAATGTCATTCATTTGAAGCATCACTCTCAGATTAGTTAGCCACTTTGGGGGCAGCTGCAATGACATATTATCCCCTCATAAAGCCACTCTGGCGAACAAGTCTTCTTTCTTCTAGCTCTGGTTTGCATCAACTCCCGAGGAAAAAAAAGAAGAAATCTGTCTTTTTTGCTCCTTAAGGCGCCAATATCTGCTCTGGTATTTTATTGTACTGTAGATATTGTGCATTCCATATGTTATATTTTACTCTGTAAATTGCTGCTGCTCCAAACGAATTTCACCCTGGGGATAAATAAAGTTTAATTCTATCTATCTATCTACTATGTTCACCAGCTATTCTCTACTGTTGAACCAAAACCACTGATTTGTGGACAGTAAAACCAGAACAATGAGGTAAAAGATGCTGAAACTGTTGGTCAAGATAATTTTCTGTGATTCGTCTCACCTATGATCATGGCCATGGCGCTGCTGTTGCACTGGCCCAGTGCTGACAAGATCTGGCTCATAATCTGCTGATTGGCTAGCACCAGGTCAGCCACACCGGCAGGGGGGCCCTGACTGAACGCGGATCCCCCAGCTACGCTTTCTTTGCTGCCACAGACCTTCTCCTCGTCCGACACACTGCTATCAGCTGCTCCGCTGCCTGCCGGCGGCAGCCGTCCACTGAACTCTCTGTCCCCGGACAGAGGCAGCTGCACCAGCAAGTTGACCAGCTTGAGGAGGTCAAACATCAGCTGGTCACGCGTCGTCTCTCCACAGACTGCCTTTGCGTCTCCTGGCCGGATGATGTTGGCAAACAAACCACCAAAACAAGCCCGAGCGCCCACAGAGCTGTCTGAGCCGCTGCGGGAAACCACTTTGTCAGAGCAGGTGATGTAGTGGTGAACCAAGAATGTGATGGACTCGATGACGGAGGAGATGGTAGCCACTGACACCACCTCAAAGTTTTGCTCCAGAGTAAACTCCAGTAGCTTCACCTGGGCATCCAGTGGACCCTGGCCCGACTGGAACGGACCCCTGAAAGGTCAGGATGAACCATTAGTTCCCAAAGAGCATTTATAGAGCATCTAAAGCAATTCTTATTTTGTCATTATTGGACTGATGACTGTGCTGTAACATGCAAATATTAATAATTGAAAATACCTTTCTCGAGAAGCGATTGCATACCTCTCAGTAGACAGGATGTGCATGAGTTTGAGCAGGAACTCGCTGAACATCTGAGGACAGGTGGAGGACAGGTGGACCTGCAGGCGGCTCAAAAACTCGTGCATGGCCTGGGTGGCGGTGGGTCCCACCTGAGAGCTGTGCTGGCTTGTCCCGTTGGTGCTGCAGCCAGACAGGAAGCGCACCAGGACATGAACCAGAGTGGGATCAGACACCATCTGCTGCGCTGTGTTTTCCTGAGAGCTCATCCCGTTATTGGAGGCTGGAGGTTCAAACACAGATTATAGATTTGTCATTGGACACCACACAATTGACAACCACCAACTTTGGAAACAAACGGCTGTGTGGGAGATGGCCCTTTTGATTCTAATTAGTACAGTACACAATGAAAATCACCATGCAGAGACTTAAGTTGTTTTTGGTCAGAGTTACAGAATGTTAGTCTCACGGAAATAAATTTTCGAGCAGGGGGTATCCATTAACCCTGATGGTCCATTCAAAGATGTGCTGAATCCAAAATTTAAGAGGTAAATGCCAAAAAAACATTGCATTCACGATGACTAACGTATGTAAAATCAAAAATGTAGTCAACCAATAAGCAAACATGGATGATTCAAAAAGAATAATGGGGTGTATTTATGAGACATCGTGGCTAAAGTAGCTGCTAACTGGACGAGTTTGGAGAAATTGTTAGGAATTCTTGAAGTTAGGAGTAGAGCTAATTCACAAAGCATTTCAGCTCTAAAATCATCAGTCAACCTGCACATGGTGTTTTGCGTCTATAATTTACTTTATAAGTCAACATTTGTTTTCACGAATGATTTTAAATTATATCCGTCCAATCTGTACTTTTGGCTTCTGGACACTGTATTGATGAACATTTTATTCCACATTCACATAAAAAAAACCAAACCCTGTCTGATCATCCAATGCCTGCGAAAATAATGACTAAGCTCCTTCATGCTCTTTTACAAGCAGCTCTCCACTCTGCTCCAGCACAACAACATAGGAAATAATAACAACACAATTATAACAGACAAAAAGGAAAACGTTAAAGTATGTAGCTTATTGGTAGAAGCACAAATATCCAGAAAAAAATGACCAAATCAATCAAATCCGCAACACAGCAGTCAAAACGCTCGCAGTGTGGTATGACGCTACAGGACTTTTCACAGAAGGAAACCAGTGAGAGTAAAGTACTGACCACAGGCTGGCATGTTAGTCATCAGGGTGAGAGAGTGCAGCACCAGACACCATGTTCTCAGGGAGGTGTTGGGGTACCACGCCAGCACTGTCAGGAAACTGCTGATGGATGCTGGAAACACATGCACACAAAGAATAGAATAGGTATATGAATACAAATATATACATACATACATACATATAGCAAGAACGGAATTAAAACTCTGACTAAAGCAAAGGGATGTAACAGATTGAGCTCTTTCTGAGGAGTTGAGAAGGCGACAGTGTGGTGGGGTCCTGACCGTGGTTGAGCGGGATGGTAGGCACTCGGCTAGCATTAAACATGAAGATGTCTGATCCGCCCTCTTCACTGCCACCAGAACATGTATTGAGACTGAGTGTTAACCACAGCTGCAGCAGGGACTCCAGCTGAGAGAGAAGAAAAGAGTTTTCAAATCACTTTGTTTTCTGTTTACAAGGTATCCAAAGATGCAAAAGTTATTCAATCTTAAAACTCCAGTATTTGAGATTCAAAAAAAACATTTTACCTGGACTTTTGGAGCAAATAACATTAATGTACCGCTTTTATGCATACTTAGAGATGTTTGTTTTTGCATAATGAAATACATTGTTTCATAAAAATCTGAAAAACATGTACAGTACATTTTTGCCAGGAAACGTATACAATGAATCTTGTTATAGACAGACGGAGACGACTTAATGAAGTGAAATTGGTTCCAAAGTTGAGGATGCTTGTTGGAGCAGCTGAAAACAGCACAGCAGGATGTGGTTGTTGATTTGCAGGTGAAAAGACATCCAGCTGTCTCATGAAACCGGCTACATTTTGTTGAGATTATAACCTCCCCCCCCCCCCCCCCCCCCCCCCAATGGCATTTGGATAAAAAAAATGTTCAACTTGAGACCGGTTCTGTGAAGTGCTTAGTTAACCGCTGCATATGTGTGCAAGTCAGTCGTTCTACAGGAGTGTAACTGATGAAGACGCTGTTGATGTGGAGTTAACGTTTCAGTCAAGCCTTAAACGTGTACAGTTGTCGCTGGAGTTATTGAACTAACAGTTCTACTGTGTCTCCTGGACATATTTCTCTACAAAGTAGAATCATTCACATGGAGTACAGTGTAATTTATAGCACAGGTTTACACGCACTGCAACTGCAGTAAGACAGCATCCAAACATGTTTTGAGGGAGTCCTTCCTGTTTCGATGCGAGGGTCCTGGGACAGAGGATGTTGCATGTGTACAGGTTGTAAAGCCCTCCGAGGCAAATTTGTGATTTTGGACAAAAAAATATAAACAAAAATAAATTTAATTGAAACATAAAGCCAAAACTGCACAGCAACAGCTTCAAAACAACACTGTTAATGTCTGGGGGCCTGTTGCACCAACAGGGCTCTGGCCTGGTCTTAAGCAGAGTCTGTCGTGGCGAGTTCTAAGCTTGACCTCATAGTTGCACCACTGTTGCGTACGACTTCTTCTCGCTAAGACCGGGTGTAAATGTTAGGCCTCATTAGCAGGCGGGAAGTCAAAATAAGAGTGAGAACAATCATGTATTGCCTCATGGCCGTATCCAGCTAGAAGGTCACCGAAGTCTGGACCTCAGCAATTATTCCCTAAAAATGACGTGAATGATGTAAAACAACTTGAAAGTGACTGCTATCAATAAGACAGCTATCAGTGCGGGAGAGACTGAGGCGGTGAAGATGTGGCAGGTGAGGTGGAGATGGTAGAGTGTGTATGTCTGCCGTGGTGCGGCGTCATCATTACTGCAGAGATTTCAAATAACACTGCTGGTTTTATGATCTAGAGCAGAGGTCCCCCACCTTTTTTGCACCACGGACCGGTTTCATGTAAGACAATATTTTCACGGACCGGCCTTCAAGGTGTGGCGGATAAACACAACGAAATAAAAGGATACGATCGTCATAAAAACAAATATAAAATGCATAAAAAAATACAACTCACAATAACGCTGAATCAGTGGGAGATCAGTGCTTTAGTGGTGATCTCAGGATATTCAGCCTTGATTTTAATCCTAAACACCAGCAGAGTTGTTGTCGCAAAGATACTTTTAAAACGGAAATAATATAATATTTATTCTTTCTTTCTGTGCGGCCCGGTACCAAATGACTTACTGAACGGTACCGGTCCGCGGCCCGGTGGTTGGGCGACCGCTGATCTAGTGGATACAGCCTACAATTTATCAGGGTGGGGAACGTAACGCGTGTAGACAAAAAGATACACGATGGTAAGATGTATGTCCGATTAGAAGTGTTTTCATTTAGTTTGGGTTTTCAATACAGAATGACAGAGCCACTGCATCATGTTCTTGTCGCGGCTTTAACTATTAAGTCACTGCTCATTTCTCCGTGTATTTTTTGCTCAGATTCTCCATAAATTGCTGCACATGATTGGCTACACATTAGCAACACAGCGAAAGATTGTTAACAATGTATCCTAGAAACACGCAGACGTGGGCATTCAAATGAGCACAGGTGCAGTACCGACTAGGCTTTACTCCAGGCTCCCACAGCGCTTGGAACAGATCTATAAGGAAACACCGATCCACAGAGACTCGGTGCCTCCAGAGAACACTGCAGTCAGTGAGGTATTATGTCTTTTACATTTGTACTTGCGTGTGTGCTGACCTGAACGTGGTGGACCTGCAGCATGGTGAAGAGCTTGTTGAAGCAGGAACTCAACATAGGGATGGACGAGGGCTGGATCATCAGGCTGCTGGCTGGAGGAGAGCCTCCTCCGTGGAGAGCCCTCAGCAGGGAGTCATCAGTCCCATTGGAGGCCTGGCTCACTGAAAGCCAGAAACAAGCAACTCTTACAGCCATGATACATAGAAAAAGTGAAAAGAAGTCTGTCTGCGGGTTGATGAGCACTTAAGGTCAACTGTTGACAGGCAGTTGACCTGCTGTATTTGCTGTTGTGTGGTTACCTGTGGATGAGCTTGAAGTGAGGGCCTGTAGAATTGAGTCGGCCTGTAGAGTCGCCATCATTTTAAGCATCAGTTCAGCCTGCTGCTCCAGGCCCACTTCTAGCCGGGCGTCCAGTGCTGTAAAAAACAGAATCCAAAAGGTCAAAGACATCATGACGTGTAATTAGAGAGGACAAGACCAGCCCGTAAATCCAGCCTCCACTCACCCTGTGACACGGAGACTGACAGACTCTGAGACCCGGGCTTTTCAACAGCAACTGGAGGTTTGGACACTGGGATACCAACCCCTCCAATGTACGGGTTGTACCCGTACGTGCCATAGTCAGCGCCCCAGTAGTCATACCAGGTGCTGCTTATAGGCTGTGGACGGACATGAGATAGAGGGACCAGGATTACAGTCAGTCCCCTGTCAACAGATCACCTTCTACATTTGATTACAAATCTCTGTATTTAGCTGCTCAAAGTAAAGTGTGTTATGCTAAACTCTTGATTACATCAATTCAAAAACAGCCGGAAGAAAGAGAAATCACATAACTGTAAAGTTTATTTTCTGTGATCCTTCAGTTTACTTAACACACTAGGCTGCTTTGCACACTAACATGAGGGCAAAGCTCCTTGTGCACTTTCAGCTGGTGCTCTCTCTGTTCCCTACAATAGCTCACAAGTGAACATTGAGTTTAAGAGAGAGAGAGAAAACAGTTCTCTTTAATAAAGGCCTTTTCAGGGTTCAAGTAAATGATTGCATTCAAAAACTGAAACAGATTAGTAATACTAACAATTAAAGTGAGTTAGTTTAAAGAAACTGTGGGAAGATGTGCTGTGGTGCTGATAACAAGAGGCTAATATCACCAGGTATACAAAATTCATCCATCATTATGGACTAATTAATACATTCTCCTGTAATGATAAAGACATCCAATAAGTTAATTGTAGAATTCATTAAGTCTGTTTCAATCTTTTAGTTAACAAATGAATAACACAATTCAGGACATTGGAGTTATTGTTCAGAGAAAAACTGATGATTAAGAATAAAGTATGAATACCTTAAGAAAAAAGAAATGTAAATGTGTAATTTTGAAAGAAACAGTCAATATGAATAAAAAATAAAACAATAACAAATTGTAAAGTTACAAAAATTGTCGTTCCATCAATACACAAGCCAGAGGCAAGTAATGGCCGAATAAATGGTGAGAATAATCAACATACCTTAAACACTTTGGCAGCGAGCGGATCTTTTTCCAAATCAATATCTAAAGGATCAATATCAACATCCATCAGGTCTTGTAGCAAGTCAAAGTCTATGTCTTTATCTTTTTCCAAAGATGACAGAGGTGGAGCACCTTTGGATAATGAAAACAGCCTTAATATTGCCAAGCAAACACACTCGGGAAACATACACGCAAGAAAAACTTTAGCAGGTCACTAGGCAATTTTAATGCCGATCAAGCCATTAGCTCCTCTGCTCCTCGACCGGAGGGAGAGTCCAGACACAAGACCAGATTCTCCAGTAAAATGTCAACAATAAACTGAAATAAAAACTCTACTTCAAATGACAAATTGACCAGAATGGCTTTGAATCTGCCTGTCTGAACTCTCACTCTAAAAGCAGAACTAATACAATAATAATAATACACATGAAATCATACTGTGGAGTAAACAGAAAAAAAAAGGAGCGTTTACCACACAAATACTTTATACTGTGGTGATAAAAGTGTGGGTTCATAGCAACATCTGTGTGGTGCTGTGTGGAGAATAGACAGGGCTAACCACGCACTTTGGAATATTGAGGAGGTCCCTGTAGTACCTGCAATGATATCAGGCACCAGGGCCTCATCAATGCTCTCTACCAGAGGGATGGAAGCCGGCTGTGGTAGGGAGTCGTCAGAATCAGCTCCTGCTGAGGAGGACGACGCCCCGGCCTCCTCACCCACCGCCAGCTCATCCATGACATCCAGAGAGCCTGCAGAAAGCAATTCACCTGCGACAACAACAAAGTTTACACTTCATTACCCAGTATTTTTTATTCAACCTTTATTTAGCTGGGATAATCCCATGATGATTCTGAAAAAAAGGAGTCCTGGCAAAGATGGCAGCCTAATAGTTTCACCATATAAAAACGCAGTTAACAAAAAGTTTAATGAAAAGTACATTCAGTGCTCGAATGATCCTTAAAAATATCTAATTTAACATTCCTCTGAAGCTCAAAACGTTAAAAGCACTTTCACCAAAATCGGTGCAGGTTCTAAAGAAGATGTACTTTATTTGTTCAACACAACGGAGGTTGCAGCTTCTGATTTTAGTTTTTGCTGTCTAGGAATAATGCAGCACAGTATTCTTTTGAAAAAGACACAAAACGTCTACAGCCATTTCCCTTTCCTCTGTGATGGGTCCTTGGCTGACAGGAGATCCCCCACAATGTCATGAACACAGTGAACACAGGGACGACTCGCAACACCCCAAAGGGCCATGTGTGGAAACCAGTTGCAATTGTTTATCTACCGAGTGGAGAAGTGATTGTCGAAGCTGATTACTGCTCCTGAAATCAGCGGCTCTATTTATTTATATATATATATATATATATATATATATATATATATATATATATATATATATATATATATATATATATATATATATATATATATATATATATATATGATGTGTATGAGGGAGTGTGCCTCCCACACAGAACATACTTATAATAATTATCATCAGATCATGATCATATCACGATGATCAGGTCATGACATCATTGTTCTGATTTTGTAATTAGCTTCTATTCTTTTATATTTATTTATCTTCTAATGTGAACTTCCCTGTGGCGCTACCAGATGAGTCATGGGATCGCCAAAGATCATTAGAATTTATCCTCACGGTGCCTTGAATATCAGTTTAAAAATGTCCTGTAATGCATCCTGTAATTGTTGAGATAGTCATAGACTGAAAGAGAGACCGACATTGCTATCCTCATTATGCATAAAAAAACAACAACTTCTGAATAGAACAAAAAGGTGACACCAAACCGCAAGCAGACTTAACACACCTGCTAGGATGTCCTGGAGCATACACGTGAGGGAATACTGTGCCCAGGCGCCCCCCCAGGAGATGTCTCCCCGGTTAAAGTCTGTCCCCACAAGCAGGAGCAGCAGCCGCTCCAGCTGCTGCTCAGACACCACCTCACACAAGTGGATTGTGGGTCGCGTGGCGTTGGCTATCCTTGCAAGGACCTGAGGGGGTAAAGAAAGTACTCATGCATGTGTATACACACAGCCGAACTTAACAAGTCCACATACCAGAGTCCGATGAATACCTTGCAGACAAAGAGGAGCAGGTCAGCATGGCAGGTGAAGTCCATGGAGAGGAGGAAGAGGGCCAGCTTCTGCACCACAGAGATGCAGCGTTCATGCGAGAGTGTGAAGGGCAGAGGTTCTACTTCTGGGGCTTCTTTGGCTGTTGTGGACTCAGTGTCCAACGTGGAGCGGGGCCATTCGGCCGTCCGCCGCAGACGGATCAGATCTTTAAAGTGCTGGAAGAGAAAACCAGGGTAAAAATGAATTAATAAGACAATCATGAAGTGTATTAGAGGAGCAACACAGATTATTTTTCTCCAAACCCGCTCCAGTAGAAACTGTCAGTTGTAAACATGGTTTAGTAAGGTAAGAATCAAACTAGCATGTACCGGTAGATCTATCCTGGTTAATACATTTAAATGGAGTGGTGTTTGTGTCCACCTGATGAATGCAAGATCAAAACATGGAGAAATCATCTCTGAGCTGCGCATGTGATGGTGCTTCATACTGCATGTACAGCAGTGCTGATGAAGTGCTCACCTTGGATGTGGCTTGTTTGAGCTTGGCCTGCTCCACCAGCAGTTTGTAGGAGGAGCCTTTGTTGCTCTGGATCTTCTCCTTCTCGATCTGCTCCACCAGAGCTTTCTGTTTTGCTTTCAATAGATTTAACTGCTACAATAAAAAGGGCATGATAAATAAAAGCACTGCAAAAGCATTTGCTCTAGAAAACCCCATTTCATGGTGCAGGTTCACGAGAAGCGCAGATGAGGGAAACCTTTTCCTGGGGTTTCTAGTATAGGACTTGGACCAGACTCATATGCACATTTACATTCATCACGCTCACATTTGGGAGTCCGGGTTTGAAGGTGTGTTGGGTTTGGAATGAGACACATTTACCTGCTTGTGGTGGACGAGCTGCTTGCGGATCTTACGCGAGTAGAGTCGATCCAGGCTGCTGCTGCCTTTAGCTGACCTGCTGGAGTTCTGAGAATGAAGGCTGTTGTTGATGAAGCTCCACTGAATACCTGGAGGACAGACCAACAACAGCATCACGTCACTGATGTGGGGAGAGTTACATCTATAACCTATAATGAGTTAAGTGCAAGCACGGAAATGCGATTCAGTATAAATTTTGATGACAAGAGTCGAAGAAAAACTTTTCTAAATTATTCAGAGATCAAAGAGGATTCATCTGCTTTAAACGGCTCATAATGTGTGTAGTCAATCTGTAGATTGAATGAGATTGAGCAGCAGGCAAATATGAAATGAGATTGATAACTTGTAAATGACATAATCAAGTTCAGATGAAACATGAATTTTCTTTCTTTTCTTTAAAATGTTCCATTTCAAAAAGTCCTGTAGTGGAATAAAAACTGTAAACTGTAGGTTTAAGACAAAAGGTGAATCCTTCAGATGTTAAGAATAAATGCACAGTTCATGTACCTGTATAACTTCTCTCTCGCTCTTTCCCTCCGAGGTGCTTCTTCCCACCTGCGGCCTCATCCTCGATACTGGCTACATAGTCCAACAGTCTGGACACCAACATCACTACCCAGCTGATCATGGGGACATCCAAAACACCTGGAAAACACACACACACCATAAAATTCAGTGTGTAATTTCTGCTCCAGAAAACACCATCACATTTTTACAAACTTGAGGTTGTCTATGCGTTGCTCTGCATTTGTAACACTGCCACAGAGATGCTGGCGTTACCTTCAGTCCTGCGCTGGGCAGCAGCTTGTGACTGCTGCAGTGGAGACAGCAGGCTGTCCAGGAGGTTCAGGAGGCCCTCTAACACTCCACTGTTACTCAAGGATCTCTGGCCTATGCAGGACAGGAGCATGAACACCCTGGGATGGAACAAGTTGAAGAATACCGCAGTTAGCGTCTGCCACTGCCTGGACAGAACAGTGAACAAATCGGTGCTGATCTAACTCCCAAATGCACGAGTAGACAAATTGAAGCGTTTTAAGGACTGACTGCAGTTCGGTGGTGCAGCCTTGGATTCTTGAATCTCAAGCAAACTATAATTCATCATTCTGCAGATTGAAGCTCAAACATCCACGAGAAGAACAATAAGCAAAATATGTCGTCAATGGAGGAGAAATTAGTACTTTTCCTCCACGGAGGGCTGCTCTTACATGTAATCTATTCACTTTGTACGACTCAGTCAGTAGTATCATTCAATGTTTTTAGTTGTTCATTTAGGAGTATTAAAGTGATGAAATGTTGTCTTGTGGAAACAAAATTTGCAGATTTGTATTACCGTTACTGTTTTTATATTCTTTTTATCCAACAGACTCAAGAACTGGATTTTATCAAGGAATCAATGCTTTTAGTTATTCATTATTTACTGAGAATACTGGGCAGCACTGAATGGCTGACTGGTTGATCTGGCCACTTGTGGTAACAGCAAGTAGGTTTCATACAGTTAAAAGCTTTCCGTACGAAATGACCAGTGTATGAATCACTAGCAGCAGTAACACGTCGAGTAGAGACACTGGTGAATCAGCTTACAGCTCAAAAACACGAACCATGTGATGAGGATTAATCCTTTCACAATGTGATTACAGAGGAGTAAAGATGACTCGTCTCATCACGTGTCGTACGTGCACGCATCGTTTTCTGTTACACTATTTATACAATTAAAATCACACGTGGAAATGATAACAATGAAAAGGCTTTACGGAGGAAATTAGACAGACCACGTAAATATATTGAATCGCTATTGATGGAAAAATGCAGCTCGTGAATGATATCAACACTGGGCCATGATGGGTTAAGATGCCATAAATTGCAACGTTCCTGGTTCAAATCTTGCCTAGGCTGCATAATTCCCTAACTTGTTTCCTGTCATCTATGAAGGCATCAAATGCCGCCTCCCTTTTATTGAAATGAAGCTTAAAAGAATGAAACTCTTGTGGATTATAATGACACCTTGATAATAATCGATGTATTATAAAGCAGTAGGGAAAATCGGAATATAACTTGTGGTAACTGTGTGGAAACAGATGTCCTACCTGTCCTGAGGGAAGATTAGCAGTTGTTCAGAGTTGTAGAGCTCCTGCAGTACGTTAGAGAGGAACTGGCCCCACCAACGCTCGCCTCCACAGAGCTGCACCAACAGCAGGCCGGCGTGAAGACGGATCTTAGGAGTCCCACTGATGCAAAGGTGTTTGAAGAGCTCCTCACAGGCCTGGGCATGGAAGGTACTCTGGAGCACCGAGGGCACAGAGTGGCCTGAAAATATATAAAAGTATGAATTAACAATGTTAGGCAGGATGCTGTGCATCTGCCACTGGTTAAACTCCGGGGAAGTATCCAAGCATTTGTAACCCTGTCAACTCCATAACACTTGGTACCAGCAGACCCTGCTGTGTCCAGTCCCATATTCACCATTGTTGGAGTGCAGCAGGCTGAGCAGTGTGTCCAGTAGGTAGCGGATGATGGTCCTCAGCTGCTCCGTGGACGAGTTGTGGACCAGCTCCTGGACATCCGGAGCCCCGGCTGTGGGGAGCAACTTGCGGCTGGCCCCCAGCGACACACGCAACCGCTGGACAGCGTGATGAGCAAGGTTGAGTTGCAGCTGCAGCTGGATGCAGTCCTGGTAGGCTGAGAAAACACGTTGGTCCTCCTCCACCACCTTGTCTGGCTTTCGTAAGAAGTACTGGGCATTGTTGGCGCTGTTGAGAGGAGGCAGGTCGATGTTCTGCAGAAGGGTCTCCAGCCGATGGCAAGCTAGATTGTATCTGGTAAACAAGAACAGGAGAGAATCGAGTGTGAATCAAAACGGTGATGAAAATAGGAAAATGTAATGGAATCTTACTAATTCAACTTCACATTAGTGTGATGTTTTTTTCAAAGATTTGTGTCTTCAATAGGAACCTATGGGCTCGGGACTAAAAGCCACAGCCCGTAGTAGAAGTCACAAAGCAATGAGAGATATACTACCACATTCTTGGTTTTGGTCTTAATGTGCGATTAGTTGATTTATTTTTTACAAATAAACATTCATTTAATTTGCTTCTAATCATTGTAGAGCACAAATATGCATTGTTCTGCAGCATGGAGCTTTTGAATTTTGAGACAATCCAAAAATAAAAATAAATGAAAAATATTTTTTCACTAATTCTTGAGAAAAAATAACTTATCTAATGTAGTTTTGGGGTCAACCCAACTGTAAGAGCCATTTTGTAGTTTTGTTTTTGTACACCCTCCCACCACTTGAGGGCGTAGTGCCGGTGTGAATCAGGGCACAGGTAATATAATCAGTGGGGTCATTGGATACAGGTGTTGCTGAACAGAAGGGAGCAAACTGTTTTTGACTGTGCACATTTAATGACTGTAAATGTTAGGATTTATTGGTATATGTAGAAAATGGATAACGACAGAGAAAGTGGTTGGCCTCTGTTTATGTGAGAAATAAAATGCCGATATCAGAAACTGGACTTCGTTATTTATGGCACGCGTCAGAACAAACATTTCAGCAACGGTGGTGACTTTTTATTGGGAAGAAACGGTCACGACACCAACCAACTGGGAATGCAGTTGGAATATTAAAGTGCTGCAGCTGATGTACTTCCAGTCTCACCTGCACTGGATGTCCTCCTGCAGTGCCACCATCATAGTCAAGTGCTGATCCACATCTGGCTGACTGGCACCCTCGCTCTCTCCTCTCAGAGGATCGTGCATCAACTTAAGCTCACTCTCCCATGGCAGGATGTAAGTGTGGCCATAGTAGAAGCCCAGTGGGATCTTTGCCCGAGCATTGGTGCTGCCGTAGCGCCCAATCACGGTGATCTAAGAGTTGTAGGAAGCAAACAAGGAGACTATGTCATTATGGTGAACAAAATCACAAAAAGGTGTAAACTTCAGGTCAGTCATGCTGCAGCTATCCAAAGCTAAATACAGACCTTCATGAACCTGCAGACAGGTGGTGGCAGCAGGTCGTGCAGAATGAGGGAGTGGGTGCTGATGTCGGTGGCCACCACAAGCCTGCGACCGTCCACCTCCTCACCCAGTGTCCAGATGTCTATGGACAGAGAGGCCAGGTCACCGCAGGTCGGGATCAGAGCATCAGTCAGCAGGACGGGACGGCCAAAGTCCAGCGTGACGAAGCGCCGAGCTCCTAGGAAGAAAGCAGAGGGGAAACAGGAAGCTCACTTTGGAAACATTCTACTTTGTTTTTCAAGACTTATAACTGAAGCTTTCATAATATATATTTCTTAATGGTTAACTTTACAATTACAGTACATTTTCTTTACGCTCCAACATGTTTCAAATATATATTTTAAGTAAGTACAAATCTAAATTAGCACCGGTTAGGTGGTAAATAGGTCAATATCATCATGACATTACATACCAGAGTGCATCCGCTCTATAATGATGGACTGGTGTGGAGGAGGCTGCAGGAAGTGAGATGCTTGGGAAATGGCCAAAGCCAGACCACTGCCCATGGGGCTCTGCGGCAAAAAGAAACCATTATTCCACAATCAAGACATTTTCAATATTTCTTGTTTTAGACTACTTAGTTTGGTAGCCATTTTATAACTCTTATTCACACTGCATTTCACACAGGCTGGGTATTGTTTAAAATGTATCTAGCATCGACGCTTACTTTCAGAACGATAAACTGAAAATGTTTGTACAAGAAAAAAGCTATAACGTTTTTCTTATAATTTGAATATGTATATAATATATTCTATACAACAGAAACAAAGTTGATATTTGGTTGAGCTTAAATATTCTCTCAGGCTTAAAATGCTGGTATCAACATAAATAAAATACACAAAAGTAAACACAATCTTCAGTCTTGTCTGTAAGGCTCCTTACAAATCCTCCAGCGTGAAATGTTTACAACCAGGCAATCATGTCTGTTGAATTACAGAGTATAACAACATACAGCAGCGATCTGTTTCCTGTTAGACTTGTCCCACTTAGACTGTCTCATCCTCTACCAAACAGAAAGACCAAACAGGGCTTTAAGTAGCCAGAGTACTGCCAAACAACCAACATCTTGCTACCCCGTTGATCCAAACAGTCCTATAACTGCTACAATAACAGTCTAAATATCGATATAAATCAGAAAGTGAGGAACAGAATAAGTCTGGCCAGACATTTGGTGCCAGTTTTTGGCGCTGACAGTTAGTGTTAAAAATGTGCTGAGGTTTGATTCCCTGCCCTGTCATTAACTAGCATAGCATGTAGCTGCATGTACCGGTAACTAACCGGCTTGGCTTTCTGGGTGTTCTTGTGCGCGGCCAGGTTGACAGGCCCGGGGTCCATCATGGAGCCGGGGAACAGGTGTGCCAGCTCAGCGCTGAAGGCTGCCGACACGGCCTCGTTTGGTGGCGTGAGAGGAGGGGTCATGAAGAGGGGCGTAGTTTTAGGAGTCGGGGGGATGACATCTGAAGGGTGAATGAAGAAGCCTGGAGCAGAGGAGGCGTTGGAAGGCACAGAGTTGTGGATGGGCCCCACACCAGAGGCAGTGGCTGCTGCAGATGTGGTCTGATGCAGCTTGGCCTCGAGCTTGGCCTTCTGTTCCCAGCACAGACAAATAGATATCACTAACCACTGGATAAAAACACTTCAAATGGTATTAAAACAGCATAAGAACTTGCAGAGAAAAACTCTACAGCTGGATACATCCGGAGTCATATGAGCCAGAAGTTTGCGCTGAAATTGTTCAGTTTGACTCAACCTGCCTGGTCAAGTTCAGCTTTAGTTGGGAAGATGGTTTTGCAACGACAGCTACGTTGCTTACATGCATGCATGCATGCATACACACACACACACACTGTATACTGCAAAAAATGTTTCTCTAGTCCTCATTCAAATTTTGGGAAACTCAATTAATGGGGGTAAAAAAGGTACAGAGAAATCAAAATCCATGACAATGTTACATACAACATATTGTGTTAGTTTTCATTAAGTGCCTGCATTGGAGAGGGGGCAATGTTACACTGTATACAATGCAACATAGTACGACTATATACTTCTCACTCAGTGAGTGTCTAAAGAATATTGCTTGAGGTTAACTTTGTATTTGCCCACTTTGCAATTAATGCTCTTGTAAACACAAAAGTGTGTGTGTCCTGGTCTTTCACCTGCTGCTGCAGCTTCAGAAGCTGCTGTTGTTTCTCCTGCAAGACCTGCAGCTGCTGCTCCGCAGACACCATGGCGTGGGACAGCGATTGGAGCGCCACCTGGGCTGCAGAGCTCAGAGCTGTAGAAGCTTCTCCAACCGTTCCTGTCGACAGGCCGCCCACCGCAGGCGTCACACCGAATGTACTCACTGAGGTTCAAGAGTTGAGGTTCAGGCCATGACCAATTCATGAGACTAACACAAGTGAAATGAAAGAAAAGGGATGTTTACCAGTGAACATGCTGGCGTCATCTCGTTCCACCCGTGTGCCATCACTAGTGGAGATACACGTAAAGTGCAAAGGCTCTACCTCCAGGAGTCCTGTTAATGCTGTGAAGCTGCCTTCTGCTGCTGAACAGCTGCTCACTTTTCCATTCCCTACAGGAGACACCACACCAAACAACACACTTAAGAAAACATCACAAGAAACTGAGGAGCTTTTTGCCCTTTCACAACGTGCTTTCATTTCATAGTATCCTTGCTCATGAAGTAGATTTGATTCATCACTCGTAGTAATATCATGAAAGTGCTAACTTGAAGGTTTAATTGAAGAGTGTTTACATCCATACCTGGTTAACAGTGAAAGAACTGGAGCCATGTTTGTACACGAGCTCCTGATATTAAACAGCCAAAATACATTACAAGTTCAAATCCTTTTAAAGTAATCTTACTGTGTCTGCACTCAGTGACAGTCTCATGTATCTTAATCATCAGTCCACCGCGAGTAAGTTAAAACCAGCCTTGTTGCAGTTGACATCCATGTCAGCGCTTTAACCTCTCGGTAAGCCGGCAGCACAGACTCTAAGCAGCACATGTGCTCCGTTGCTCACTCAGAGGCTCGCCCTACATGCTTGTTGGAACAAATTGTGCCGTTTTTCCAACTCGTGTGGACGGAGCACATACTCCTCTACCCTGCGCTCAGCCTCTCCTCGTCCGTCTGTGTGTGCGCTGGCTCTCCCCCTAAACAGCAGCGTTTGTCTTTCCACATTACACAACACTTTTCCAGCAGTGTCTGGCTGTAAGCCCTTACACAAGCTCCTCAAGCTTTGCATCGGCGAACGTTTTGACACAAGCAAAGAGAGGCTCTGCCTTGGCTGGTCTGCATGGCATGACTCAGGAAGGACTCAGCCAGACATTTCTCCGTTCTCGGCTGAGGTGGACGGCTTACCGCTGCTTTAGGTTACTCTACAGTATTTTTGTATTTTTATTCGTTATTGAATCAAACATTTTTTTTCCCCAAAAGGTTTGCTGTGTGTTATGCATGTTTGTAATCTAGAGGCGTTAAAAAAACAACAAATATCCTAATCCCAAAATTTAAAACTAAAAATACCTACCCAACAAATAGTCAAATAGTTGGATATTCGAGTCCTAGTTTAAACCAATCACAATTGTTTTGTGTGGTGCAAAGCACAAGATGCAGTGCCGGTGCCCTTGCAAAATAGATAGAGCAGATAGTCGGAGGAGAAAGTCACATGAGATACATGGCGGCGTATGCCCACAGCCTACATCCAGTAAGTCAGACTAGTGCATAGCTAATACCTGACAAGATGTCAGAGAGGTCAATCTCATCCGACTGGACTCCGATGCTGCTGTTGAAGGCATTCTTACAGGAGGAACCACTGACCTCCAGGTCAAACAGCACCGGGTCAAAGGGAGAGCTGTACAGGCCGTACCTGGAAGGAAGTAGAGGGGAGAGCAGACGCTTGTGTTTAGGTCGAAACATCAAGGAAGTAAGGACACTGCTAATGAGCCAATACCGAGCAGTATAAATGAGCAGTACTTCAGCCACTCCTTGTGTCGACTAATAATAAGTAATAAAATGAAATGGTATTGGTGCATCACGAGCCTGCAGAGGCTGGAAGCCACTCTTGAACTGAACAGTTGAGTACCTGGTCTGCAGCAGTGCCTCCAGCGGGGTGAGGCGGTCCTGCAGCTGTCGAGAGATAGTGGTGAGCAGAGAGGCGCAGGAGGTGCTGCAGCCCGCCAGGTCCTCTTCCTTCACGTAGTTCAGCAACACGAAGTACCAGAACACCGAGCCTGACACCAGACAGAGAGGAAGAGGTGTGGAAGTGAGTACTGGGTTGTGCTGTGGTCCTGTCTGGATGGTTATTAGATTTGCCAAACTATCCGGAAATGGTTACGGTGAGGATAGGTCGTCGGGCAGAGAGTCTCGACAGCTTTTCAAATCTAGTGTAACCATCTGGACACGACTTGTTGTTCTGCATTCTTGTTCAGTTACTTACCACCTGTTGCTGCTGCAGGCAAGTAAGGCATATTGTTGAGCATAGCCTTCAGAAGACTCACGCCAAAACCCTGTTGACTTGGCTCCCCTTTCCCATTGCTACAGCGAGAAATACAACAGCATGATCAATATTAACCATATAAACACAAAATACACAAGGGATGATGAAAGAACAACTATTTCCTGATACAGGCCTTTTTGACCACAGGAACGTAACTATCCGTAACATAAGGAGTAACCATTATCATGGTTCTGCTTTTCTTTCCAGTGTTCTCCTGAACCTATATTAGGGCACTGAATAAATCCAAGTTCAGGTACTCTCAGGGGAAGGAATGCAACAGCTGGTTCACATCACGACAAACAATTCCGCAGGATGTGTGTTCTACAAGGAAGTCCTCTTCAATACACAGCTGATATATTCTAATACTAAATATTCAGCAAGTGTGTTTCGCTGCAATGCATTGTCCATATAGAATGCAGCCTCTGCACACATCTGTTGGAGAGTTAGTTACTGGGATGTGCCTTTTAAAAAGTAACACTTGGGTGGTTTTGGCATTTTCGAAACCTGTAACATTTACAGAAGCAAACTATTTTGTAATTATGGAATTTAGCTGCCTCCTCCCCTCCAGCACAACTCTTTCCATGGTCTCCTGTTTTTACACAAGTTAATCCATCTTGCCCAGATATCAGTCATGCCTAGTCTGGTATGTGGGAGTCCTCGTTCATTTATTGAATGCCGCTGTCAACATCTATTCATTCGTTTACTATTTAGTATGTTAATTAACCTTTCATTGATAGAGAAGCTGATTACATGGTTTGTGTGTATGAAGTATTAGGTTCACTTTACGAGCCAAGAACTTACATCACCTCCAGATTGAACTGTATTAATTAATGTATTAATTAATGAATTAATGAATTAATGAATTAATGAATTAATGAATTAATAGGTAATCATGTTCCCTTTCTGAAGAAGGTGTCCCTTTCTGAGGTGTATTTAATGCAAGTTGAATTTAGTTACTCAGTATGACTACTGACCGTTTGTGATAGCCAGAAATGTAATCACTGTACTTAATCTGTGCACCAATTACTGTGGTTACACCACATATTTTGGCGAGCTGAAAGCATCATTACTGAAATCAACCATGCTCCTTACCTAATACATAGTGCAAGAAAGCGAGCACATTTGTGCGCTATGCTGCGGCCAGCCTCGAAGAAACACATCCGCACAATATCAGTTAGCCGCGTCCGGGTTTTCGCCAGCAGGCCCTCCTTTCCTTCTCTTACACTAAAAAGAAGACAAAGGATATTTGACTTGTCTGTAAAATGGTGAATTGGAAGTTGTGTGTGTGACCCAGGTGTCTCATTTGCTATGCTGATGCTTTCGTCCTACCTGCAGGGTCCATTAGAGAAAACTCCGGCTAGCCAGCACAAGATGTCCAGGATGAGGCTTTGAGCATGCTCAGTGGCCGGGCTGACGTCTGTCCGCCGACACAGCGCGTCCAGCAGCTTCTCATGGAAGTCTGGGAACTGCAGCATAGCACAGCGTTGGACCCTGAAAAGCACAGAAGAACAAAAAAGACAGTTAACTTTTGCTATCTGTACGGTAGAGACATCATCATCAGATTGCATGCATTACTACACTAACCTTTTTTATATGATGTGTTTTACTTCTGCAGTGTTTACTGTTCATTACCACAACATTATGATTATATAACCGCATGAACAGACCCCGATGTCCCATCCCTCAACAGTGAGCTGACCTTTCTTTGGGCATTGAGGTCTTCTTAAACCTTCTGATTGTGACTGACACTTCCTGCAGCAGGTCACAGCCTCGCAGGTTTTCTACTTTCTTCAACGGTGCTGCAGACTCGGTTTTCACTGCCGACACCTTGTCCTACACACACACACACACACACACAATGAACAAATGTGACCACAGACTGCACTAAAAAGGACTGTAAATATTACTAACCGTAGGTAAACTTTGGAATATATATTTGGACTGAAATAGGACTGTGCATTTGGTCCCAGCACTTAAATTGAAATCACTCCAGGAGCAAACTGTTTCAATGTTCATGCGAGTATTGTTTGAAAACAGACAGGAACAAATATCAACCCATTTTTAAAAAAGGCTTGAAGTTGTGATTTGGTACCTTGGAGGCCTGAGCCCGTTGCAGCAGGGTAGACAGTGAGTGGGCTTTGGTGCCCTGAGGCTTGGCACTGGGCATTCTCACCACAGGCCGGGGGCTCTCCTCCATGCCCCTATCACTCACGGCTTTGATGTGAACCAGGAAGGACCGGTACTTGCCTCCTGCCATGCCTGCAGTGGAGGGAGCGACGGGACAACTCAGAAACACTGACGAACCCACAACCTCATGGCTGATTCTTAAAATCATCTTCCTGAGCACAAAATCCTTCAATGTCAAGTTTGATCAGGTCAGGGACCAGAAACGGTAGATGTGACTGTCGTTACCTTTGACCAGCTTGGGGCTGGTGAGGCTGAGCATGCCCGCATGGCCAGAGAGGTCCAGCCCACTGGCCAGCCACACTGGACCACAAAGGATGTCCTCTTTATGGTCCTCCAAGAATGGACACAGCATGGAGCCTACAGCAAACACATGAACCGTTATACGCTTCTGGTCCAAAAAGATTAGCGAGGGCTGTCACAATCATGACATCTTAGAATGATTCATTAACTTACAAATTAGATGCTTTTTCTGTTCATTTTATGCCAAAATTAGAGTACAAGTCTAATACTATATATATATTCACAAATAAAATCTAATAAAAAGGCAGGGGCGTTATCATCAAACAAATAAATGCATTTCTATCCCTTGAATTTCATAAATTCAACAATGGAAAAGGGGCAAGTGGCTGAAAAAGCGTAATGTCCAGCCCTGATGAGCAGTTTGCCTCACTGTGTGGAAGAGACTGGAATCATTCGGCTATGTGTAAGGCTACCTCAGGCTTGACTTAAAGATTGCTTTCCTAACTTTGTAAAAACAAAATGTAACAAAAATATATATTGAATGGTTATATATTAAAAGAAATCCGATACCCGATCCAGTTATTTGAGTCAGTATTAGATTGATAGCAGTATCTGTGCATCTCTACTGGTCGTAGTGATGCACTCAATAATGGATATATTTACTTTATTGAAAAACTAATTGAAAGAGTCTTTCAACAAAATAAAAAAAACTGATTCATCAAAGACAATCTCAAACTAAACTGGTTGCATTATTTACCTGATGTCTCTTCTATGTCCATGAACTGGATGTCCTCTGTGAAGTCATGCAGCAGAGGCTGTCCGTTCCTTTCCCCGTTAGCATGGAGCACGCTGGAGAGGGGGAAGGAGATCTGTCTGTCTACCGCCGTCTCTGTTAGACACGAAAGCCAAGATTTAGATACAGATCGCGGTTCAACATTCAAAACGCCCAATTCATTTTAACAGGTATTGAAAAGACAAGAAAGAACATCTTGAACCACCATAGTTGCAAAAAAAAAAAAAGACAATCCCGATCAAATCACGGCAGTTGCAAAGAACAATCCTGCAAACCTGGATGTACCGGTATGTGTAAAGGAATCAAAAGGTTTAAAAATAATGCATCTCATAGCAGTGTCCTCACCGCTGACTTTGCCCAGCCCGGGTGATTTGTTCTTCAGTAAGGTGACCTGGATCTGAGGAATGTTGACTATGTTGGCATTCAGCAGAAACTTGAAGTCCACATGGCCCACCATGCAGGCCTTGGGCAGCACCAGCTCAAACACATGCTCGTCCCAGCTGGAGCTGCAAAGACAATACGGGTCACCACTTGCTCACCCTGACATTCAACTGAAACACTGTAGATGACTCATTAGGAGGAGGAGACCTTCCATGTTTTCTATCAGGCAAGTTTTAAGGCCACCTATCACAATGCTGACGGGGGATTTTACTTTAATCCCAAAAATATTTCCAAAAACTTATAAAAAAGAAATTTTTATATCAAAAGTTTTCATATCAGGAAGAGATTGCTAATGACATAATGGACATTTTTGGAAGGAAATGAATTGCTCCATTGTCATATTATACCAACACAGATAATAAAAAGTCATTTAAAGAGATCTTCATCCTGTGCCATCAGTTCATGGCACAGGATGAAGATCTCTTTAAATTACTTGTTGGTGCTAGAGAGAAAGCCATCATGTGGAAATGGCTGCAGACAGACCCTCAGACAGAATCAATGAAATAAACTGTATGTACATTTCAACTATGATGTCATGTGACACAGTGAGAGAAATGGAGGTCATACACTACGTGTTCCTATAACCAATTACATATGACATCACCGGTACGACTACTGTTTAGTTTGTTGAGCTACCCATCACTCTGAAGCTTCCAGGTGCGGGTGTGTTGAGCTGCGTCTCCATGGTGCTGCTGGTGAAGGTGCTGTGGGTGGCGGCGCTGCTGCTGCTCTTGCTGCACCTCCACCCAGCACGGCGGCACTGTGGCCGAGAAGCGGGGGGTCAACGTCTCAAAGCGCGTTAGCTCTACCAGAGACATCAGGCTCTCCGTGGTCAGCGGTTGGTCCACCAGGAGGTCCACTCCTGCACAAAGGCCAGTTGGGGGACAATTGTAGGACATCAGATTACCGGTATCACAGAGAGGTTAAAGAATTGAACACTGAATGTGTCTGGTTAACTCGTTTACCTGAGATCCCAGGGCTGGAGGGGTTGGACGAGGGCTTGGCCCCCTCAAGCAACAGTTCAGCCCCTTTAGAAAGGGGGCCATCAATAAACATGTCTCCGTCATCTATATCGTCACACACACCTCCAATTTGAAGGAAATGAAGTTCTCCACCTTCAAAAAAGGGAAGTGACAAAATTAATACATACAAATTAGTTGACTTCTATTTCAACGCTTAACTCAGTTTATTGATCTTTAAAGTACATTTAATAATCTACCATTTTACTTTCACTATCTTTTTTTAATTGAAATCCAAATCACCAATTCACATTCCAGTACTAAATGCTAAACGAGTAAAATCAGAGCCAGATCAGTATTATATTAACATAACTTCATAAAGTACATACAAATAAATCTAGTAATGGACATCAAACAAAATGCAGTTGTTGACTTTTGCGTGCGTAAATAACAAACACACACACGTACGTTGAAGCCAGCCTATCCATCCTAGAAGTTAACAGGGCTGCTGTCTGAAGGGAAACAGATCCAGGAAGGAAACACTCACCTTTGGTACAGGCACAAAGGCGATCAGTCCCAGAGCAATAGGTAACTGAGACAAAAGGGTCAGTCTCCTCTGCTAACCCTGCCTTCTTAGGCGGCTCCACCTTGGCCAAGACCTCCAACGTGGACAGGTCCAGTATCATAATGTACCCAGCCCGCGTGGTGACCACCAGGTGGCCCAGGCCTGTCACCTCTAACCGCTTGCACTCTTTTTGGCCCAAGGATGAGGTGGACGGACTGGTGACAGTAACGCTGCTGCTGCTGGTTGTGGCTGCTCCACATGCAGTCCCATTTCCAGAGCCAGCCGGGGCCATTCCAAACCCAGATGAGCCCTTTTTAGACCCAGAGGGGTGCACCTCCTCAGGAGCCTCTTCACTGTCATCCTCCCTGCCATCAAGAACATCTGGAGGAAGCAATATAAGAGAGGTGATGGCATCCCAAGGGTCCCAGATCTGCTGCACCTTGACAGGTTCCTCGTCCAAGGTGACAATACGAGTGGAGTAATTGAGTTTGTAGAGTGCAAGATAGCCTCCACTCCCACCACTTCGGGACCTCTGCTGCTGCTGCTGCTGCTGCTGCTGTTGTTGGTCTCCTGGGGGAAGAATGAGGGGTGTCTGAGGCGGTGACCCACCTGAGTGGCGGCCTTCCACCCCATTGGCCACTGAGTGTAGGGGGTCTCCTTTGCGCTGGCTGCAGAGGGCAGAGTGCAGGCGGTTGAGATTGTTGAGAGCCTCCACTTGGTTTGTAGCGCTCAGAGATTCAGCGCTACACGGCTGCAGGCCGACCAGCAGGTGCACACCGTCCCAGCAGGGCGTTATAGAGTCCACGTAAAGATTCTCCTCTTCCAGCTGTTTCGGCAGCCTCAAGCACTGCACCAGAGCTCCTGGTCGAGGCGGGGTGGAAGCAGTGGCTGCAGCCAGCGTGCTCCATTTGTCCGTGTGGCCGTCTAACCCTACCAGATTAGTTGCTGCATCAGCAAACTGCTGAATGTAAGTGATGGGAGGATCCTGAAGAAGAAGCTGCTCATGCGTGTCGAACTCCATCTCTATTATCTGTGGCACAGTGAAGCCCTCCTCGTGGAGCCCCTTGCTCATCAGGTTGTTCATTTGAGCAAACACCTGCCCTGAGGACTTGTCATCCACCTCTCTAATACTGTACAGCAACAGCACGGGTATAGTCCTGCGAACAGCCGGCAAAGAAGAGGGGCTTGGTGGTTGGGAACCTACTAGGTTAGAGAAGACCTGCTCCTGGGCTGCAGTCTGGGGGTTGCAGGTCTCTATCTCCATCGGGCCCTGGTCCTGTAGAGGTCCAGGATTTAGGAAGGGCTCAGGCCCCTGAGTCCTTAGAGGACCATCTGTGGTCCTGCGTGTTTTAGCTGGGGTTGTGGGTGGGGGTCCAGCCATGGGGGTGACTGATGCTGAGCGGTAACTGAGCAGGCCTCCGGCCAGCAGACATGGGAAGGGAATGTTGTGAAGGTCAGGGACCTTATCCTTTGCTTTGGCCTGGCTGTGGGCCTTTGCTTGGTTTAGTGAGGGGTTGGCACCCAATTCCTCCAGGTCCTTGACCGTGTCCTCCAGCACACTGGCCACCACCTCCCACTGGAGCTTCTCTGGCTGCTGGAGAACACTCAGCGACGTCACCCCTAGGCTCACGTCCATGCTTTCCCACTGGGACTGCTGGCCTGGAACAGAGGTAAAAGAAGAGGGCTGAGGTCTTTCCTGTCTAGAACCTAACACCAATGAAGCATGGGAAATGCCATTTCAGTGAGGCCTAACATAAAGAGATGGATCGACATGGCTTTAGATATGATTCATCCAATTCCAAACAACAGCACCACCAGCCCTTAGAAAGGACAAATTCAAGTCTTCATACCTGTTACTGACTCTGATCGGGAATGCTCATCACTGTCTGAGTCCTCCAACTGGTCATCACTGGAAAAGAAAAAAAAAAGAAACGTGATGAAATGCTATTGAGGAGTTTCTCACTAACAGCTTGAGGCAACAAAGAAATCAAAATGATACATTTCTAAATGAACAGGCGATAAATATCTTGCTGAATTGTCCCCCTTGATGTGAGGTCATATTCGACTAGTTGAGTTGACAGAACAGTTACATAGAACAGTTATCTATGGCCTCTGTAGCTTTGAACAATGCAATGACAGTTGCTGGCAAAACCTGTACCTTTACTGGTACTGACCAAGAAATAGTCTGGCACACAACATAGCAAAAAGGTTTTTGTAGGATTTTGTATGAAGATAAAACATCAGATTCAGCTTTAATGGCAGTCTAATCTTTATAAACAGATTCAGCATTTATATGCAGAGCAAGAGATGGGACGCATTGAGCCCACTGACTATCGTCTGGAGATGATTTAGATTTCCATTGGTATAAAATTAGCTTGTGAAATGATCTGTGTCTCAACTGCAGCTACAGTCTCACATCTTAAGTTGCTAAACGGACTGTAAACAATAAGAAGCTCACAGAAAGGAAGTCTTGACCTGGATATTTGCTGGTTACACCAGAACCCCAGAAATATAGCTCCTTGCCCCAAGAGGCTTGTCTGTCATCTGGCTGATAGCCGAAGTGTGAACACATATTCTGGCAAGAAATCTTCTTTCTTTGCACACGCAAAGTACATTGCTGACATGTGCGCAAACCAGCCCAAGATGAGAGAGGCATGCAGGTAAAAGATATTTGAGTTTGGACACTAAGAAGTTTACATTAATGTTATCATTTTACCAAATTTCTGTTGGAGATGAAAGTAACCAGATACATGTACTCATATCCACTGCTGTGGTACATAAATAATGTATCAAGGCAGAAGAGTGACACTTTTTGTATTTCTCTCCAGCCATTACTCAGTCACGTTTCAGAGAGTTTGGAATCTCATGATGAAAGGTCTCGGAGGACTGTTTTCATCTGGCATTGGTGCTTGTGGCCGGTGCACTTGCTGAAGTTTACTCTCAGCTATTTCCACTTCTGCAGCTATTTCCACTTCTGCAGCTAGGTGCCTGAAATATTCGTCAGCTGCTCCAATTAGCCGCAGGTTGAGTCGTCTGTCCCAGTTCAATGAGTCTTGCACTGCTCTTTCTAGCTCATCACAGTTTAGGTCTTTGTAGCACCTCAGCACTAAAGTGATCACTCTCAATCTCTATATCCGACCTTCTGCCCTAGCAGCAATGACCTAACTAACTGTAGCCTGCGAGGTTTTCACTGAGGAAACGTCCTTCTCTGCTGTACACCATGGTGACATGTTTCCATAGCAACCTCAAGGATTTGTTGTGTGTGTATACTTAAATGAATCAGTGGGTGTGTGTCTCACCTGTCTCCCTCTAGCTTGGGCAGGTCAGAGCAGGAGGATGACTCCTCGAGCCAGGCCAGAGTTGGTCTCCGAGACTCAGTCAGCTCATGGTGGCTCTGCTCACCACCGCACAGAATCAGCTGCCTCAGGATGGCCGGGTCATACGGATTGATGTCAAACTTCAAGTGCACCTGTTCAGCACACAATTACAGACTCTAGACTCCGGGTTCAATACTAACACGTACCGTCTGACACCAACACTTTTGAAGGTGACAAGACAGATGATGCAGTCTCATATATTCACAGTTAGATGCTCTGACCTTCATCATTTTGGAGACATCCCAGATACAGATCTTGCCCCTCTTGGTGGCAGCAGCCAGAAACTGCGGGCAGCTGCCGAAGCCATAGCAGGCGATCTTGTCCGAACTGTCGGGGCTATTGGGAAATTGGGCGGGGCTGGTGGCCAGTGTCACTGACAGCGGCACGTTCTGTGTGTGCTCGCCCTTCACAAACGGACAATTGGGAGAATGGCGCTCATGTTCAGACCTGTGGGTAGTGGAGAAGTGTTGGTCATCAATGATATGTTATTGTAGATAAATTAATGCATAATTAATGATATCCACTCACCAGGGCTCATCTGTAGGCTCCCAACAGACCAGACACACACTGCAGGTGAAACACATGGCTCTGTCGTCCCCTGTTGAGGCAGGCTGTGGATAGACAGGGTAAATTATTAAGTGATTGTAAATTATAATCATCTGGACCAAGATGGCGGCGGGTGCACAACGTGTCTCCAGATTCTGTAAATTAGTAGTCATCTGTCTATTTGTTTCACATCTGCACACTAAGAACAGTCTTGCATACATGTCATATAGCCGACAAGAACTTTTTAACATTGGTTTTATCTGCAATCTCCTGTTTAGACATAGGAGGCTACCAACTAAGAAATGTTTGCAGGTTGTGTCAAGAACAAAAGGTCAGGGAAAGAGAGGAGGGCTAAGGGCAAAGCTAAAACTAACTCATCATCGGCCATCTCTACACAGCATTTTTCTCCCCATTGAACGGTCTCTGATGAACAAAATGGATGAGCTGCAACGGCAGATAATCACTCGTAAAATAATTATGGACCGCAGCATCAAGATTTTTGAGGGAACATCACTCAACAGTGTTGTTCCCGATAGCACATCTGACCTAATGTAGCGCTACATCCTCCAGGCCGATAGAACAGCAGATCTCTCCAGTAAGACCAGAGGTGGGCTACTTTACATTTATGAAAACAAAACTTGTCACAAGGAAACCGCAAACACCAGTTACTGCTAACTGGGAATATCTCATGGATAAGTTTGGACTTTTCTATCTGTTCAGAGAGTTCACATGGACTGCTGTGACTGCAGCATTTCACCCCCGGATGATAATGCTTAGTTTGCAATGAAAGGGCTGCATGCTGCAATCAACCAGTGGTGGGCCGTCAGGGCCAGCAAAGCCTTCTCTGCTGGCCTAAACAGAATCAAAGTTATAGCTATTTTATAATTTTTCATAAATGCACTACATGTATTCTAATTATTTTTCCCATTATCTTATGTTCTCATTGCACAGCTACTTTCTTCCTCAGTTGCTCTGCTTCCAGTGCAGCTTGTTTTAAGTAGAGCTTTTATCCAATCAGATCTCACCTCTGTGTCTCTAGGTAAGAAGAGAGGCCCGAGACCTGCAGACTCACAAGTGAATCCCTTTGCAGTTTAAGTGAATGGAGACGATATTGCTGATTGCAGAATCAGATCACTTGACAAAAGCTTGATGAAACGCTCGAGGATTTGGTGTCAAAGCATAAAGCAAAAGCACACATTTGGCATCATTTTAGATTTCAACCCAATGTTAACAGTGAACCTGATAACGTCATTGAGGCAATCGGTAAACTTTGATGAAGGTGGCAGCATCTGAAGGCAAACACACCTTCAAGTGCTCCACCCCTGGATACAAGTTTCTGGGTGTCCATATCTCCATGAATCTTCTCATGGACCCTCAACACTTTGACCCTGTTCAAATAGGCACACCAGCATCTGAAGAAGGTCCATCCGTCTCCTCCGATTCTGGTGAGCTTCTATCGCGGCTACTGGACCAGAAAGCACTGAAGAGGGTGGTGAAAACTGCCCAACGCATCAGCAGTTCTACACTCCCTGCTGAGGCTGTCACACAAGCAATGCCTGCCAAGTGTTTGCCATCCTCCCCTCTGGAAGGCTCTACAGGTCTCTCTGTTAAAGGACCAGCAGCTGTTACCTTGCGAACTCTGCATCACAGCGACATGGTTCATACAGTATATATTTTAATGTAGGATTAATTACCCCCTAACCTTTTATTAGGGGTGTAACGGTTCACAAAATTCACGGTTCGGTGCGGTACGATACAGTGGAGCCACGGTTCGGTACAGTAGAAAACTATAAATGCCAAAGAAATTTACTTGATTTTAAAATATATTTATTCATTACAACTAACATCATAAAGTTATTCTTTGACTTTGAACAATGATGGAACTATACCTGAGTGACTCATCTTCTGGGGTGTCTTCTTAGCAACACATAAGCATAAAAAACAGAAACTGCTCCTTCATGTTATGTAGTATTGTTACTTACATCTTGCAAAAGAGATTTTTAATCTCAATGGGACTACCTGCTTAAATAAAGGTTTTTCCAATTTTTTTTCAAACCTATTCTGTTCGTCATGCGTACCGAACCGTGAGCCTCGTACCGAACGGTTCAATACGAATACCGTTACACCCCTACCTTTTATACATTACCCCATTTTTGCACTTCCCGTTAAATGCTAAACTGCATTTCGTTGTTTCAGTACTTGTACTCTGTGCAATGAATTCAACATTGTATCTCATGGTTGTTGCTGATGGCGACATTAACATGTATTGTTCCTTTGCACAGACA